>NW_024038416.1:600000-1099722 GCF_016077235.1 Cyprinodon tularosa | reverse complement strand
TTTCTTTTTTATGCCCTACGATTTGACTGGAAAGATGAGTGGAAAATAAAAGAAAAAAATACAAGAGATAATAATGTACAGGCAATAGCCCTAATTTTAACAGCTATTGAAATAAGTGTAAAGACAGACTGTTACTGGCATAATTGAGATAAAATATTAAACTACTACTCTGGGCAAATCTGATTTTTACTGGTTGAATTCCTGCTTTTCAACATATTCAGCAGGTTTTAAAGTCAGGAATTTAATAAAGTCATAGTAAGGGTTATGCCCCTCAGCAAAGCAAATGTTTTTGCCCCGCAATGATTGTCAAATATAAAAACCCAAGTGTTCTTGATCTTAAGAATATTAGTTAAGCAGTTATTATTTAGGGCCAGAGGGCCGGATTTATCAAGATCCAATTTTGCGTGCTGTAATTTGCGCTCGCAAACTGGAATTTTGCGCGAGGGGCTGAACCATGGTTTGCGGGTGATTTAACAAGAGCGATTGCGTAACTGGTGGCAGGTGCAAAACTGTAGGAGACGCCCTATTTAAATGATGGTTTTGCGCGTTTTGTGGTTTGCGGCAAAGTAGTTTGCAGTTTGTGCAAACTAGTGCATTAAGAAATTTTAATCTTACAATGACACCCCCACCCCCTCCCAAAAAAAATTTTTATATATATATATATATATATATATATATATATATATATATATATATATATATATATATATATATATATATATATATATATATATATATATATATAAACCTTGGCAACCTTTATTCCCCAAGGTGGTATGTGGCTGAAAAATGCACATACCAAATGGCTCACAAGAAGTGACTGTGGATAAGATGATGCGCGTACGCTTCCCCGCAGCATTGGCATGTTGCTCCACAGGCGCAAGGGGGAGGTCAGGGAGACATGGCATTTAGAACGTCGGACAGCACTTCTGGAAAACGAGATTGGGAGATCCCAGATGCAAAAAAGTGCAATGTTGCAAGGAGTTTTGTGATATCTGGTATTGCGTGGGTCCTCCTTGTGGTTGGCTCCAAATCCATTCGGAGTTCCCCCAACAGCTCCAAAATGGCAATGCTGGATAAACGATATGTTTTGATGATCGTTTCCTCGTTCATTCCAAAAATATTCACACGGAGTGAAAAAAATGCGTTCTCGGGGTCTCCTTCTTGCGACAATAACCGCTGCCATGTGTGCGCAATTACACATACAGACCATTTGCACCTTCTTTTGAAACGTGTTAAATATAGAGTCAGATATCGTCAGCAAAATTGCTTTCAGGTTTGATAAATCACTTTGCGAGTGCTAAATTAATATATTTACATGTTCTCCTCCCACAAGACGCACTTTTGGGTGTAAATGCCCCATATTGCATATTCATTGCAGAAAAAGTACTAAATGGATAAGAGACGCTATTTAGCACGTTTTAAAGACCAAATCCTTTTAGCACGCTGTTGATAGATCAGTTTGTACATTTTTTAGCGTGCGCAGTGAAATAGCTCACGTTTTTATACGTTTTTAAAGTTATGCCAAAATCCTAGATATCAAAGATTTAAAGACCAATGCAAGTATGAGTTATGAGACCTGTGTCATTTACAATCATATACCATCAGTCATAATATGACTTTGCCTCCATAAATTTGTAGCAACGACAGTTCTCAAGAAATCCCACATTTCTTAAATATTCTCTTTATTTGTTTCTCCTCATTACAAATTTGACATTAGCTGATTACAGACAAGGAGAATGGGTAATACACTGAAATGATGCACGTAGCGTACATAAAAAAAAAATATATACCTTTGAAAATAAACGGTTTTAGAGGAGTTATTATTTAACACTTGTATTCCTAAAATGTCTTAGTGCTACTGGACTTGTTTGGACAAAAAGAAAAAAAAAAGAAAAAATAAAACGCTCTTCACAATCAGCAGAAGCTGTTTTGTTCCAATTTTAGATGTCATACAATACAATTAGGTAGCTAATTTACATCTTTAAGCAAAACAAACAAGAAAAACAACCCTGTGTTGGGTTCTGACATTTGATAGACAATAATAGAGCAAGAGTTTACGACTGCAGGTTCCATCACCTTCTATTTGTCTGATGAAAAACGGCATCTAAAATTAATAGTCAGTTTGTTGGTTGTACATTCTAAACTCAAAAGTGCATTTCATCTCGCCACACTGAGCATGTCTGAGCTGTACTTGCAGGAGGAATACGTTGATGAAGTGAAGATCAGTCGGTTCTGCTCTCTATGTGGTCTCACTTGCTAGCAACTTTCTTAGGCACGAAAAAAATGAACAAGGCACCTCTAACATTTTCTGAAACCGTAACACTGTTGATAGTAGCAAGGTGTACACAGTAACATCCAGGTCTCATTTATTTCTGCACACTCAACCAAGCACCCTAATTCTTAGCAAAAAAAAAAAGATCTGAACACATAAAATAATTCACTCTGGGGTTTCCTTCGAACATTCATTATGTTGTTATAAAAAATGTGCTTATATCTACATGTAACGAACCTAACATTCTGACTGAGACCATGGGCACCATTCAGTGGGTTTGTTGGTAAATTTCCTTTCACAGTGGCAACAAAACGGTGGGACATATATCTATATTGTTTTAAATATCCTCTCATTTCAATAAATAATGAGAACTTTAATGAAAAAAAAGTGATGCAACACAGTGTAGAACAAAAGAGGAGTTGATAAATTAAATAAAACATTCAAAGCTACATATTTATCACCTTCTTTTACCACCTGAGTACATCTTTTGGTTCCTGGGCTGTATCCTGGTTCTGTTCTGTGCGCTGGGTGCTGGAATGTTAAGGTTAGACGTCAAGGGATAGCAAGCAGGGAACGTGACGCTACACGGATGGTGGTGAAGCGACGGCAGAGCTTCAGGGAAATTAAAGGAGTGAAAGAATAAGAGGGGGGACTTTTCCCGAAAGGTGTTGGAAAGATATAGCAGGTTGTGGTGGTGGTCGGTGTGTGTTCCTCGGTCTGCCTGCCCTGAAATGTCTTCCCTGCCTCACCTTCTTTAAGGATGAAGCGAGCATCAGCTAACACTCAACTGTGCAAAGCCGATCAACTTTATCTCATCCGGGATCTCTGTGTCATCACAGCCGGAAGCCTGTGGAAAGATTTATAATTAAATTCAAATAGTAATACACAAACAACAGCAGTCAAAATACTTTCAGACCAAGGAAAATCAAATTAAAATCAGATTTTAAAATCTGTATTTGTGTCACTTCTAAGCACACAAACTAATTATATTCAATCAAAGTTATCCCTACAAACAATTCATTCGTAATTCTTCTTTAATGTTGGGATACAGCAAGTATACCTCACTGTTATTAAAATATAAAAGAGGACAAATACACCCCAATCAAAGTAAGAATCACATACAGAGCATCTGCACTATAGCAGGAAAGAGCACTTGTAGTAAGAGATACATTGACAAAGGAGCTTACCATACTTTACACTATTTATATACCTGAAATTAAATTGTAACAATTCTATTAAGACAAGGGGATTAACATATAACACAATATGAAATTGCTTATTTTCTATTTTCTTTAATTTTGGTGCATAAAAAAATATAATTGGCTAAATCCTTGATCTAGGGCAAAGATTGGTTCTCAATTAGTTTTCTTTAAGGTATTTTCTGAATCAGTTTGCAGGCTTTTTATTCCATCTGAACCTGCCTGAAGCTGTGAAAAAGGACTTCCTGATATTAACTCGCATAAAAAGGATGCAGAATCATCTAAAAATATTATATTTAACTCAATATGCATGTAAAAGGTAGCAAATCCCGACAGATCAACTCAATCCAGACTCTGTCTTAGTTTCTTCCAATAGCCATTTGCATTAGCCTCATTACCATTTAGATGTGTCTACTTCCAGCACCGCATTTAATTATCAGTTTGATTTGTCTGTATCAACTGAAAATTACGTTTTCATTGAAACGTAGCAGAGTATAAATGTTTTATCCATTCACACCTTATCACAGAGAGCCTTGATTTTCTAGGCAACAGTGAGGCAGTGATGTCAGATAGGTCAGTCAATGTGAGCTCAGAGGCCAATCAAGTCTCTTGTTCACTTTATAAAGCTGCCACAGGTCCACACGCTTTATAAATTATATACATAAAGTGTTATGAACTGTCGCCCTTGTGAAGGTAATTATTGCGACTGCATGGCTTTTATGGTATTGCCCCTGTTACTCTTAGCTAAGCTGATAAGAAATAATGTGGATTTATAAGTGTGCTCAGTGAGGTGGCCTCCACAAATAAAAAGATGCTCTGGAAAACATACTAAAGGAAACTCAGCCTTTATAATGATCATCCAGAGATGTGTCATCCAGAGCAATAAAAAAACAGCAAGGCATGGAGAGGAAAAACATGGCAGAAAGGTAAGATTGTTAAATGATACAACTCATAGCACAAATATTCTAATCTGAAAGAAAAGCATCCAGACATTATAACGATGTTTGTTCAAAAAGCTTGTCATAAAACAAAAGGGATATTGTCTTTGTCATAAGAAGAGGCTGTTGAGCTTTAACCAGAAAAAAGAAGTGGAAATAAAATATTTTTGTAACTCTCTAAATCTTGTATGTCTCCTGCAGCATATAGAACAACTTAAAAAGTTTCTACAAGGAAACTTATTGACAGAAAGCAATGCTTCTTTTTAAGATGCACAAAGGCCAGATGTACTCTCCTGGTGCAGAGCTGTGTAGGTGTGTTGTTTTCTGTGAAGATTTATGAGTCAAGTACCACAATATATCATGCAAAAATCAATACAGAATTGGATTAGGTGCCTTGACCTGGTTCCACACTGTGTTTGTTGACAAACCTAAAGGTAGTAATTCAAGATGAGTCCTTTACCACAAAACGTAGTGAGGTTTATGAGGGCACACAGGTGGACTTAAATAACTATTACATTATTTGTTTGATTTTTTAACAAACTGTATAGTTATTTCACTTGTAAACAAAGAGGTTTACGTAGTAATCCAGAATTATATTTTTTTTCCAGATTATGTCACACAGGAAGAAGACACACACATTATTGAACCATGTGGTGAAGAGGTGAGAAGTCAGGTTTTAGAAAAATTCACCACATTATTCTGAAAAGTAGGATCTGCATTTGCTAAAAACCAATATTTTATCAGACCACTTCTTGCTGCCATCAGAGCTGCAAGTCTTTGGGGATATGTCTCGACTAGCGCCGCATATCTAGAAATAAAAAATGTTCTTCTTGTTCTATGCAAAATAGCAAGAGCTTTATCAGATAATACATAAAGTATCTGTGAACAGGACTTTGTAAATCTTTTCACTCATTTTGAAATCGAGGTGTGTACTAAGACAGGTTAGCCATTTACCTCCTGGAAAGTCAGGACCTTCCTCTTAGAGCTTTTCTTTCAGAACTGTCCTATATTTTGGTCCATTCACTTTTCCATCACCTCTTAACTAGCTTAATCGCTGGTCAAGAAATAAGCTTCCCCCAGAATTAAATCCTGCATTCTATTAATGCAATATTACATTCTTTAAAACTGCAATGGATAGTTTTCTGTAGCATCAGCTCTGCTCTAATTTAGCATAAAATGTTTTCCTCTGAGTCACCCACAGAAAAAACCCCAGCAACAGATGCTGATTCACCCTGAAGTCATTTGTTTTGCGAGACATCTTGCTACAGCAATGACTTCAGCAATTGCATCCTTCATCACACCATGCATCAACAGGCTGCTAAAGGGAGGGCACTGTAAGGCATCACAAAACCCAACTAAGACTGCCATCAGCCATCGGTCATCTGTAAAACTCACCAGCTTAAAGGTCAACACTTTATAGGTAATCGGGTCATCTACAATCTTTTGAAGGTTAGCAGCAACTGTAACAAAAAGAGAGAGAACAACAATGTCCAAATGAAAACGTATGGAGTCAAATGTTAATGTCACCTGTAATAATTTTTGATTTGGAGGAATTTAAAGGGCAAATACCAAATGAAAGCAACAATTATGAATAAATCATCAATTCCATTGTTTTTTAAAAACGTGTAAATAAATGTGTATAGTCAGTTTGACACGCCAAAGAAACATGTTTTATTAATTATACATCCAAATTTGAAGGATTGAAAACAAAAAGATAAGCATAAAAATTAGGTCTCTTCAGTTTTATCTGCCCTGAAATGCTAGGGCTGCTGAAAACACATAGAGAAGTTAAGTAACCATGAGAAAAATGTAAATTGATCAATTTGTGGGGGAAGCAAAGTGTGTCCAGGGAAGTTTAAGCATGGGATTATTATTTTGTTTGATTATATTATTTGCCTTGTTAATGATTCTTATTATAGCAGATATTTTAATAGATGTTTATGGTAAAATTGCCTTATTTATGTAAAAAAAACAAAAACAAATTATTTGAAAGAAACAGGGTGTAACATTACCAACTGAGACGTCGAGTCCGTTGACCAGACCGGCTGAAAAGAGCTCCTGGGAAACGCCATCAGCAGTGTCTTGTGAGGAAATAATAGGACAAATATTTGGCCTGCATCATTCCACTTAGCAGGTAATTGTGTTACACAGATTTGATGCTGCCCAAAGCACATTGATATTGCCCATTACGTACAAGTATCGATAGAGAGAGAGAGGATGTTATTAAAAAGGGAATTGGCGTTTAGAAAAATTCATTTAGATTGAGCTCTTACCTCGCCCACGGGTGAACTCAAACCGAATGTCATTTAGCTCCTTTTTGGAGTTCCTGGAAGAGAGAAGTATAAGTAGAAGGGTTCATTTTATCTGAAATGAAACATGACTGAGTAGTTGAAGGGTTAGGAAACAAGCGAGAAATCATGTCTGGCTGCAGAGATAAAAAGAGCATCAGCAACAGGAGACATTTGGACAGAAGCACAAAGCTTCATCCTTGGATCAGATGATTTAATCAGTCTTTTCAGAACTAAAACAAAAAAAGTGACCAGCGGTCTGGCACATACAACAAGGGCCAAATCTCCTTCTACCTACTTATAAACCTTCAATGTAGACTGTGTTCCATTATTGACATATATCAAGGTTTTACAAACCTAAAATTTTAAAACCACAATTATTTTATTATGTTGGTTCCTTAGGTTAGAATCCCTCTAATAAGGAGGGCAGAATTGATGTAGGAGACAGAGTTTTTTCTAACCCGATTTACAATATCATTCATCATAAAAGGCATGTCCATTTTCATGTCAAGGTTTCTTAGACTATATTCAGGCATTAGTTTAGATACTGTACCACTAACCACATTACTTCTCAAATAGTCTTAACTAGGGGCGATGAGTCCACTGACTCTCTCTGATGAGATATTGGGCTGATGCCTCTGATCTTTATGTCATCATCCTATATTCCTGCCGCTCCTTTTTTGACTGAGTTGAATTATTGCCCATTTGAGGGATTTAAAAAAACGGCATAGCACAATACAGTGCCAACAGACAAGTTAAGATCATATGTCAATAGATTTGTCAGATAGTTTGACCAAACAGATCATATTCTTCTGGGGTTTTTTTTAGAAATTTTAGTGGTAAAAAGCAAACAAAAAGATAAATCTTTTTTTAGATGTTTTGCACTAACATTAAGAGCAACTGAAATCATGTCGGATTGTGTCAGTGTTCAAAAATATGGAGAAAATTCTGAATCTCTAAACTGTAGCCACAAAATTCAGTAGCAATGTAATTCTAAAAAAATACAGATATTTTTATTTTAATCTATTTCACTTATAAACTCTATCTTTAAATGGTCAAACAGGGTAGAAAAAATATTTACAGTACAAAGAGCATTAACATTAGCAATGTTAATGGGACTCATAGCAAAACAATGTAGCATTTAAATAGTGTTTTTTATCTGTTTCTCAAACAAAAAAGGCAACATTATATGTGTAAGTAAAAACATTCTGCATCAGATAACATCTATTTCTCACAGATATTCAGATTAAAACATCAGGATCAGAACAGAATCCAAAAACTGTAGAGCTTAGTATGAATCCAATCTATATATGAGACACAATGACAAACCTCAAACTGACTTAACGTTATTTGCTTCAAGCAACAATGGATGTCTAATATTTAAATTACCATCGTGGATTTTCTACAAATCGAACACAGCTGCTGGTTGACTCAAAATTAGAAAGATCATTTATTTAGAAGCTATCATAAAAATTGCCTTCATTTATAGAGCCTTTTGCAGCTCACTCTTTTGTTTATAAAAATAGTTTTAGACAGTAAACAGATTATAGGATGTAAAATAAGAGAGTTTTCCCAGTTATTTTCATCTGATCAATATAACTTAGCAGAATTTTGTGAATTCTGCTTTCTAAGTACAGACTTCCCTGTCCTGGATGCCTTTGTATTCGCTGCAGTAACCATTCTGTATATTTCCCATGTGAATCATATAAAGGGAGTATGAGCTCTATTTGGTCCAATGTTTACTCACTCAGACAAGGTGAGGGAGTAGTCACTGAACTGTAAGAGGTTATTTCTGCTTCTAAACTTGATGGATTAAGTCTCTAGTGTCTGTAATCTCTTGAGTCTGAATGGTGATGCAGTGCTCCATCCATCCACACAATTGTTTGCATTTTACTTCTCTCATTACTCCATCTGTTGAATTACATGTTTAGGGCTGTTTGTAACCAAAATAACTTCTCCAAAATGCAATTCAGATGAAATCTAGATAGCATTTGAAGTAGCTGAATGTATCGCTGATGTTGATTGACTGAGCTTTTACTGTGGCTACCTCTTTGTGCTCTCCTTCATCTTAACTTTAATATTGAGTGCAGTGCATTGAATGCTGTTTAGTTTTGTTTCTCCCCAAGATAAGGCCACATCAGGAGTTACTACAGTAGCAGCCATTCAAAATGGCCCTTCACAGTCAAACACCAGCTGAATGGCAGCCCACTTCCCCCCAACTCCCAGCCACTGCAGTGACCCGCTCTTGCATATTTTTTTTACCTGACTCCACCCTTTCACTGAATTACAGGTTCTGACTAGGAGATAGCACTTCTCTTTAGATCTTAATATCCACAAATCATGACAAAAAGAATATTTTAGTACAAATATTGATGTTCAAAAACGAACTAAAGGGGGGCCAGCAAAGGACCAGCCAAGGGCCCATCAAGGAAAGTGGGGACATTTTGAATGACTACTACTGTACTACAACCAACATTTTAGTTTTTTTCTTACACTAAAAGTACCTCTGGATCTGGGATTATGTGCTTCTTCTTTGTGTTTGTATGCTCTGCCTTCTTAAACCATGGCACGCCATCTGCCATGGTTTAATACGCCATGGCAGATGGCCACTGAGTCACACTGAGTCTGGTTCTGCTGAACCTTTCTTCCAGTCAAAGGAGTTTTTCCTCCCACTGTCACAACATGCATGCTTTGCATGAGTGAAGAGTCTATGATAGAATGCAGGCAACACTCAATTGTTACAACATGCATAACACAATGAAAACAGTTTGGTTTCTTAAAACTAATCTTTGTGAATGATTAAATTGATTAGACTTTTTAAAGTGCCTGTGACATATGTGTCTATGTTTGTGTAAAGGGGTCAACAAATGTCTGACTACTTAACGCATATTTGAACACCAAGTGTGAATGGTTGTTTTTATCAATATCTGCTGTTATATAAATTATGTCAGGATTTAGACTAATAAGAAGAACCCTGTGTACACTGACTTCTGAGCAGAGGCGTTTCCTGTCCTGGAAAACAAGTGACCATTACAGGACTACGTAGACACTCATTACTCATCCCCTACAGGACCTTCACCACAATCTTCTCCAGTCAGTGAGGGGTGATGTATAGCAAGTTTTAACAAAGTGGCTTTTTCAACATCTATTCTACAAAGTTATTGTAACTTTTCTTTTGAGGTAATGTTCTTTAACCTTGTTCAGTCTTTCTAAAGCCTAATCCCAGGAGGCGAAATAATATCGCCCTGCAGCAGCTGCAGGACAACATTATAAAATGGGAGGTATCCACACCAGGATAGGCTACTCTATAGAGAGGGTGAGTGTCTTTGTTTCAGGTTGGAAAAACAGCAACAAAAACAAAAAAAAAACTGATATACCATCACAAATTAATATTATGTTGTGTCAAATACAATATTCCATGCTTTGATGACTTTGATGGCTTTAAAAAAACATTATATAGAGCCTTTAGTGTAGAGGTATCCACATGGCCCTGGGCTACTGGACCCTAAATAATTTTACATTGCTTTAGACAACAATTTTAGCTTGGTCAGTGAACATAAACAAATGATGCATGTTAATTTTTAAAGTCAATATAAAAAAAATATGCCTTCCATTTTTTCATAATATTGCATAAACTAACGACATGTATGTAAGAGAAGTCCTTTTTTAAAATTGTCCAACCTTCGAAAGATGTGCATATGGAAGCATAAGCAGCAGCATGGCTGCATTTCATTGGCACAGGATGACTGGAGTATGATGGGTTGGTGTGTTTATACCTTTCTAGGTGCAGGTTAAGCATCACTTCCAGGCTTCAAATCAGTTTACAATGACCACGGTGAAGGGTTGCTTATAGTCTGCTATTGTAAATGTTTAAATTTTTATGTACCATGTATTAGTTACGAATCCCCCCGTATGTTATACTAAAAATACAACACAATTGACATAAAAATGATTGTATAGGTTTGTTTGCCTTTAAGATGATATTCCTAAAATAGAAGTTTTTTTTTACTCTTATTAGCCATGTTTTTTTATGCTTTAGCTATTCATATTTATTCAAAGTAGGATTACAAATATACATTTTACTTCAGCGGTCTTTATACGTTGCATAAAAGTTTTTGACAAACAAGCAATAAATATCCTGTTTTTGCTGAAAAATAAATACAAAATTATAACCAACAAAATATTCACTCTACAAACACATATAAAAAAAACAATATCCCGTTCTTTAAAAAAATTGATTTTAGTGTTTATCAGGCAATTAAAAATAAATAATAACTAGATCAAGTACTTTAATTGATTTAGGACCACATGGTAAAATGCTGGTACACCAATTTAAAAATATATACTTTATGGAACTAAGTAATTTCTACTCTTATACGTAACGCAATGATTTAAATTCAGATTTTGTCATTTAATAGGCTTTCATTTTGAGGCCTTGTTTGTGAACAAATGTATTAACTTTTCTGTTTGTACCGATTTACTATTCTTGTTTTTTCTCTATGTTGGTCCATAGCAAACAGGTTTTCTCCTTTTTTCTTTATTTTTCAAGGGCTTTAAAACCAAAACATCAAGCAGGTGTTCAAACACTCCACTGGGAGGACAACAATAAAGGTGAGTGATAGTCCTGTGAAGTTTTGTCATTACAATCAACACCAACACATGACCTTTTAACTTTCAGAGTTAAAGCCTTAATGAATGTATTTGCTTTAAGAAAACTATCCATAGCAATGATGGTAAACAAGTTTCATTAGAAAAGTAATTAAATTTACCATAAACACAACTTCAGAAAAATTTTTATATCGGTTACAACGAGCAAACTATGCAGGGGACAAATCTCATTAGTATTCCACATACTGATACAAATAATAAAGTAGCAGCAGTCTAATTGCCTATTATCTCCCTCAACCCTGAATCACTGATGTAAAATGTGTAGAATAAATTTGCAAACAATGTTTTATCTTATATTACACATTAAATTACAGAAGTCTGTGGTTTAGTAGGCAAGCAGGACTTTATATTGTTAAAACTGAAAACCTCTTCTGGCAAAAGATTATTTTGGTTTTATGTCCATTCATATAAATCGCTCCACAAACATATATGCCACATTTGAGAGGAAATTGAAGCCATACCTCAATTCATGTAAAATGATTTTTTTACAAACCGCACCTTGTAAAATAGTCAAAGCTCTGTTTTAGTTTCACTATGTTATGAACAGAGATGGGAAGTAACGAAGTACAAATACTTCGTTACTGTACTCAAGTAGATTTTTCTGATATTTTTACTTTACTACTTATTTTTATGGCGACTTTTTACTTTTACTCCTTACATTTTTACACAAATATCTGTACTTTCTACTCCTTACATTTTAAAAAATTGTCTCGTTACTTAAGTTTTGAATCATTTCAATGGAGTTACCGTTATTATTTTTCACGTCATCAAACACGTCACGTCACCAAATTCAATCTAATTGGATGGGAATCTACGTTGCATTTGACGCACCACTACAAGATGAATCGACAGATTCGGCGGTATTCATTGGCGGCAAATCATTGCAGCTTGGTGGCGGTGGCGTTAGCATAGTAGCATGGACGACGAGATGATTGAAAATGAACACAACGGAGATCTAGTCCTATTGGCAGACATCCATTTAAAATGTAGGCAACGGCATGAAAAAAGTGGTTTCTACTTTTACTTTTATACTTTAAGTAAATTTACAAGCCTGTACTTTGTTACTTTTACTTGAGTAAAGAAGTTTAATCAGTACTTCCACTTTTACCAGAGTATTTTTTAACACAAGTATCTGTACTTTTACTCAAGTACGGAAAGTGAGTACTTTTGCCATCTCTGGTTATGAAACACCATGACTACTGTTATTTTTAAGGAAACTGGCCTGGTTTTGCATTAATAAATGAGGCAACACCCATTAGATGATCAAACAACTGCCCAGGATTAAAGTGCTGAAACTCTGCAGCATTCATTTAGATGACTTAGGGGCAGCATAAAACATAAACAATGATTCTGAAGAATCACAGAAAAGGCAGCACCACCAACACGGTATTATTTTAGTCATATGTGTAGGAAGTGCATATAACCTCATTTCAAACCTTCAAAAATGATGGAGAATATAACAGTCGACCCACTGAGGATGTTTCAGTTGTTTATCTGTAAAGGCCAGCTTCCACATGCCGACAGTAGAACCGACAGGTAAAGGTGCAGCAATCAGTTTGGACCTTAGTTTTAAAAATCTGTATTTTCCAAAAGAGAAAGGTTGAAGCTAAAAAGATAAAAACATAGCAGTTTTAAAATATGTTATCTGTGAAAAAAAAATTAACTCTTTTGAAAAGAAGCAGTCTGAATGGTGAGTGAAAAATATGTTTGTTCATGTTAAGTTTATCCCAATTTTATATGTTCAAACAATAAAGAAAATAAAAAGTGCTAAAAAAAAAATATATATACCTGAAACTTAACATGAGTAAACCTTCCCATGTTTCACACCCCTGGCAGATTGAAGTTTAATCTTTTAATTCTACCCCAATATTTCTTCTGGCTGGAAGTGATATGCAAAGGGAAGAAAATATTAAAGGGCTGCTGAGGAAGTCTGCCTGACCTACAAGACTTGGACCTGAAATCTTCAAAACACAACTGGAAATATATAGCCAGTTAGGAATAGGAAGGGTTTGTTTGACTTCTGTAATACCAAACTAAATGTTTTCAATTAAATATTAAGTAGAGTATAAGTATATATATATATTATATGCCTTTTTATAAGTAAAAACTGATAAATTATTTGTTTCCAAATTAACACCTTTATATATAATTTCGTAAATTTTGAAAGATGCAGGTCTAATTTCCTGTATATAAATATTATCATCGGCATAATTAAAAAACTTCTATGGGTTTTTTGCACTAAAATTAGCAAATTCCACAGATTTCCCAACTTGCTGGAAGAACACACTAAACTAGATTTCTAGATAAAATCTCTGACTAGCAATACAAACTGAATGCAAAATGAACAGCTGACAGTCCATGTTAGAAAATCTAGTTTCCCATCTAAAAAGCTTCCTTCTTCTTTCTCCCTCTGACTTAATGTTTGGTTATTTTTAGTCTTTTTTATTGTTAGATTCTAGATAAAACCACAGATTTTTAGAGCCACACAAAACTGGAAAAATACTGGATAGTCCATACAGCCACTGTCTAACATGGATGCCCTTCATAGGATGGAATTGATGAAGGAATCATCATTAATTTGAAGAGTTTAATATTATCAGCGATCAGCTTTCATGTTGCACTTTCTGGCCAGAAAAATATCAGATCTTGGAGATTCAGTTTGACGGCTTTGCAAACTTTTAAGTTGAAATTATACAAACTAGATTACCGGTAAGCAAAAGAATAAAAACACAAGAGGCAACAAAAATGGTACAAGCACAAACATTTAAATGGTTCACCTAATTCAATTTTATCCAAATGCTTCCATAATGACTTAATCCTTCAAAATATGTACCATATACCACCATAAGAATGGCTCTTAAAGCTACCATAAAGTTATAGATGTAGTATTTAATACCTACATCTGTTATAAAATTGTGAATATTCTTGCCCCTGTTTTGCAAAGCCTCAAAATTTTCAGTCTACATTCTCCATCTCATTGACTCAAGCGTATCCTTTTAAAAGGTAAAAGGAAGTCTGTTAAAATAATCCTTAAATTAAATATGTTAGATTTTCGTTTAGAATGTCTGTTCAGATGATTGGCTGATACAGCTTGGGATCAATGACCAGAATAAATAACTAAGTTGCTCTAAAAAGCAATATTAACACGATGTCTAGTTAGCACAGCTAACATTTATGTGAGTCTGTCTTTTCTATAACAGGTTTTTTTAAGCAAGGGGAAATGTGAGCCCAGGATTCAGTTGCTTCTGTCTTGTATTGAATATTTAAGATTCAATGACATGATAACCATATTTCCACTTTAAATTGTTTGTAGCCGTTTTTCCAGGACTTCTAAATGCTGTCTCTAAATCCAATTTAAAATAATCCGAATGGTGCTGTTGTCGACTATTTTCCTCTAAAAAATCTTAATGGCAAAAACTGTTTGAAACATTCCTCACCTGCATATGAAGAGCAACTCTATGTTTATTTTTAACTGAGAAATCCAGGAATTAAATGTTTTTTATAGAATTATTATTCTGTTTTGAACCCATTTGTAATACATTGTTTTGGAAAAAAATATTTCCATTAAATTTCATTTTTATTACATCTTTAAAACTGGAAATATATCTAAGGAAACACCACTTTTTTTTGCAACACTGGGAAAGTATATGCTGAACAGTATAAGTTCTCTTTAGCTGTACTTCTACTAACCAACAAAGGTTTTTTTCTATCTGTCTAGTTTTTCTTCCGAAACATTTTACTAAAGAGCTACACGTTGTTTGGTTTGGAAAAGGTGAAGTTTAAGCTGCACATCTGCACCTCAGCTGCCCACTAGCCACACCATACTTAGTACAATTACGAATGATTAAGGGTTGCTTTACAATACATATGTCAATGGGAAAACAGCTAAAACTAACCAAAAATATGCATTCTAATTTATGTTATTCAGAGCAGAGAAATGAAAATTAGACACACATTAGATCTGTAATGAAGTGAAAATTGCCATAAAATGTAAGCTGAGTAAATAAAATGTGAACTGTGAAATAAAGCCTTAATTCCGTTTCTAAAATCAAGTTTGCTGAAATTAGTTCATTATAAAAAACTGAAAAAAAAAAACATTAAATATGATATAAGAAACATTTATAATACAAATAGAGTTTTCCTTATTATAAGATAAAATAGTTATTGTTTTCAAATCACACAAAAGGATATTGCTTCAATAAACCAAAAACATGGCTGGAGTAAAGGCTGATAATGGTATGGAATTTTTTTCAATAACATCTATCGTTTAAGTGTTTTTTTTTATTCACATTAGTCTTTCTAATTAAAATTTGTTTCACAGATGCTATTGGTAAATGAATAAATCTTGTGAATTAAAATGAAGAAAACAAGATGCTTTCGCTTTATTGGGTCTATTATGTTGATTGTTTTTATCTGTATGTAAGCACAACTAGATTATAGAGCTAAAGGAAACAGAGTGCTGAACACTGAAGTGCTCACTCCTCTCCAGTAACCAGCAAGCTGCCACCTGTTGTTTTTGGACCTAAAGTATGTGTTGTTGCTGAATATAAATACGAAAAAATCTGTGCTGTGCCTGACGCCCGGAGGGGGGCCCTTAGATGTCTGCATGAGCGTATCAGCACTTGGCAACTGGCTCACCAGGGAGCTGGAGGCTGTGAACAATCCAAAAACCTACAATCGGTTGTCCATTTCTATGCGTCAAATTCTGGTTAGCTTAATCTACGTTTCTTTTCAAATGATCAACAGAGTAGATAACATGTAACATCACTTTTTATCTTTAACTGTATATCAAACTGAGCTACTGAATTTAGTCAACTATTACCAGCAGAGTATTTAGCATTAAATTACTGGCTGAATGGAAATTCTTCAATTCAACATATGGATACATGCCAGAAAAAAGACTGTGATGTTAAGGAAAGTAAGTGAAAGCAAATGCAGCAGATAAAACCTAGTAACTTACAGTCATATTTCCAGTTCATGCAATAATAAAATGCCTTGTTGTTACGGTTGAGATAAAGAATGTGACTTAAAGAAAAAAAAACACTTAAAATACATATTTGTACTCCAATGTTTTATGATATATTGCTGAATTTTCACAAGATGTGAAAAGATATTGGAGAAAAAATACAATTTTCAAAGTGCTGTTTATAGAAGCAATTTCTGTATCACAAAATTCTATGTATTTTATTGGGATGGCTGATTTTTTAATGCACCTCAATGTGAATGAATTAATATCTAAAAAGTGCCCCATGCATTTGTGTTAAGCTCCCATTTACTCTAAAAACAAAAATGAAATATTTGCCATCTTTTGTCTTTGATAGTGTAACACTATCAAAATAAAGAAAAAATGTCTTAAATTAAGTGTATTTACCCTTAATTAGATTAGGTAAATAAGAGGATTTGCCAATGGAATGAGGATTTTTAATCTTAAAATAAGATAATTGGATATTATGCACTTGAAATGAGATATTGCAATTGTTCTTTGCTTATTTTAAATGTGAATTGTCTTGTTCCATTGGCAAAGAGTCTCCCTTACCTCCTCAATTTAAGAAAAAATGCACTTATTTTTATAAAAAATTACTTATGTAGATTGAAATTTTTTTTAGTCGAAAAAATCTGGAAGGGAATCCGTTTGAGGTCTGTTAAGAAAAACATTTAAGCACACAGCATTACAAAGAACATTTGTAATTGAAAAAGCTTCCCGGACAAAAAGCGAAACGTCTTCAAACTTGGAAACAAAGTCCAGTGGATTGTTTTTAATTTCTTTTTTTTTTGAATGACTATGACCTGGATGACTGGGAATCTTCACCAGCACAAAGACCAAGGAATAGAACTTTAAAGTAATGAAAAAGCTGCTAGAAAAGTTCAAAGCAGGGTTAGGTTTTAATATCAACGTAACTGATAAACCAGACGAAGGGAACATTTATCATAAACTTATGATTCCAGACGACACTTAGCTTTTGGCACAAACACTGGGCTACAGTTAAAACTATTAAGGAGGAATTTAGACGAAAATCACATTCAAGTGTTAGTGTCATCAAATACCATACCTATGTTCTTTTGAAACCTCTCTTCATAGTATCTGACTAGACAAACTATTTTACAAAGGGCAAAGATTCTAGTGTCATCATGTGCAAAGTTAGCATATCTAAGTCTCTAGGCATACTGTACCTCTAAAGACTTTTGTTTGTTTTTGCAATTAAAACTGTCTCAACAAAAGTATTGACTGCTGGCATTACAACTAAAGCATTCCACTTTTAAGAATTTCCCCCAAAAATCTAATAAATGTTTCAGTCTCAAATTGGAAAATTTAAGGAATAATTTTCAGAGATACTGAGTGTATTTTGCCATGTGACTAATATAGGAAACTATGTTGAGCCTTACCGTAGTCGTAGTACCATGTTCATAGGGCCTTCAATGAAGGGTGTATTCTCATATGGCTCCACCTGCATCAAAAATACCTGGGAATTAATCTGTTTTTATGCAGTTTGTCTTATAGGCTATAAAAAATTACGTCATGCAATGGAAAATTAGCATGTTTTCAGAATGAAGAGCCAAATCTATAATAAACAGTAAGACTGAATCCACTTTTTTATCTTAAGGGAAATTTTAAAGGGAAAAAGCAAAGGAACAAGGCACAAAGGTATGTGATAGTCATACGATACTATTATGACACTATATTATTTTTTATCATTTATGTGAGAAAGATTTAAAAATGCAGACAAGATATAGCTGCCCAGTTCATTTCTAAGTGGGACATAAGACCACCACTAAAACTGCTCTGGCTCACCTTAACAATGACAAAAGCCTTCAAAAATGTGTTAGTAATGGTAGTAAGTCTTTAGTTGAGATACACCTAGGCCACTGTGCTGGCACTATCAGGCAGACAGCCATTTTCTGTGACTTATTACTGCTGAGAGGATCCATCCTAGAGACAGATACTTTCACATTTAGACACACAGACACACACACTAACACACACACAGCTGCACATGTACTTTATGCACACACAGACAATCATTGCAGCATCAAGGTCATTGAATCATGACAAATTAGTGCTGCTTCTGCTGAATCCCTCACCTGGGGATGCTGAACAGACAAGCCTTCTATAGGGACATTGTTGGCATCTTCCTCATTCTAGGAGGAAGAAGATGAGAGGCATAGTTGTGAAAATTGTGAATTTAAAGATCATCTTAGAAAAAAACCCCAGAAAAATATGGATAAAAACAATATAAGGCTTTAAAATATTTACAAAAAAATATGAAAATGTACACAAAATGTAGGTGAAATTGCCCTAAATTTAAGGTTTTTCTTTTAATTCTAACAAAAATCATATTCTAAAAATTGCATTTCAACTAGATTTCTAGCTGTAATGCTGCACAACTTGCTGTTTTTATGGGATAACTAAACGCCTCTTTTATTCTGAATTTTAATTTAATTTTAAAGATATAAGACGAGGATCTAACTTACGTCTTTGGCCTCATATTTGACCCTTCGTGACTGGAGGAAAAAAAAAAACATATTCACATGTTCATCCATTCTGCTACTGATAACAATCACACATTTTAGAAAGTTAGAGCCATAATAATCAATTACACACACTTCATTCATTTTCCACGTTTTGCATCTCATTCACATCTCTGTCAGTATCTACTTCTTTATTCTTTAATGGTGAAACCATTTCTACACAGCATGCCAGAGATAAATTAAAGGAAATCTAAGTGATATTCCTTCAGCAGCAATTTACTTTTTAGTTCAGTACTTAAAAGTGACTTATTACATCACACATTACAGCTATTTCTCTAGTCATCTTCATCAAAGGGCTCTTTGATCAATGCCCCCTGCTTCCCCCTGCCTGCTATACTTATAACCATCTTCCAGCTCATTACAGTAAACTCTAGACAGACTCTCTCAGCCATCTGCTATCTACAAAACTAACTGATCAACTAGGGAAGGAATGAGTGGTGTCAAAGACAGAGGGGGAAAGTTTCATGCTGGTTTTTGCTTCACATAAAACACCAGAATAACTTGTTTTGATGCAACCTTGCTCTGTAACTCTCTACTTTTTTTTTATGAAAGAAAGTAGTCTAGTTGTAGTACCTCACGTACCCTGCCCTGATTCACCGCCGCTTTACCCTCCTCACTGCCCATGTCCAGTTCGTCGTCGCTCCACTCCCAGTCTCCGTCTACCGTCTTGTGCAGGTGGCCACTAGAGCCGGGGACTCTCCTCACCTTTATCAGAGAAACACACATTAATATTAAAGGGTTCTTTCCACCAAGCTCACATGTATTCATGTATTCGTGGCTCGTGAACTTTGTAGTTCGACAGATGATAATCAAAAACCTGCACCTTTTGGAGATGTTTTCATGTTATTGAGGGGTGGACACTTTTTTTACATTTGAAAACATGTCTTTTGGCTGCACCAGCTTTGCACATCTATTGTCCAAACCTTTTTGCCGGAAGTTTTTAGCTTTTAACTCTAAAACGAATTACGGCTGCATATTTAGGGTCATGGAACCTGCAGGTTTTTTTGCGAACATTAAAAAGGCTTTTTTCCAAGACTTCCATATAATTAGCTCCTTTCAATCCTTCCATCTTCTCCCTGTCTTTCTCTGCTAAAGAAGAGCACCAACCCTATGTTTTACTGTGGGTGGGATTTTTTTTAAAGATGATGGTAAGTTTTTATTTTATTGAGGGGGAACTATTTAAAGGGGGTTATAGGTGCAAATGAATACTGTACTGTTGGGATTTAAAAATCACTTAAAAGTAACAGTTTTCCTCTTACCTGAAACTGATTTAGTTTGTTTAAAAAGGAGTGGACAATAATTCTATATCAGATATATGTCCTAAAAAATTGTATTCAATCAATTCAACAATTCAATATACATTAAAGTCTGTGATTACAGAATGTTAGAGTATTTTTACGGTTTCAGTTTAAAACATGTTAAAATATCTTATTGAATGAGTTTTATGAACATGGTCAAATAATTGTCGTATATTTGTGCAGGAATCTGTGCTGGACTTTTTGAGACTTTTATTTTGTTTATGTAAAAATCGAAATTATATCGAATTGAGTGATATTCAGAAATATATGGTGATATCCGCCTTGGCTATAAAACTGAGAGATGCTGTATTTACAAAGAGATTTTTTGAAACTGTTATTACTGTTGGTAGATGGAAATAAAATCCTTTTCAAATTTTGGCTGCAATGTGATAAAATGTTCATGATATGATCTTACAAGACATTCAAATTCTAAGGTATTTTGGGTAAAACATTATAGAGCTTACCAATATTTTCTTTAAACAAATGCTCCCACAGTTGTGCTCTTGGTACTTGACCAAAACAAATCCAGACTGATTGGCAAATTCTAGATTAATAGCTTTTTTCAGAGTTAGCCTTTAGAAAACATCGTTTTGAGTTCAATAAGTTTTTGAATACCCACTAGACCATAGAATAAAACTCACTATAAATCTGTTTTATGTTTCTGGAGCTTTGTTATCATGTAGTAAATTGATCATTCATCGTCACATTTGTTGCAGTATTGAACATTTAAAAAGCAGATTTTGAAGGATATTTTGTGTGTGTTGAGCGCCATCTGCTGGTTAGGTTGATTATTCTCCTCAACAATAACCCACCCCACAAAAAAAAAAAAATTGCTTTTATTAACATTAAATTCTTATATGCAACATTCCTTACCTGATCTAACATTTCCACATATTTTTCCCATCCAGTATTTGTTTTTATGGCTTTAATTCCAAACATTAGATAACATATTTGATTACCTTCCTGTTGACAGGATCTGTCATCTCCTTCTCATTCCTTTGTAAAATGAGAGGTGAGGTGTTCTAGTTGTACAGCTCGAGGTCTTTTGTCTTAAACTCTATCAGCTTTAGTTCCCTAGATGGCAATATTTTCAGCATGACAAACTAACACCAGTAGGAGCATAAAACCCCAGAATGCCAAGCAACAGGAGTGAAATGGCCGAGGGGAAATGCTGCAGATTAAGAAGGTCGAGAGATTTAAGGAGACTGTGCAAAGAGAGGAGGCAAACGGAGCGGTTTGCGAGCAGTTAAGGTCACAATATCCTGGGGTGGTAGAGTTTCTGCAGTACTGCCTGTCTTTGTAGGCTTTGGGCAATGTTGCTGAGTTAATAATTCTAGATGACTTTTAGCCAAAGACACAAAAAATAGCAAGGGCATCACCTCTGATGCAAACCTCCTACAACCAAAGTCATCAACAGAATTCAACCTTACTTTAACTGCATGAATCCTGCACAATGTTTCATTCTTTACAGAAAGCTAGTAATCATTTAACAATGACTTTTACAATAAAATTTTAAACATTTCCTCTAGTTTTATCCTTTTTTTTATTAAACTACCAAGTCATTGTAATGGATTATGTCTGTTATAATGCAGGATGTAATTAGATAATAAACAAAGCAGATGAGCAGTATCTTAAACTCAGGTTTTTAAGAAATGGAAGCAGATTTGTTTCAAAAATCCTGACACAAAACACGAGATATGCATTACGCTTTAAGTTGTTAGTTGACTACAGAAGCCCTTTCTGTTGTGGTAATACAACCATTAAATTAGGTCTGCTGGAGCAGGGGCACATCTGAAACATGCAGGGAAGTGGGGCCTGACACCACTGTTCAACTTCATTTCAAGTTGTCTTTGTACTGTATCTGATGGCCTCCGTTTATAGAAAGGGGAACTAATTCTGTCATTATCAGCAAACTGCGCAAAAAGAAAGTGCTTAAAGGCAAATCTAAGTTTTGTTTTTGCTACATTGTCATATAGACATACTACTGTTTTGTCAAACGTTTAGAGCATTTTATAATTTTAGTCATCTATAAATAAAAAATAATAACATTGCAAAAGAACTTAGAAGGACCTTTGAAAAGTCTGAAGAAAGGTTATATAAGCGGATTCAAAAACGAAAATCCTCATCCAGGGACCCAGATTAATAAGCTTTGAAAAGTAACAGAATTGAGACCTTGTGCAAAATGGTTCTGTTTAAAAGCTAAGCAGGCAATATTCAGCCTGCAGTAGATAGCTCTGACTTGCTCATTCAAAATAAATAAATCCAGATTAGTTTCTTCGAAGAAGCTGACAGCCAGTCCATAACAAGACTTTTACCAGATTAAGACAATTCAAAGACTCAAAATGCTGTCAGACTTGGGTGGGTTACCACAGGAAAAGGAGGTAGCGGATGGCCCTACACCGGTGTTTTTTCTGTACTCACCTGAAATATAAGCATTAAAGGGAAATGTATTTTATGGATTTTGAAGGATTTTTATGCTTGTTTAGTAGAAGAGATTTTATTTCCATGTTTTGTTTCAAGTAGGTGCTTTATACCAGAAATTCTCTGGTGTTGTAGAGGCTCCTACTTTCACTTCCTGTGAAAGTATTCCTCTGTGTCCTGGTGAACAATCAGCTCAAAGGTTAAATAATTTTAAAGGTGAAGAAAATAGCAGTAGCAGAACAAACTAGACATTAGCTTTAAACCTTTCCAGTTATTTAGACTATGAAATCTAAAGGCACCAAAAACATTATTTGCTGCAACATTTTCTTTAATAGAGCCTCATTCCAAAAAAAAACAAACTAAAACTTTTGCATAGCACTGCAAATGTAAAGGGACTTGCTAAGACAGCATATTCCCAAATATGTAATAATACCCAAAAGCAATTTGCATGTCAGTATTCATCCATCCATGCATCCATTTTCTAACATGCTTACTCCCAAGTAGGGTTGCAATGGGTGCTGGTGCCTAACTCCAGCAGTCAATGGGTGAGAGGCGGGGTACACCCAGGACAGGTCACCAGTCCATCGCAGGGCAACATAGAGACAAACAACCATTCACGCACAAACTCGCACCCAAGGAGAATTTAGAGAAGCCAATTAACCTAACAGTCATGTTTTTGGACTGTGGGAGGAAGCTGGAGTACCCGGAGAGAACCCACGCATGCTCAGGGAGAACATGCAAACTCCATGCAGAGTTTCCCGGGAATCAAACCCAGAACCTTCTTTCTGCAAGGCAGCACTGCTACCCACTGTTCCACTAAGCAGCCATGTCAGTATTCCTTGTCTTTAAAGATGTATAAATCCAAAGGTCAACAAGGTTATATTCTGAAAAACTGAAGCTTCTTTTTCTTTTAAATTTACATAATAGTACGATAGTTAATTAGCAAAGCGTGGCGTTTGTGCTTGTAGTAGAACTCCTGAATATTATAGTAGCCTGTATCATTTCCCTCTGTTATTGTTACCAAAGCTCAGTCTGTATTTTAAATATAAACCATCAACAATCTCCTGACATCTTACCCGTTTGTGCGTAACTGCAACGTCACACACACTAATGCTGTCTACTATGCCCTCTATTTAGTCTAAACCATGTCAGTGAATTTCCACCCCTCCACTCAGCTGCCCAGACCTCTGATCCCATTGAGTCCCGGGCATCCAGGGGGATTATTATATAAAGTCGACATCAGCTGTGCCTAAAAAACTGCACTTCCTCCAAGTTCCCCATAACAGATTTTCAACCTAATATTAACAATCCATTTATCCAGGTTTGTCTTGACATATGCAGGAAGCTGCTCTTAAAGTGACCCTAACACTTGGCTCAGTGGATCCGCACAGCGTGACTCTTATGTGATTGTGGCCCGCATTTTAACGTAATCTACACAACAGGACAAAAGGTGTTGAAGGTGCCAAAAGAAGACAGTGTGCATACGTTGTGTTGACTGTAAATTCAACGTCCTGATTGAAAGTAGTTTACCTATCCACATGTTTTCTTCATGTTTAAGCAAGAACAATGTTCATACATCTGGCAAAAAAACATTTAAACATACCTTTTTTGCTCTTTGAGAAATCTTTGGTGCACGACTTAAAAGATTTTCAACAAGATATTCTTTGTTCTGCAAGATGAAATAAGGCGACACAAAAAAATGATCAGAGCTGAATAATAAGGCATGAAAACCACAAGTGGTTAGTTATCTATAAAAAAAAAGCATTCAGATTTTAGCAAACATTGGACATGGAAGTTTAAAGAACACATGATAAGTGAATCAGCTGGAGGGTGAACAGTGAGACCTTAAGATTAATCTTTCTAAATCATATTTAAAGTCTTAATTTAATCAGTATTGCAAGAGGATATTTGGCAGTTAATTTAGAGATTATCCATGTTGTACATCTGAAAATGTTACACCCTCTGCAGCAAATTACAGCTAAATTAGACCCCAACTGAAATGTGCATCCTCTACCCAATACAACGCTGATAATCACCCATCCATCATGCTGTCAAATCTGCAAATTATCTAAAGTTCTGATAGCTATCATTTTATGGAATAAGGCTTGTGACTCTTCAGAGATGTCATGTGGCTTACAGCTGCAGGAATACTTTAAATGCAACGCAATAACAATGTTTCACTTATTTTTCCCAAAATCTGGAGAAGTAGTGAAGAGGTACATAATCCAAGTTGCTTAAGGTGGAAGGTGAAGATACCACAGTAAGCGATGATTCGAAAAATCATTTTACCTCCCGGAGTTGCTCCACTCGTTTATCAATTACTAATCCAATGTAAACATGTAAGCCCATTTCTGACAAGCATTATGGAAATGTACATTTTATTTTCCAGCACAACTTGGTACCTGTACACCAAAAAGTACTACCTGCATTGTTATTAGCTGTGTTGAAATGACCTGTAAATGTACAAAACAGAGAATCTATGTGGATTGTCAAGAAGAAGATGCCAGATTTAACAATGCAAACCAGTTAAAGACTCCATTGATAAACCCATGCCTCTAGTAGTTCTGAATACTTCTACTCCACACTCCCACACCCTTTCCTTTCACTATGCTTTACGTTATTATGCTGTGAAGACGCACTATGAAGAAGCAGGTTCTTAAGCAACGATTTTTTTGTGGCTTAACTTTTTTTTTATGTCAGATACTATAGTTGTCTGCTGCATAAATGTCAACCTGGCAATTTCCGCTATGACTCTGCAGGCAACCATGGGGAAGATTTGCGGAGGTATATATTTTGAGAATATCTTAATATGTGCTGAATGAAATCATGAGTAACCATCAGAAATAAGCACAAATCTTCCAGAACGCACGGCCTGAGCCACTTGAACAGCTGGCTTCTCTCCACAAGCAAAATATTCATAACAAAACCAAACAGAGACAGTACGCCACATATTTGAGATGAAACACATACCTTAGCCTTTTGGATGAATTTACACTTCAAAAGCTCAGATGCTGTAGGCCTAAAGATAAAACAGAGAAATGCCATTGGAAAAAAACTAAAATAATAGACTCAAGAGTGCTTATAAAAATAAGAGCTCTAAGATAAGTAATGCAAACTTAAGAAAGGCTTTGATTGTTAAACTTTATGGCTTTGAAAGAAAAGTAATGACTATAAATGTCCAGAAATGGAGCACTCTAAAAGTTTCAACTCATCATTGAGGCCACACTGCCTCGGCTCTAATCTTTGACAGATCTAACGGTACATCTCTTGGTACAAACCTTTTTGCAGGATCTTTCTGAAGGCACATTGTTATAAGCTTTCGAAATGATTTTCCATATTTTTTGAGAATTTCCTTGTCCTCAACACCCGTCTCAAGGGTGGGTGGATCATTCTGTAGAGTAAGCATTAAAACCTGAAAGCATAAAGAATATTGTTTTTTTTTAAACACCCACATGTCCAAACAGCTGCCACAGAAAAACTTGTTGGGATAGATTTTAAAAAAAGGAAATAAAGGAAGGATTTTTCAGATACATGACATACATATTTGGATTTTTAAAAGAAAGAGGGAATAAAAAATGTTTGAACTAATGAAACTGCATGATGTTACTTAGTTGTTTACTCACTGGCATTCTGCACTGGACATGAAAACATTTTAATATAACAAGGGCCGAATCAGACTTAAAGTTACTGAATATGAATCTGTGCATAAGACTGGATGCTACTGGACGGCTAAGACCTGTGGGTCTTGTTATTTATTATGGCAATTCAAGTAAATTAATACAATAAAACTAATAAGGGATTCAGCCATATGAAAAATCTGGGCAGATATAAATATCAAGTATTAATATTGTCATTATGGGCAGATGCCACAGTATGTACTCCCCACCCTTTGGAAACTATGAAACACTAACCACAGCTCTGACATTGCTTTGTTTCAGTAAAACACCCATAATCCTCCACTGCATCACTGTCACATGACCAATCCCCTCCCCACCCCCTCCTGAAACAAAAACAGCAGTAACTAGAAGGAAAATACACTGGTTGTTAACATCAGCCCCATTCTACTTATTGGAGTGATATCATATGATTAATAATGACCAACATTGGCTAAAAAAGATGCTAACGTTGATATTGTGTGCAAACCTAAAAAAATGAAGGAATGCTTTGTCCATAACACTCACCTTCATTGGAGGGTAGCGGTGATAAGGTGCAGAGCCTGTTGCTAACTCTATTGCTGTAATTCCAAGACTCCAAATATCTGCTTTGAAATCATAGCCTCGAACCTGCAGAAGTCATATAAATAATAAGGTTTATGTAAGGCCTTCATATCTCAGTGGATTTCTTTAAAAGCAAAATTTTTAGTGATCAGTATAACTCAAACATTAGGGGCATATAACGTTTTTTGTATGTATTCACATGCCAGATAAAGTTCTGTAAAAGCCTAAATCATCTAACGTTAAAAAAAAAACAATTTGAAAAAGATCCCAGCTGATGTACTATATTCCTTCTTGCTACTGTTTCTTTTCCAAATGTATTCTTTTTTTTTTTATTTGATGCCTTCATAATACATATTTTTTGTTATTTTGTCAGTTGAGAAAACTTGGCTTACTTTTTCTTTTTTTTTTCTTTTGCACATAAAACATTTATCAAAGTCTCAGAGAATTTTTAATCAGTGATTCGGGGATTTCCTGTTTCGCCAAGAAAAAAGGGTATCAGAACATGCCAATCACATATGGTAGGTATGCATGACATGTCTGAAAATGGCTAAGGAAAAGTAGCAACTTGTAAAAGCCCCCCCATACCTGCAGTCAAAGCAATAATTTAAACAGCTAAGAACAGGGAATTTGACCTATTATACTAAATACGGACCAGTTTTTTATGTCAACATATGAAGTGGGCAGGACAATGATTGTAGATCATGACTTATTTTATTATAAGTCTATGCAACTCAAATAAAAATATATATATATTTGCAGGTGCTTTATGGTTCTCTACAGTAGGTGTCGATAGCTATGGAAGCAACTGTTGGAAGTTCAAGATATTAAGGTTAAAACCAACATCACAGAAGAAAATATATTTCAAAATCAACAGCCATTGTCATTTAAAAGACTCACCTGTTCCATCACCTCTGGAGCCATCCAGCACGGCGTCCCAACAAAAGTCTTTCGAACT
Organism: Cyprinodon tularosa; assembly: GCF_016077235.1. NCBI lineage: Eukaryota > Metazoa > Chordata > Actinopteri > Cyprinodontiformes > Cyprinodontidae > Cyprinodon > Cyprinodon tularosa. Next base: position 1,071,936 of record NW_024038416.1, on the reverse strand, counting down.
TTGTGTCTCGTCATGTCGCCCCCTGCAGCTAGAAAAGCGCTTACACCAAAATCTGTATAGAACAAAACAAAAAGCTGATACCAACAAACAAAAATGAGATTTTTTTCAGGAACATTTAAATAATATTTGAGTTTGCTGGATTTAGACACAGACAGAAATTTATAAAAGGCAGAACTACTGTTAAATATTCTTAACTGCATACAGATTTATGTTTAACAGGGTTACTGTATAAAGAGATGTTCAATTTTCCTTCAAATTTTAATTTTAACAATTTCTAATATTTCGGTAGTTTTGTTGTGCTCTGATGGTGACAGATCCATACTGGCGTGACAAGGCTCCCTCTTATCATGGGATAAACCGTCCCTCTTTAATTCCAGCTGACCAACCCAGCATAATCAATACTACAGATGTCCAAGTCATCAAAATAACATAAACTGTAAATATCTGGTTTTGAATTCCGGTCCATGGAGCCACATTCCTTCTTATATGGAATTTTACCCAAACCAGGAACATCCTCTGTAAAAGCTATGCAGAAAAACCTGTCCTCACATCTTCCATGCCCTGGATGAATCATGGAAATTCCACTTCAAGATAGTGAAAACTTTCCATTTCAATTCCTGAACTGAACCCAAATGTTGCAGATTATTGATGCTTGCCACCAGATAAAGTAAAATAGTTTTGGGTGCCATGCAGAAACTAAAATTCACCCATAAATACATAATCTAAGCAGTTTTTTTTTGTTTTTTGTTTTTCAAATAAATGCAGTCAAAGTGATGCAAATATGATTTAAAAAAATAGATCCATTTAAACCTCAGAAATGAATGCTCTAACCTGTACTGTAAATTAGGAAGGCCCTTTAAGAAGAAAACAAGCAGAGGAGAAAGCAATATTACAACAAACCTGCAATCTGAACAGATCCATCTTCTCCCAGCAGGATGTTTCCAGCTTTCACATCCCTGAGGTCAACAAAACAATAATTCAATGAAACATCACAGCACATGCAAGGGCATCAATTCTTCGATTCATGTTAACAGATCCCACTGACCATGACAATCTAGAACTCTGCCCAAGGGGCTTATGGACGTTTACGCCCCCCACTTAAACTGACCTTGAAATCCAGGACGCGCACAGAACAACACAAAGAGCACTTTGTTTCAGTTTAGGATTTTACTTTTGCCGCTCGTTAATCAGTTTCATCCCAATTTTCTTTGATGTTTGCTTTTTTTGGCTTTAAAAAAAACAAGTAACTATTTCTACTAAAACATTTTTCAGATTAGCTTTTTATTAGGATGATCTTTAATTTAGAAAGAATAAATGACAGCAAGCCTAAAGTGTTACCTGTGAATCTGTCCATTTCTGTGGAGATAGTCCAGGCCCTCTAGAACTTCCTTTAATATCGTGGCAATAATGGGCTCATCAAAAGCTCTGAGATTTTTATCCTCTTCTTTGCTTGAATGTTTAATTATATCCAGCATGGAGCCTAGACGACACAAGGCACAAGAAAAAATATTTTGCAAACAGTAGCACTTGTTTTAATGTCTTTTTACCGGAGCCCTGCAAGAACATATTATTATAGCAAATAGTTGTGCATCTCAGTAGATGAGATTTCTTTGGAAAACATTTATGATTTCACATAAATGAAACACATCATTATAATAACACACTCAGGTATATAGTTCAAATATAAATTACTGTTAAGTTTTATGATTGTGGATTCTTGCCTGCAGGAGCATTAAAGTGTAACTTATATTTTCGTATGGCATCTGCTGCTGTTTCATTTGTTACAGTGATTGACTGAAACCAAATTTTGGTAGGTGGTACTAGGTGTTGCTTAAACTCGGAAATTTCTACTGAATTTCCTTCCTTAACAGAATTAGGTTGCACAACTATTACAATTAATATGTTAAATTAAAAACACAAGGCCAAGGATTTTTTAATATAACAATGCTATGTGATAACAGTTAGTGGAAAGGCTGTGGGATGACTCTCCAACAGTTACTGACATCCTCCACAGAGAGGCCATTGCCACAGACCCTAGCTGTCCACAAAGTTATGAAATTAAGCATGTTAAGGAGGATCCCAGTAAAAGAGAAAAGAGTTTCTTCTAAATATAATATTCCAAAATCACATAAAAATGATTTTTTTTTTTTTTTCACATATAAAACTCTAACTAGATTTGGTTAAACTGCACTAATGCTCACTTATGACATGGCTCCCTAAATCATCACTAACAGTGAAAACTTTAACAACACACAAAGCAACTTAGATGCTGTGTTTCCCAGCCTTTTTGATCCTGATTTCCAAATGAATTTTAAAATTGACTTTCATTTGGAAATAAGCATCTGGAATAAATGAGCAACAGTAAGTACGATGGTTTCTAAAACACTGACTACAGCATATGTCTGATACCGATCCGATTCAATTGTCCAGTAAATGAACCGTATATCTTCCATGTGAGTGAAGGCTTTAGCTTTTAATATAAATATTGTTTTTAAAAAAGGTAACAAATGAACACAGATATAAATGTACTTTACATCACTTATGAACAAATAAAGCATACATAAGCAGCAAAAAGAAAGGAATAACAGATTAATGTTAAGTACACGGAATTGGATCTCCAATGATCTGATCGCCGATATCCATTTCAGAATATTGGTCAAAATCAGAGCCGATATCTGATCCAGGTATCAGATAGGTGCATCTCTAGTTTTGAGCTAAGAATTTTAAACGGCTTATTATACAACTTATTTTTGTTAAATATCTGCTGAAAGCAATCTTTAGACATTTTAAACAGCCAAAAGATTTTTTTTGTACTTTTAGGTTCAACAACAGAAAATATAAATATTTCATAAAACGGGTGGTTTTTCTTCTATAAGATATGATTTTATTTATATGTAACAAAAAAAAGAAGAAAAAATACATTATTGCCAAGCTACTGTCAAAAAAATAGACACTAAAACATATTTCTGGCAATTCTGTCATTCTATTGTGAAAATTAAACTGAAATGTTCCTTTAAAAAACTGCTAAAGCTTCTAAAACTGGTATTTGTTTTTACACTGCATTCAAAACTATTAATTGGCTTATTGTTACTTTATAGCCACAATTAAGAGGCACAGAGGAGGGGCAAAAGAGCCACACGTTGCAGACCCCTGCCTTATGGCTTACACTCCCTGGCTGCTGTACTACTGTCAAGTCAGCCTGATTGAACAGGTTTTAACAAAAACCATACATTTCATATAAAATCTCAGTATTAATATTATACCTTTCTATTGGTCTTAATGTAATTTTTTTTTATAAATTGTACTCCCATTTCTAGCATTATTACTTCAGAATTATATGAAGCTCACCTCCACTCAAGAGCTTCATCACCACCCAAAGTTCATCCTTCACAACAAAGGAAGTGTAGTAGGTCACGATGTTTGGGTGACTGCACTGACTCATAGATTGAATTTCTTTCTGCAGGAAAAGAAAAACAACAACATTTAAGAAAATAAAGCAAATTCTAGATCCAAACTTTTTAGATCTAAGGATTTATCTTGATCATATAAATGTTTATTATTTAAAAATAGTATACTGTGCACAGCTACCAGTGTTAATGTAGCAGTAAAATACAGAGAAAGAAAATACAAAGCTGAGAAAATAGCCCGTATTTAATTAATGTGCTCACCAACAGCTCATCCATGCTGGTCTGGCATTTTTCCAGGTTGATCCTCTTTATGGCCACGCGCTCCTGTCTAGGGGTACACAGGGCTGCCTGCACCACAGCTGTGGCCCCACTGCCTGGAATCAAGCCACAAATCAGCACAGGGGGATATGGGCCAAGAGGGACTCGCGTCACATGCACAGCTGGAGGATTTTACATTTCAACATCGCTTCAAGGCGTTTGTGTGACAACTGGAGCAAATGCAAGCAGGGTGCATCTCTCCTTTCAAACACGATGACATGACCGCATCAAAATGTTGCGACGTAGAGCACACTGCCAACTGTCACTGGCAGATAAGGCATGCTTTATGTCATGTGAGATGTGACTGCTGTGTGTGAGAACAATGACGGACAGCTTCTACAACTCCTTACCAACTCCACAGGTTTTCTAACATGACAAAGGCCCAACTGCAAACTTTGCATTCAACTTTGATTTCATTTTATAAACCAACATGCAGGAGTGCATTAATTAAGGAGTGATGCATTTTTGTATTTCTATTCTTTGATAATTAAAGTTTACCAGAGTATTTGAGATAAACGTTTATCTCCTTTTAATGTAACATCCTAAATTAATTCCAGTGCAGCCAGTTAGTTTCAGAAGTCCACTAATAGGTAGTTATAGTTCACATTAATGTAATCTTATCTCTGTATAAATCCCGCTAAAAAAGGCCTCAGGGGTTTATTTGAGAACATTAGAGCAAACAGCGTCATGAGGACAGAACAAAATCTCCACATGAATTGACAGGCCAGAAAAGCAGAACATCATTCAGAGAAGCGGCCTTTTAGTGCTGTTGGAGTCGCTGCAAAGCTCAAAACCTCAGGTGGTACAATCTGTTGACAGGAAAACTATCTGGCTTTTGTGGAAGATTCACCATAAGAGGTTCTGTGTAAGGTTTGCCAAAAGCCATGTAGAGAATAGGGTTAACGATTGTGTTCTGACTGAATGAGACCAAAATGTAACTTTTTGCCCCTTGTGCAAATCCCTAAGTGTAAAATGGAAAACACAGTGATCTGAACCCAGCATCTCAAAGATGTCCTTCTTGCTAAATCAGAGAGTATAATAGAGGCATAGCAAAGGATTGTTCTGCATCTAGCATCTGTCAGCTTTCATATTACAAATGTCAGAAACTCAGACTTTACATGCCAATAATATCCTCCACCTGTTGGATGGAGTACGCTCACTGTAGAGTCCTACACATGACACAGATGACAGTACCAAGACAGCAGAGGTCACAGGAATAGCTGGAAGCAATATAGTGAAAAATGAGACACAGGTGAGAGAGGAAAATTTGAGTTTATCTCAACTGATAACCTTTTCCTGTTTTAATGAAACAGGAAGTTTACTGTCACACAATCTCTACATACCAGCACAATAAGAGGGATTCATACAGAGTTTTAATTAAGGTATCTGTACACAAAAATTACAACACACCACTTTAAGAATGCCGAGATAACATTATCATGGGTTTTTAAGCTTCTGATTTTTTCATTAACATCAGATGGTGAAGGAAGAGCTGTGGAAATATTTTAGGTCATCATCCCTAAGACACCACTTCCTTGTCTTGGATCACGACAGGAAATCAGCAAAGATATAGACCCCGCAAAAATCTGACAGTTTCCTCATTCTTACATGTCTACCATGTAGAGATGCTGGATAAAGCATGACATCAGCAGTGAAATAAGTTTTATACTGACATATCCTGAAAAGCCGCTCATAGAAGAAGGAGCCAATATTCCAAAAGCAACATAAAAAGACAGATTACTCTTCCTGAATGCACTCTCATTTTCAAAGACATATAAATATCCTGTTAAAAACTAGAATTTTAGTCTTTACCCTTAATGAATGGCTACATTTGCAAGATAAGTGGACTTCTTGTAAGCCTGTAAACGGTCAAAATAATGGAATTTAAAAAATTAATTGCATTACTCTATCATTTAACAAATATAAATAAATCATAATCTTAATTAACCTAAAACAGGTATACTTTAGTCTGTTTTATGTCAAACAGTGAGAAGAAGGAGTTTGTGTGTACATCTAAATAGCTGCTTTGAGCAGCATAATCATGTTATGACATGTTTTGGGAATGCCATAATAGAGCAGATGACTTGTCATCCAAATAAAGGTTGATGCATGCAATAAATAAGTTGTAACACAATGATGAAATACTATGGCCAAATTCAACTAAAAGTGGAAAAAAAATGGATGCTGCTATTTTATTTGTATAATCACACATTTTAGTCACATTTGAATTCTTTATGTTCCGGCAGGGAGAATGGAAATACTTTAAACACTTAAGAATTCAATCTACAAACTATAAAATGCTATCACAAACTTAATGATACAATTATATGATTTGTGTTTTTTCTGTTCTTCAAAAAAAAAATCCCATACTTTATAAAGGGAAGAAAAATGCAGTTGCATTGGAAATTATGTTTGATTTATGTTATAGTATAATTATTAATAATATTATTGACACTGAAACGTTTTTGCATTTAGCACTAGCTGGTAAGTTAGTTCATTTTAAAAACTCCATGGTAGACCTCTCTAATGTGGGATGATTTGATGTGTTCTCTGCCAGCAGAGGAAGGGCGCACACACTGTGATTTCAGTAACAACTAATAAACTTGTAGCCGATCTCTTCAGCTCTGAGCTCTTTAATCCGTGCCTGCTTGTATTCAATGTGACATTTATACCCCGGTGCAGAGACACTGATTCCGCCTTGTCTGCGCAGATCCACTGTGGACTCCGTCAGCGGCAGTTACATCCGCATTTCAAAGCACGGAGAGTAGGCTGCATACAAAATGTTTTATTTATTTATTATAAAGAAAAAAGCCGGTAGGCCCCTTCTCCTTCGTTCACGACACAACGTACCCCTTTGCTGCTTCCGCACCATAACAACCCCGCATCTCCGGGTACTAACCTATAACTCCCTGCAGCTCGTAGGACTCCCTGGTAATTGGCCAGCTGGCTGTAGGCTGCGGATGGTGGACGATATTCGGAGATTCGCCTTGATCCGCCATGATGATGATGATGATGGTGATGGTGATGATGATGGTGATGATGCGGCCCCGGTCACAGACAGAGAAATGAGAGACAGCCAAGTTTGACCTCAGCTTCTCGGTGGAAGTGTGAGCTGGCAGCAGCAGCGCCACTACCACCACCGACACTGCCTGCCTGAGAACAACCCGGATATGGCAGGCCGTTTTAACATAAAATCAGCTTTACCACACTAACGTTCCAGATCGAACTAGATGTAGTAGTTCACTAAGAGATATCTTTTTATATTTAGACAAGGGTTAAATAAATAGCAATTTCAGATATTTCCATTGAAATTCTGACTAGTCTAAATTTTGTCACATTTACCATTAATTAGTCTGAAAAATATTAATTCAATTCAGTTTATTTCTATAGCGCCAATTCACAACACATGTCATCTCAAGGCACTTTACAGTTCATCAGATCATACAGTCAAATTGATTCAAAGCCTTCTTTCTAAGGAAAACCAGTTGATTGCATCGACTCATTGACTCAAATGCAATCTCTCAGACTAAGCATGCTTGTAGCGACAGTAGAGAGAAAAAAATCCCTTTTAACAGGAAGAAACCTCCAGCAGAACTAGGCTCAGTGTGAGCGGCCATCTGCCGATGCCGACTGGGGTTCAAGGAGACAGAAGCAGAGATACAAAAAGCAGCTGTAAAAGGCGGCCCCATCCAGGAAACACACAGCCAGGCAGACGAGTTCCAAGCCAGCTCCCATGTCAGAGGATGAAGAGAACACATCCAGCCAGTTAGAGTCAGAGAAACAGGACTACACTGGAAAACAGGCCAACATCTATAAACAAAGGTGTTGATGGTAGCAGCACAGCTGATATTTCTCTCCAGGATGGTGTCCTAGCCAAACAGGAACAGATGGAGCAAAGTTACCATGAGAAAAAGCACAGAGAACATAACGTTAGAGATTGAACTAACAGATTCTGCAGAGTGGGAGAATAGAGATAAAATAAAGCAGAGTGATGAAATGGGAGTCCCTATGTCCTCCAGCGGTCTAAGCCTATAGCAGCATAACTATAGAGATAGCACTGGATAACCTGAGCCACTCTAAATATAAGCTTTATGAAGAAGGAAAGTTTTAAGCCTAGCTTTAAAAGTAGACAGGATGTCTGCCTCACGGACTAAAACTGGTAGTTGGTTCCACAGGAGAGGAGCCTGATAACTAAAAGATCTGCCTCCCATTCTATTTTTAGAAATTCTTAGAACAACTACTAAACCTGCAGATTGAGAGCGAAGTGCTCTGTTAGGGACATAAGGAGCAATCAGATCTCTGATATAAGATGGAGCTTGGCCATTTAAGGCTTTATATGTGAGAAGGAGGTTTTTAAATTCTATCCTGGATTTAACAGGAAGCCAATGAAGAGAAGCCAGGATAGGAGAGATATGATCTCTCTTTTTAATTTTTATTAGAACTTGGCTGCAGCATTTTGGATCAGCTGAAGGTTTTTTAACTACAGTTTGTGAACTTTCCAATAGCAAAGAATTACAACAGTCCAGCCTTGAAGTAACAAATGCATGGACTAGTTTCTCAGCATCAATCCTGGCCAGGAGATTTCTAATTTTTGCAATATTCCGCAGATGAAAGAAGGAAATTCTAAAAACCTATTCAATATGGGATTTCTGACAGGTCCTGATCAAAAACAACACCAAGATTTTTTACTTTATTACCTGAAATCAGTTTAATTCCATCCAACTGAAGTGATTGACTAATCAGCTTATTGTTCAAAGACTATGGTCCAAAGACTATAACTTCTGTTTTTTCGGCATTTAGAAGGAGAAAGTTAAAAGTCATCCAGGTTTTTCTGTCTTCAAGACATGCCTGTAATCTATGTAATGGGTTAGCTTCATCTGGATTTAAAGACAGATATAGCTGGGTAACAGTGATAACAGTGAAAATTAATCCCATGCAGTCTAATAATTCTACCGATTGGGAGCATGTATAAAGTAAAGAGAATTGGTCCTAGCACTGATCCCTGTGGTACTCCACAGGTAACCTTTGAGCATGAGGAAGATTTGTCATTAACATGAACAAAATGATTTAAACCAGTCTAGTGCTGATCATTTAATTCCAACAAAATATTCAAGTCTTTCTAAAAGAATATTATGATCAACTGTATCAAATGCAGCACTGAGATCCAACAGGACAAGCACAGATACATGTCCATTATCTGAGGCCATGAGAATATCATTAGTGACTTTCACCAGAGCTGTTTCAGTGCTATGATGAGCTCTAAAGCCAGACTGAAACTCTTCAAAAAGTTCATTATGGTGTAAGTGATCGCACTTGTTTGGCAACTGTTTTCTCAAGAATTTTAGATAAGAAAGGAAGATTGGATATAGGTCTATAATTGACCAAGTCATCTGGGTCAAGAGACGGTTTCTTTAGCAAAGGTTTAATTACAGCAATCTTAAAACCTTTGGTTCGTATCCCTGTAACAGAGATAGATTAATCACATCTAAAATGAGGATGAGATCAAAGGGAATACCTACTTAAATAACCTGGTTGGAATTGGATCTAACATACAATTGAAGGCTTAGATGAAGACAATAGTTTTGCTAAGATATCTTGATTATAATTCTGAATGTGTCGCATTTTAAATGAAGATGATTGAAGATAAATTGAAATAAGAATCATCCAGGATAGTCAAATGTAATTTTTCAAGGTCAAAACTTTATATATATATATATATATATATATATATATATATATATATATATAGGAAGTAATTACGGATAGTCAGAAGAAGCTGATTTTATGTTAAATTTGCTTGCCACACCGGAAAATAACAGAACACACACACTACTCACACAGAGACCCGCGCGCGCTCGCTGGCAGAAACCTCACGAGAACGTGCGCGCACTGTCAGTTTAAAACACGAGGGAAAGACAAAACTACTTTAAACTAGGACGAATTAAAATTAGAAAAATAACAACTTTATTGGTTTTGATATAAAATACTATATTTAAAAAAATTATTAGTATTTTTTTTCTTTTAATTTTCAGATGAAAGTGACTTAGCACTTCTCAGTTTTGTTGACACTGGGACGTCTATGTGACAAGTTTATCTAGTTCCAGTAAGTAGATCCGACTCAGTGAACCGGTTCATTTTATTTACTGAACGAATTGAACAGGCACCCGCCTGAGGGTCCTGTTTGTTGTTAGTTAATTTTTATTTTATTTTATGATGATGTGTTATGTTGAGGTTTAAGGTCTTGAAAAAGAAAATTGTTGCATTTAAATACATAATAGTTAGTGACAAATAATTACTGTGACAATCACAATATTTGAGAGTATAAACTGATTACGGATACTTCTAGTTTTGCAGTCTGATTATGAGCTTGTAGATTTTCAATGTTCAATGGCAACTAATGAATTTTAAATTTAAACAAAGCAACTGAAAGTTAATGAGAATTTGATATAATACAGTTTACTTACAGTATAATTCTGTTATCAACATGTCATCTCAATGCAATTTAGAAATCAAATGCAATTGAATGATACAGGCAGAATGGTTAATATTGCTCTATGGTGAGATGGATTTTAGGAGAATTCTTTCCTCCTGAATGAGCATGTAGCGCCACACTGAGCATGCATGCAGAGACAGTGGAGAGGAAAAATTACCTTTAAACAGAAGGAAACCAGCAGAACCAGGCTCAATGTGAAAGGCCTTTTCCTGATGCAGAATATTGGTTCAAGAAGACAGAAATAGACAATAGAGTAACATAGAAGCTGGTTCATAAATACTTTATATTTTTTGAGAAGGTAACGTAAAGCTGGGTCCGTCTGGGAATTAAATTGTTAAGCAGATGAGCTCTGAGACAGCTTTCAAGTCAAAAGCATATGCACATTAAATAACTTGTAGTTATAACATTCAAATAAAAAAATATATATATTTTTTAGTTTAAAATTAATAAAATTAGAGGTACAAATGTATTGTGTTTTATGTTTATTTATAAAGACAGAATTATGTATGTTTTTCAAGTGTTAACAATACATCCTGATGTCAGAATTAAAGCCATACACTTCTAATCTAATATTTACTGTTTATATTTTTATTGCTATGGCTATGACTGTTATATTTGAAATTGATTACTGGATTGTAAAATTAGGATTATTGATTGAAAACTGTATAAATGGGATGTCCGCAGTTTCAGATGCTGTAGTTACACAAGCATTACTGTCAGCAGCTGCAAAGGAAATATAAGAGAACAGTAATTTTTTCAATCTTTTTTAAGGTCAGTTCTCTTTTAAACGTTTGTTGCATTTCTTGTCAGAATGTGGTTTAGTAAATAGCTTTGTCAGTCTAGTACTGCAGCGATATTCACTAAACGCAGGGTTATGTTTTTGGTGTAATGTTCTTTGTTCAAAAAGCTATATTATTAGACTTTATGTTAATTTTTTTATTATTACTAATAGAAAAAGCAGTGTATAAAGTCCTTTGAAAAACAATATTTTCATAGTTAAAAAAGTTAGCAAATGTTTTCATGTCAATGTATAGGTTCGAAATTATAGCAGACTTGAACACTTTAGAGATACAAAAAAGGTTAAAAAAAAATTCTAGAAAGTTGGTAGACAAAAATTGTATTGTTGTATTGTCCTAATTTAATCAGTGAGGCTAAATATGAATGCATGGCATGCTTTTCAGACGTAAATGTACAGTGTTGAAAACCATACACCTAAAACTGTTGTACTAAAGTGTCAGTTTATTACATTTAATTCTGATAAAATACATTGAAAATTGGTTGTAATGTGACAAAGGTTGGAGAAGTGCCTTGGAAGGCATTGAACAGTCTGTGGCTATGGTAACTCAAAGTGTAAGCTGTTTCTTTTCATAAAAAAATCTCTTTTCAGTAGAAAAAATAACCCTAGAGGGAGAAATGAGGGAGACAAAATTGCGTTATTTTGCAGATTTCTTGTCAAGAATAGAGAACATTGTAAATACGATCAGATCTAAAATGGTCTGGCAAAAGATTTAACCAGAAGAAGAGTTGAAGAAACAAAGGAGCACAGAGGAGACAATGAATCAGACTTATAGACGACTCATGTGTCAGGAGTTGTATAGTGTAAATACAATTTGCTGTTGCTGACTATACTTTCATGCCAAAGTATTACATGCTCATGTTGCATTTTTTAGACAAACACAACCAAATTATTTTTATTAAATTGTTTTATAAAGAATTTGAACTGATTACAGAATACATTAGCATGTATTATAGTTCTTGTTATGAGATAGGAAGAAAAATAGCATCATCAAAGACTATTGTGACAGCTATTAGTACTTTCAATCTTTTTTTTTTCTTTTTTCCACTGTACGCTTTTGAGTATTTTTTCTTTACTTTTCTCTCAGTTTCTTTTTTTAGAAGTTTGAGAGCCGACTTGGTCACTAAATGAATCCAAATGAACTGGATCCTGGCAGTGTGACGAAATTACCATCACCTACAGACACGCTGTAGTGATGCTTCCAACATTGGCCACTAGATGGAGCTACTATTCCAAAGAATAGACCAGACCATTTCATGCTCTGCAGTGCACTGCTCATCTTTGTCTATTTTAATACGTAATAAAACAGTATCAGCAGACTTTATCTTCACATCACTGATACAAGAGCTAACAGTCTGGACTTTATTATTAATAATTGTTGATATTTCATTTTACTCTAAGCAATATAAATATTAAAATACTTATTAAATAAATAAATAGTTATTAAATACATATTCGAAGTGAAATGCAAAGTCTCTCAAAAATATATTTTTGCAGGTTCAATATATATATATATATATATATATATATATATATATATATATATATATATATATATATATATATATATATATATATATATATATATAATGTGAATTTATAATGTTCTTTGATGAGAGGGTATGTAAACTTTTACGTACAACTATCTCTCCCTCTTTCTATATATGTATTTGATTAGATTTTAGGATAACTATAAGTAACGTATATCATAAAATATGAATGGACAAACTTTACAAAACAACCTTTACTTTATTAAAGCATAAATTAAAATAAAGCCAAAGAACTAAACCCACAATAGACTAAAGAAATATATGTGTATATATATATTAAAGTATTTCCGATTCTGATCCTGAACTTCAGTGAGAACTTATAAGAGGATACTGTAATATGACTTAAAGCTTTCTTAGGAGACAAATAATATATTATTACCTGTCAACAGCCCGTTAATCAAACACAAAGACCAAGGAAAAACTTTATGCAAAATAATAAAAAACAGAAATGTACTGTACCATCTCATGATGACCAGTAGGTGGCAGAGTTTGACAAACCATCCTTTATATCTCTGCTACGCATCTTTGCTTTAAATGATTAACAATCTGACGAGTTTATAAATGATGAAGCGTGGGAGCAAAAGAGGCAGGTCTATGCAAAGGAGGTTATTATATTTAATGTAGTAGGATTATTGCTGTAATATAGGCCATTGCATTGACATTTGAACGCACCAATCAGTCGCTGAGGAGCTGATTGAGGCTACTTCCCTACACTGGAACAGCTGAAGGGAAGCGGACGGACGGCGGTCGCACCAGATATCTCCTCATCAGCCGAGTCGGACACAGAGCTCCGCAGACAGAGAGACAGAGACAGACAGAGAGCCTCCGTTGCTGGATCGTGTCTGCAGCAGGGAGATGGCCGGGATTCTGGCGTGGTTCTGGAACGAGCGCTTCTGGCTCCCCCATAATGTGACCTGGGCTGACTTAAAAAACACAGAGGAGGCGACGTTCCCGCAAGCAGAGGATCTCTACCTGGCGTGTCCTCTGGCTTTCTGCATCTTTATGATTCGGCTGGTGTTTGAGAGGTGGGTTCTGAGCTGACGGGCTGGAGGAGGCAGGTGCTGATGGAGATGCGCTTTTGTTGCGCCGCTGTCTGTTTCCTCCTCCCCCCCTAAACAATGACATCTTATCTGCTTAGCTCACAAATCATCATCCTTCTCCTGCAGGCCTGCAGCCTGGTTTGCCTTTGATCCTCTCTCTGTCAGACCTGTCCTTGCAAACCAAACCTGTTTTCAGCAAAACAATAAACAGCCTCCTTCAACTATTACATACAGGCCAGATTTGCTTCATATTTTGTCTAATATATTATTTATTTAGCTGTAGAATCATCTGTATGGATTATAGTTGTGATCAAAGCTATTATAATTATAGTAAGCAGTCATTAAGGCCTCAGATCTGAGTTAAACCTCAGGATTATATGTGGTCAAGATCAGAATTTATCTCCTTAGTCCATTTCCCACCAATCACAGCAAAATGGAGATTTCTTGAAAAATATATTTTAATGACACTGTTTATTATGCAGCTAAAATTTGTATGTAGGTCACAGGGTAATGGATACTAAGTAGGGCACATAGTGAATGTAACCAAACTGGGTTGGACACTAAAGGTCTGCAAGGTTTTGAAAAGCTAAAAGGAATATTTATTTACCTTGCGCAGCACATGAAGGAGCCATGTGGTTCTAATTTGAATCCAGACATGTCCAGCATCCAATTAATATAGTCAATTAACACAGATCACTTATATTATTTGTATAACAATCTAATCTGGGGCCTATCTTATGCCTGCCCAAATTAGCCCATATGTACCTTTAATATTTAGAAGATAAATCTAAGGCGAGGAATATTTGTTTATCTAATGATCTGCAGTCTGCAGGGTTTTTTTTTTTAAACAGACCCAGAGTCAGGAAGGATAATCAGTGGTCTTAATAAGCAACTGCAAAAGAGTTGTCATAAATTATTAAGACATATGAACAGTAAGAATTAATGGACAATCAGGAAACTTAAGTTTCCCTACTTAATAATTTTTAATCTTAACAAATAACTATCTATACTACTATACATTTTAATAATTGGGGTTACAATTGATATAAGAAATATTGCTCTAAGCTTAAGGTCAAATTCCTTTAGAAGGCAGCTTTTGCACCTTTAAAAAGAAGTTAGCTGTCAGTTGCACTAAGATAAAGTTCCTGTATCTTTTTCACCATGTCTCCTCGATATATAGTTTACTAATCTTGTTCAAAGGCTAAACGTTGCTAATTTGGCTAAATTAAAAGACATTTCTATTATTATCTAATAAATCTATAATATTTGATCGGTTTCAAAATCTCAAATACTGAAGCCCTTTGTGTTCTAACAATGACATACTTAGAAATTACAGATTATAAATGAACGGTGGAGCTAGGTTTGTTTCTCTGACTGACTTGTATAGTTCTGCTGTCATATTTGGTGTGAATCTTTTCAAGACAGACTGAGGAAGAGTAAGAAAGTTAGGACTATGTTTAGGCAATAGGTTGAAAAATCAACTATAAAACGTATTTTCTCTGTTAATATACAACGACAGCAAAAAAAATTTATAAAAGACACCATAATGGCTAAGACTAAATTATTACTCAAACACATAGATGTGTCATACCATTCTGTCAATAGGAAGCAAGTTTTTTCCATATGGTAATTATGGCTTACCACCAAGGGTGCCATTCTGTCTGCTCTACTTTCAATTACACTCAAGTTTTTAATCAGGTTTATAGCTCCTGACAGATTAAATGTTAAAGGTTATACAATAATTTTAAGGCATCTGAGGAGGTACCTGCTGTTCCATTCAAAAAACTTTCTTTTGAAATCCAGTGATGTGTGTTTTATTGCAGGTTTATTGCCAGGCCATGTGCAATGGGGCTGAAGATCCAGGCTAATGGGCCACAAAAGGCACAGCCCAATGCTATCTTAGAGAAGGTTTTCACTGCCATAACCAAGGTGAGGATATTATCTTTTAATTTTGATCAGAAAATGTTAAATGAATTTTTTCTACATTGAAAAGGTGAACCCGACATTTTAATTCTCTTATTAGCATCCAGATGAGAAGAGGCTGGAGGGCCTGTCCAAGCAGCTCGACTGGGACGTGCGCACCATCCAGCGCTGGTTTAGGCAGAGGCGTAACCAGGAGAAGCCGAGCACCCTCGCAAGATTCTGTGAAAGCATGTAAGACATATCTCTGCTAAAGTAGCTGTAAGCCATCATGGATCAACACCCAGTTTGACTTAAAGCAGAGGACAGATTTGTAACATGCCAAGGAAGTCTAATCACAATGACCAAAATATCTGCATAATGTTGATTGCTACATTAGTGCCTTGCTTTGGCTCACTATTATAGCTGATGTTTAAGTGAGGGCTGATTTGAATAAGCCGTGCTACACAGTCATGCATCAGTAGGAATGCCAGTGGCTGTAGTAAAAGCAGGGATGATAGATAACCTTTTCTAGAACAGGTTTAGGTTCCCTTCCACATTTTATAGGAGAAGAGGTAAGTTGTGTAATTGTCTGAAAGCCAAGGGTGAAAAAGGAACCATTTACTGTAGATAAATTGGTTATGGTAATTTAAATGTCCAAAGAAAAGAGGAGAAAAAGTTTTCTTGCCAGCCTTGTCTGGAAAGCACATCATCTATCCATCCATTTTCCTTCAGGGTTAACCCTGCTGAGCTTGAGAGGGGATGTTGCCTATCTCTAGCTGTCAATGGGCGAGAGGCGGTGTACACCCTGGACAGGTCCCAGTCTATCACAGGGCCACACAGAGACAAAGGACTAACAACCATTCACGCTCACACTCACATCTAAGGATAATTTAGAGAAGCCAATTAACCTAACAGTCATGTTTTTCGACTGTGGGAGGAAGCCGGAGTACCCGGAGAGAACCCACGCATGCTCAGGGAGAACATGCAAACTCCATGCAGAAAGATCCCTGGCCGGGAATCAAACCTTGAACCTTCTTGCTGCAAGGGAGCAGTGCTACCGTGGAGCTCAAAAGCACATCAGTATTAGAATAAAAGGAAGGTTATCAGTTACTAGTTGATTTTTCAGATCAACATTTTGTACCTTTTTAGTTTTGTGGTATATCTTCCATTTTAAACCTAGTTTGAAAGTCAAGAAACTGCAGTAATTTTCCATTCCTTCATACAGTTTACTATAGAGAATTTTGCCAATGGAACAAGAAGGTCGCTTAGATGTCATATGTCATAAAATCCACTCAATATATCGAAGATTCAGGACCTCAATCAATGAAAACCGGTTTTAATACAAATTCTTAAGGAAAAAAAAATGTAGAGCATTTTTAAACATGAATTTATTGCCAAAAAACAAAACCACAATTTGTTTTCAAGTAGTGGTTATGGAAATACAGTTCTCCTTTTTTGAAAGACATATTTAGCAAACAAAAAACTCTACCACAAGTAAATCCAGACGCATAACTCAGGGGGTAGACCAGTTAACTTTGTAAAGAGGGAAGAAAAATAATTGCAAGTTTTTACAGGCCCAAATGTCCATGAATGACAAGAAAAAAAAAAGGAAAAAGCAATCAAATAAAATGTGTAAAAGATTTTGTATCTTTGCTCTTCAAATTTCAAAACATACCATGTGGATTGAGAGGTTTCGATAATCAGCTAACAGCGTTTTGATTTTAAAATGCTTCTTTGGCCCTTTGAGAGAAGATCAAAAGCTCTCAGTTAACCAGCGTGTTATAACGGTTAAATCCATTTGATCACAAAGCCATTCAAGATGCTAACACAGAGCCAGCTAATCTGTAGTAATGTGTTCACCATCAGGGAGATTGTGGTTACTTAGTAGTGTGACGTTAAATGCCAAAGAGCCAGTTTTGCTGTCAGAGCCGAGTCATGTCGAACACCATTGGAACAAATCCGGCAGTGTGAGCCTCCATCCTCTGATCCGCCTGGGGCTGCTGCTCTCTCAGAAGAGACCATCTTACCGATTAGACCACTGGACTTGTTTTAAAACAGCATAGAGGTTGCTGTGCATTCTCTTGCACAAGAAAAAAGTGGATTTTTATCACTTCAAAACATGCTTTCAGGCTGTTGAAACACCTGCGTTTATGCTGTTATCTGCAGTGTAATTAGCAGCAGGCACCTCTGCTGTTTGCAATAGTTTGTTCAAGTTGTCTGTCTCAGTTGTTGCAGGTCTCCAAATGAGGCTGGCTTCAGTCCCTTCTGCAGCGATTGTGCTGTAATTAAGCTCTCATGCCCAGCTGCACCAGACCGATAGGATTCTCTTTTGCTGTATAGACAGCTGATCTGTTTTGTATTCTTTTATGTGTGCAAACAGGCAGTGTGTAGAAAGCATATTTACAGAGGAAATAATGATGACAGTGCAAAGAGCTTTTGTTTATAAGCTTTTGTCTTTTTTCCCCTGATAGCACAAAAGTAAAAAAGATCAAGTTCCCAACTCTGGAAAGAAACATGCTGCAGGTTTCTTTCAGTATAAAATAGAAAATTATACATGAAGATAAAGGGAAGGCTTTGCATTGTAGCCGTGTAAATGTGATATATAAAAAAAATTATCTCTGATTTTGCTAAAATCTTTGCCATTTTACGTTACATAAATACATATTTTGGTCTTTCTGTTATATGTAAACTATTTAGGCAGGTTAAACATAAACACAAAAATCTTAAAAATACTGTGACTTTTTAGAAAGAGTTCATAAAGCACTATTTTGTAAACAATGACAGCCATTTGTCTGTGTCTTATAATCTTTAGGGAGAGAATAGAAGATAAACAACATATACTTAGATTGGTTCATTCTTGAATTAGTTTTTCCAAGCTGATTAAAGATTCTTTAAAACGAAATGTCAGATATCTTTGAAACTAAAGGTGCCGTCTGCTGCTTAAATTAAAATTGAAGCAACTACCAAATTTTGTTTTATTGTTGCACATTTATTATGAATCAAACAAGAGATAACACGTTGAGTCATGAGAAAACAAACCGTTAGCTAATTAGTCAGTACAGCCTAAATCCCAGCTGGAGAAACAAGAATTAAAAAGAAAGCTACAACTTGTATTTTTTCCATCATTAAGCAGAACAAGTACATAATGAAATTGACCTCCTACCCCATGATGTAATCTCATTTTCAGCCGAGTTTAAAACAATTCAGTTCAATATTTGGAGCATTTTCTTGTTAAGATAATTTATTATTTTGGAAGAATAGTATTTGTTTTATAACATTTTAGATATGCTTTTTTATTCTCTTTCTTTAAAGCAATATTTTGCAAGTTGTTTTATAAAGCAATTTTTTTGTAGCCTATAATCGCAAATGTTTCACCTTCAAAAGCCTTAAACAGCATTTCTTAGTTCGGTGCCGATTAGAGTAAAATTAATGAAATATTTCATCTCAAGAGGTTGAGATAAAATTATATATATGTTTCAGAAATGTAAAAAAAAAAAAAAAAAAAAAAAAAAACAGCTGTTGTTGACTTAAGAAACTTTATTTCAACTTGTGAGTCATTGTGATTTTTTTTTCATTTTCTTCATTTTGTCCATGGCAGCATTTCAACAGCATTTAAAAAAAATTATTGCAGGCTCCTTCAACCAGTTGCTACGCAACGGTCTTTTACTCTGTGCCAGGTACACTCGTCCACTTAATTCTGATTTACAATACTTTTGATCAGCACATAAATCGCCTGATGAGGTTCTACTGCCAGTTGTATGTTATCTTGGTGATTATTTTTCTGGTATCTTAAAGTTTGCAAGTGAATATTTCTAACACCCAGAGAAAAATCCCAGGTCTGCCTGCTCTGGATCTGTTCTTAATACGGAATCATGCTGCTCTATTTTTTATTTTTTTTTAGGATCTGTTGGAACATCTTTGTTTAAAAAAGAAAAACTTTAAAAGAGCATGATAAAGCAGTTTTCACATGTCAAACTCTGCTAATACTATAATCTGCCTAAAGGTTTTTTTCATGTAGATGAAAAATGTGTTTCCCTTTTTCCTTTGAGATTCATACATTTTTTAACTGAATTCGATTGATTTGGATGAAGCCTGCATGACTTTAGATAAAGATTTGGCTTTGCTTCTTGGTCCTAAATTCCCATTCTGTCTTGCTGACTGTTGAAAGCTGACTTCATAAAGTAGGCATGTCTTCCCTGTCAGCAAGTCTTTGATCCCACTGCAGCAGTATATCCTTTGTAAAGCTCAACAAGCAGAACTCTTGATCACATCATTGTGCAGAAAGAAAAGTATATGCAGGGTTATTTAAAGCACAAAGTAGGCAGAGCTAAAACATTACTAAATATAACCAGTATGCTACTGATTGTGTTTTTATGAATAAATTAGTGCTGTGCAGCACAACTTGTTCTAACATTGATTTACTTGAGTTGTTAATATAAACATTAAAAACGTAACTTTTATGAATTAAGATTTTAAGATGAGGCAAAAGGAGGTATAAGACCTAATGGGAAAACACATGGAGATAAATACATTGCAGGGGGATTGAAGGTACTGTTTCTCCCTATTCCTCCAGAATAGTACCAAAAATATGTATTAAGTTACTTTGAGAAAATTCTACTTAAACAATATTTAGGGTTTAAATTCCATGTAAAATGAATACATTTACATGTAACAAGATATGAATAATTTTAACATGAAAATAAATGTACTTTTAAGGACTTATATTTAATTGGCCATTCAATTTTCAAAAGTGCCTTTAGATAATCAGATATAGCTTTAATCAAGTAATGCAAATATAAGAAAAAATAATGTTAAAAAATACATGCAAATCTATTTACTCATCTGTATGGCTTTTGTGCAGCTGACTCATTATGAAGACTCTGACTAGGATGGCTTTAATAGAGACCCTAACGTCTGATTGTCTGCTTCACACTGAGCAAAACAAGAGAAATTCTTCCAAGCTTGTTGTGACCCTGTGGTCAATACCTTCACTAAAGTGAGAGAAGAATAACTTTAATGCAGTGTTTCAATTTCTCTACCACAAACATGGATCCAGCTCCAGGATGCCTAGTTTGGTCTAAAATATTGATATAATTATTAATCTTCAAGACATATTATGTGTATTTTTGATTGGACAAACTTTACATTTTAAATGTTTGTCTGCTACTGTCTTTAGTGCTCGTTAGCTGATCATTTTCTCTATCAAAACATCCTTCTCTCTCACGCCAAACCTGCATCATTACCTACATCTACTGTATGAAGTTTCTTTTTGAAATCCTTTTGCCTCAGAGCCTGTTTCTCACATCTTCATTCCATCTTCTTTCCAACAAACCCCCAATTTCGCCATTTCTTTTAATAACTGACTCTAAACTAAGTGCTTGATCTTCTGTTTTTAACCTTCAGACAATATAGATTATAACCAGCAGTACCAGTTAGAACTTATATTTACATTTGTTGTTGAAATTTTATTTAGCCTTCTTAAATGATCAGTCTTTAAGATTAATCAATATACTACACCGCGGTTTTCATCATTTTTAGAATTCATTCTTACTGTCTTTGCAGTAAACAGCAGGACAGCACAGCTGAAAAGATGCACATACCATGCTAGAAAGGCCAGTTCTGATCTTCATACCATCTTTTTTTGCCAAGATATCAGCTATCACTATTACCTTACTTTTTAAGGAGCTGACTCTGAAACCAGTACGAAATATTGTCACAAATATCAGATAAAGGGAACAATTTCTGCAATTATTGTTAAAATATTTTAACACATTCATGCAACCAGATACTGTTCAGCTAATGATTTCTACATGCATTGATTAAATATGCAGCTGATTAATGGCAATGATGCTTTTTGTACTGTAGCTTTGATTAAATCTGGGAAGAACATTATAAAAAAATAAATAAATAACCTCAGCACATCATGTACCACTAGAAAATGTGGATGAAAATGAGTGTTTCATGCTTACCTTCAGTTGCTCACGTAGCTCCAATCTCTACTGTATAAAAAAAATTAAGTTTACACTGCAGAATAACTGAGTCCAGTTTTACTTCTAAGTCACTATTGGTTGATTGATGTGCCTCCTTTTAGGGATCTGATCACTAAGCCAGTCAAGGGATTACTGCTGTTGCTCCTGGAGTTTTGGTTTTTGTTTTATTTACTTTTTATACATTACCAACTGTGATTTCAAATGGAGCTGAGCCAAATCTCTAAATTAAAACCTGATAAAGTAAAAGTTACGCTTTTGTTTCCTACTTAAAAAAGTATAAAGTACAGAAGATCTTAGTGACAGTTGCATGATTATATGTGACTAGTTGCTTTCCACGGAGCTATGTACAGTATGACAAAGAGTTGTAATCCATCCTAGGAGGAAGAACTTGCCAGTGAATGTAAGTAAATCAGAGAGAAGGAGTATTATCAGTCACAAACTGAAGAATGAGTGGGAGAAAATGGTTAATGGCTAAAACCATTTACCTTTTCCCCCACTCATTGGAAAAGACAGGAGAAATGAAAACTGGAAGGAGGAGCATAACAGAAGACAGATAGAGATAACTGTGACCGCTCTGGAAAGGTTGAAACAATCAAATATTTTGTATATGCAAGATTGTTTTATATTTTGTTGTAAATTTTAACGGAGAGATTATGAATATATTATTTACTATAACCTGAAATTGTCATCAGTTAAAGGTTCATTTAAATCAAAGGTAAAACAAAGTAGTTATCTTTGGTTAAATGATTATCACTGACAACTTGTTTAATTATGAGGTCTTATTAACTGCTTACCTTTGTGGCTGGACGTTTTGGACCGATTGTTAAAATCCAAGATGTCTTCACCATCAGTAAATGTCAATAACTTGGTTTATAAGTGAAGCAGAGTTATTAATTATTAACCACAAGGAAAATATTTGCCTCTGTCTATTCAATTTGTTAACCAAAAGAGGAAGCCTCTGCTCTTTTTACTGCTGTATAAATAATCCCAGACTACCACAATTAAAACAGAGACGGCGCTTTGTTTATTAAATCTAATAAACCCTATCATGGTATTATTATTTTTAATAAATTATGCAATCAGTAAAAAACTACTTGAAAAAACACAGAATTCATGAAAGAATCAGTAAACATAAATAGTTCAAATGAGTTCTTGAGGTAGAGTCTCAGCTGTTGATTTGTTGTAGAAATTATATATAGCAAACAGATGTGTGCCGATGATATTTGGTGAAAGTCAAAGAATTTAAGTTTCAATTAATACAATAATAAACAATTACCAGTAAACATAATGCATTGGATGTGACAGACTTGACATGTTTATGAAAACTAGTGGTTATGTAGGGGATGCAATGCTTCTGTTGCCAAGGCAACCGATAGCTTAGCAACCAACGCAGCTGATTAATGGCTAGCAAACTGGCAACAAACCTACTACTGCAATCAGCTAAAGCCCAGTACATTAGCAGACAGCCTAGGATGGTTATCACAGGCCAGAAACCGCAAGATGCCGGACCGCGTCAAAACCGGGTTATAAAAATACTATTAGATCATAAAAGGCAGGCGCCTTTAAGTGACAAACGAGAGAAAACACACATAAGAAAATGACAGAATATAAGACGAGAACGGCAGCTGTAACATTAAAAACACCCAATTAGAATTTTTGTGATAAACCTCCGCAATTAGTTTCGGGAGCTCCTTTAATAAACCAAATAGCATCTAATTACCAATTTTACTCGTCCAGGCAAGATACCCATTAAATGATAAAGATCTTTAAATTGTCGCGCTCTCACTGGAGGAGAATGGATGGGTTCTGATCCCTTTCTGTTATGAGCAGCTGTTTTGGCACGGCTTCACCCTACCGGCCGCGGATCTTATGTCCACCTTGGTCACTCGGAGAAACAGTCAATTAGTTCAACACAGCAAGAGGCTGTATTGTTGTATCTTAACTTTTGGGCACTTATACAGCTTCCAATAGAATCCATGCATGATGTTCTGCTCAGCAGGAGGTTTGTTCCTGTAGCTTCACAGCGAAGGAAGACAGGCAGCGACTCACCGGTCTTTGATCAGAACTGCTCAGAGCATAGAAAGGCACATCGGACACAATGATGACTGTCAATGACGGTCAACTTGTTTAAATGTTTATAAAGGGAAAATCGAATACACACACTATCTACTTTGTGCCTAAAATTTACTTAAAGGTATAATGGAGGATGTTCTTTTTCCGTGTGGATCATCAAAAGAAGAAGTCCTCCTAATTTTCAATCCTTCTGGTGATATGTTTACATAAGGCCGTCCTACGTGCTCGTCCCCATTTTAACTTATCAGTGGTGAGTCCGACATAGTGAAAAAAATGCAAATCTTCTTTTAAAGAAGCTTGTATGAGCGATGCAAACAGCAACTTTCAAACAGAGCTAGCACGAGGAGAAATAGGCTCATGCATGCTCTCAAATGCGTTTAATAGGTGTTCCCTCCCGGGAGCACGTACAGGGTTGTGTATGTGCATTTTTTTTCTAAGTTGAGAAGGAGGGTTTTTTTTTCAAAAATTCTTGAAAAGTCTCCACCATATCTTTAAATATACCTAACATTTAGAAACTCAAATATCACAATTTAGAAACAAATTCTTTCTCATAGTCTGTGGGTCCCTCAGAGATCGCCTTACCTCTAAAATGAAGATCTTGCTCACCCAGTGCATAAGAACCTCTCATTATTATTCCAGTATGGCCTTGTAAGAATAATCAAAATTATTTTGTAATTACTTTAAGATTGATTAATAGGCAAACATGAAAATGTTTATTATACTCAATACATTTTCTCTTTTTTTAATTTTAGGTGGCGATTTACATTCTACCTGTATATATTTACCTATGGAGTGCGCTTTCTTAAAAAGGTAAGCTCATTATAGATTTCTAGAATCTAGTCTCTAGATTAACTGTTAAATCTAGAAAAAACATATGGGGCCTTTTAAAAGTAATTCCACCCCATGAGATGTCTATTTTTTTATTTCTTGGAATCAACCCATTAAATTTAGTTTAGTCAATGTTACATTCAAACTTAGATTTAATCCAGATATTTTATGGATTTTCTCTAGCAGGAGGTTTGCTAAAATGGAAGTTAGGTACATATCAGTATCCTTGACTTTAAACATTTCCCAACTTCATCTAAGTGACGAAAGAGTATTTCACACATGCAAACTTACCAAAACATTAGTCTAAACCAACACAGCTCAGATTGAATAATCTATAAACAGGACAAGTATTAGCCAAGCTTCATATGAATATCATCTTCATGGATGAGAGGCAGGGTGGAAACTCTAAAAGGATCAAATTTAAGGTGTACCAAAAGTCATTTAAGGGACATGAGAAAAAGGGTGTTCTGCTCAAAAATCTGTTGGCCAATATACACTATTCCATGGTGTAAAACTAAAATTTTGGATCTGTCATAGTTAAAAATGGGGATCAATCAGCATAAGGCTCTGTTGAAGCTTTGCTTCAGAGGAGACAAAGAAGATCTGGTTAGAGTTTATTGAAAGACTGAACTAAATATAAAACAGTCATGGAAGAACGCCTGGTAAAGTCTGCAGAAAACTAAATTGACAGACGGCTAAATTGTATTAAGAATCTGTCACAAGACTTGTGAATTACAACTTTTCAAATGCTCTCCATCCAGTATGATTAAGTTTGAGCTATTTTGCAAAACTTGAATCAGAAAAAGTGAAGGAAACATGCCTCAAACATTTTGTGTGTTTAATGGGTGTGTATGTGCATCATTTTGCTTCTTCTTCACTCTACTTGGAGGTCTGTCAAATGTTGTAATTTCAAAGTTATTTCAAGTAAAATCTTTTTTAAAATGTAATTAAATGTCAGGGATTCAAAAATACAGTTTTGTAATAATTGTGCTCCCATCTCTGAAAGCAGCACCAGTGTTCAAATTTTTTGAACAGGTTAATAAAAAACAAAGGGGATTAGAACAAAGTAGTCCCAGAAAAAGCTCTTCGTTTTTTTAGTCAGTGAACCTGGCAGGTGCTGATTCTGCTGAATGCTAAGAACAATAAACCACAGGAGATAAATCTGAGTATGAGTCAGCCGACTGATTATTACTGCAAAATAGAGCTCAGGAGGTTTCACATATTCCATGCATATATTCATGAAAGTGCATGCATAACAGCAATCAGTCGAGATAGAGTTGGGGGGAAAAAAAATCCCTGAAACACAAGTTGGATGACAAAGCACTATGTAAAAAATAGCTCACTCCCCAGCAGTTGGTGCTGCAGGCGCCAGCCTCCAGCCTCTGTGGGATTTATTAATAGAGCGGGTCTGGAGAGCAGTGCAGGAGAACTAAACTAAAACACAGTGACGGGTCACAGTCTGCTTGTAACACATTTACTCAGGATTTAAGGGTATGCCATAGTATACTTTTTAGTCCAGCTTCTTCCCTGCATAAAATTGCAGTGTCATGTGCATTAATTGTCAAATGTATTATATATTTTTTTCTAAATAAACCCAACTTTAAAGCCATTCTTACCCCTAATAATCAGTTGAATTTTAAATAAGGTTCAATGTTTTTTCTTCACTTTATTTTTTTTAGACCCCATGGCTGTGGAACACTAAAGAATGCTGGTACAACTACCCTTACCAGGTTAAAGTTAACTTAATAAATATCAACAACTCTACAGGGAGGTATCTCATTCTATTTAAGATGTACTGAAGACATTCCTGTATGTTTGCAGCCCCTGACTGTGGACATCCATTATTACTACGTACTGGAGCTGTCTTTCTACCTGTCATTACTCTTTTCTCGATTCACAGACATCAGGAGGAAGGTAAGAATGGTTCTGAAATACACATCACTCTTTCTACAATTTAGACCACTTTAAAATGAATCATTCTAGAAAATAACATTATCTCCATAATTACCAACCGTTACTGGCTCTTTGTTTTTGTATGCTAACAAATGTACGTGGAGTCTGTTTGGGCAGAAGTTAGTCTCCTGAATTACTCATGTGAGAAATGGCAAAATAGAGAGAAATGTTTTCCTTCTTTTTTTTAATATGAATTTAGAAAGGTTCCTTAAACACTTTCCAGCTGATTCCACTGAATTTATTTAATTTGAAGCTGTTTACCTTTTTTTTAAGGTAATAATTCACTGATAGTCTCTCTCTTCTTATTGGCCCATCTTTAAACGAATCCATATGTTAAATTCTTACGTCATGATATCAGTAGCAATAAATACTAGGGATGTCCCGATCAGCATTTTAGGCCTCCGATCCTTATTCGATATTTTAACCTAAAATCCGATCCGATTTCGAGTCCCGATTCGATATTTTGCCTTTAGTATTGAAATTGATCAAACTCAAATATATTTTGAGCAAGTAACCCTACTTTTTATTAGACTAATATTTTATCAAAAAGCATTACTATTATTATTGTAAATCCCATGAAATAAAAATCTCACCCAGAATTAAAGGTCGGCTTCAATTTAATATTTTAGTTAAAAGTAAAAAGAAGATCTTTGCTCTATTATTTTCGTTGGAGTATTTGTCTCTCCTCATGACGTCCAGCGTTTTTTTTATTTGCTTTAGCAACCTTTCCATCTGCAGCTTTACAAAACGCTTCATACGCATTTTCATGTTTTGTCATCAGAATCAAGTTCGTGGTGTTAAATGTAGCTCTGCTGCTACTTCAAATTGCCATGTTGCAGACATTGCAAGTAGCTTTAGGACAGTCTTCACTCGTGAGAGTAAAATACTTCCATACTTCTGACATGCTTGCTTTGCACTGCTGCAGATGTTTGTATCGCGCAACTACCGTCAACCGTAACTAGCGGGTACTTTACGGCAGGTGCAGTAAAGATCGGCGCGACTAGTCAGGTAATGTAGCCGAGCTCCGATCACAGGAAAATAGGAAAAGATCGGGCCGATCCGATCTCGAGATCGGACATCAATAAATACACATTTTTATTCCTCTTTTTAATTTGATATTGGTCCTTACAATGCTTCCTCCTGTGACCTTTGGTGTCTTTACTACTACAGTCATTGGAAACATTATTAGACAACATGCCTGTGTGCATTTTCAGTCATGGCAACTGCAAAACAGGCTTAAAATAGAGGCAATCTGACTTCGGCTTAGTTTTTCTGAAGATGTTTCCACACCTATCAAGGAGTCATTGTCAGCTCTAACCAAAGCAATCTGTAGTTGGAGTGCTGATGTTTTTAAGCAGCATGGAGGTTCATTCTTCTAAGCACATTGCAAGTCAGATGCAAATCAGTGACAAACCTGTCACCTCTCAGTTATTGATGTCTTTTGTCGTGTACACGTGATATACCAATGAATTTCAAACAAAAACCTACTCATCCCAAAGACAGAACACCCAGACCAAAGCTGAGTGGCATGTAAATTCAGCGAGGACTGTACAGACACTTGAGAAACCAAACAACAGCTGCACAAACACATGGCACAGCACAGATGAACCTGTACCTCCGGGCAAGATTCAGCTGTAAACTTGCACCTCAATAACCAAGAAAACTATTTATGACCAAAATGTTTAGATTTTGTACAGAGAGGGCAGATAGTTTGAAAGAGGGGTGAAGGAAACCATCATTGTTAAAAGGGTAAAGCCATCATTGCAGAGAGGGGGAGGATTTAGTAGCACCTAGGAGCACCAGGATCTTCAGCCATGGAACACATTCCAAAGATGTTACATAAACACACTCATGCATGATTCAAATGGCCTAAGACATAACACATACACAACAAAGGACTCCAACAACCCAGGAAGGGTTGGTCATTGATTTACATCCAACTCAGGATGTACCTAGGAGGATAGGCCTTAAGGCTGCTCAAAAACACAGAAGCTCCAACTACGGATTGCTCTGCTCTTGACAAACACTCCTGGATAGGTGTTGAAACATCTTCAATAAAAAGCAGCGAATGTCCAGTTGTTTAAGTCTGTTTTGTAATTATTACCCCACTCTTCTTTTGTTTGCTTGTTTTGGCCATGCTTGTTGCATTATACTTTTAGGACAAGAAATTTAAGAAAATAAAGGTGGTGCAATATATTTTTTCCATGACTGTAACTCACATTTTTGGGTTTCTACTGACATAAACCAAGAGGTAAATTATATTTTCTTAGGCTTGAGAATTACTGAAATTCCTAAATCAGCCACTTTGATATTTGCAAGGTAACAGACTAAGATTTGGATGATTAAATATTTTCATTAAGTTGTGCAAATCTAGTAGGATGATGTAGCTATAACGCTCATTAACAGTTCCAGCTTGGTCAGTTTCTAAAAATGTTTTCCTGTTTACCAGCCCATTTCATTCCATGTCCATTTTATGTCAAAATGGACACACTTTTGGTTTATTTGTTGTTTGCATGCCATGCTCTTTACTCCCTCCATAGCTCTGCCCTCTCCATGACACGTCCCATGCTCAGAGCAGGCTCCATGATGCCCTGCTCTTTGCCTTTACTCTGTCATCTCGCTGTTGACTGTTGGCATGTGTTTCTGTTTTTGTTTCTCCTTTCAGTTTTTTTCATGCACAGCTCTACACAGAGAAGGGGTCCTCTGCATCTCCTGCCAGTTCCAGTATGTTCTTCCCTGCACACTCTTGCCTTCGTTTTCATTCTACGTGTCGTGTCACTTCTTTTCCTTTTCATCCTCCTCCTCATCCCTTACCTCTGGTACACTGTTTCTCAGTGCTTGCAGCTAAAGACCTTTCAGTAGCTAAAAAAATTGCACGAGGATTTCTTACATGTCATATTTAATTTCATAGAGCTCCAGTTCAAGCTATCCCATGCTACAGTAGGACTAAATACATTGATATTCAGTAACAGTATTTATCAGTTTAAACCATTTTAAAATAAGATACTTTCTAATCTAATCTTGCTTGAATTTTAGATATTTAGGAATTTTGAAGTAGCTATACATAGCCAACAAAAACTTTATTGTAATTAACTGTAATTTAATTTAATCAAATGCAATAATAGCTTATAATTGTGAGGTATGAAGAACATATAGTTTGTACTTTTTCTTGCAAAACAAAAAAATAAAGTGTTATAGGTTTTTGTATTTTACTTTTCTGACTGTAATAACATGAAGAAAATAGCAAATTAAACAAAATAAATAACCTGTCTACTCAACATTCCAACGGTGTGTAATTTAAACTCAAGTTATAAATACAAATGTTTTCTGTGAAGGTCTCGTAGGTTTGTCTGAGAACAGGTTTAACAATCATTATCACAAAGATCAAGGAACACAGACAGGTCAGGAAGAAAGTTATTCAGACATTTAACAATAAAGAGTTATACTTTTCATCAATATCCAAAGCATTAAATGTCTTGCAGACCACTGTTAAAGCCACTATCCAAAAGCAGAGAGAGGATAGCACAAATCGACCACCTAAATTGACAGGAGGCCAATGTTAGCTCTACAGGAGCTGCAGCAATCCACTGCTTAAGGTCATGATTGCTTGTCATTTGTGAAAGAGTTAAACTAAGAAAGCCAATGCATGTGAAAATAGAAGACAAATATGGAAGGAAAATGGTGAAGCCATGAAAGATTTTAGACTTAGGCTACGTTCACACAGCAGCCTGAAGTGACCGAAATCATTTTGCCCATATGCGACCTGTATCTGATCTTTTCATGACAGTCTGAACAGCACAGATCCGATTTTTTCCAATGTGACCCAGGCCACTTGGCTATGTGGTCCTGAATGCAATATGAATCTGATCTTTTCAAATGCGACCTGTGTTTGAACAGCTACGCAGAAGCGGCAAGAAAAACAAAAACCATGGCGGATGGTAATGTGGAGAGCAGTATTTATGTTTAACCATATTTAAAATATTGTGTTTTTAAGGGTTGGAAAGATCGCTAGTTGCACTCTAACACTACTATCCATGTTTACTTGCGTAAACACAGAGCACGCTTGCTTGTGATCGTGTCATTACGTCCTCTACTGCGCATGCGGGAACTTGCGTTGTAAGAATGCAGTTCACACAGGAGATCAAATACAAGTCGCATATATTTGGAAATGTGAACAGCAACGGCAAAAAAATTGGATTTAAAAAACTAAATCGGAACTGAGTATTAAGGCCTGCAGTGTGAACATGTTATGTGTGTTTTAAAGGGGTCATAGAATGATTATATAGGGTATTTGATGCTGGTCCTTAAGGTCTCTGAATAGGGTGTGTAACATTGGTTGGGCTGAAAATTACATATTTACTGTTTCATGAGCCCTAATGCAAGCCTAGTTATAAGCCTCAGAATAAAACGACAGGTTTTCTTCCTTTTATGGTATGCTCATGAATATTTAGATGAGCTGTGCGCTGTTTGGTTGGTTCACAACGAGTGAAGCTGCTGAGCAAAGATGCATCATAGCAACAAGCACTCACTCATTGAAAATTGTTGATATGGTAGGGTGACGAGACATCCTCTTTTTCCGGTACAAGTCCTTCTTTTCATACCTTAAAAAATGTCAAGTGGGATTTTCAAAATTGTCCGGGATTTTGGTCGTCTACAGTGCAGCACGTAGTAGAAACACACCGTGCACTCAAACTCGGTTGGCTCCCTGCCCCAGTCCGCCCGGGCACCAAGGGTACCCAGACCTCCCCCAGAGCTGGTGGCCCCCACCCAGACATGGGCAATGTGGAGTCAACAAGTCATCTCCATGTCATGTATTCGTTCTACCCAGCCACTGAAGCAGGTGAGTCCAATCTTCACCGTGAATTAACCTGTGCAGATTGGACTCACCTGGTTAATTGGCTGGGTAGAACCAATACATGACATGGAGATGACTTGTTGACTCCACATTGCCTATGTCTGCCCCCACCCCCTCGTTTAGAGCTTGTGGTTGTGATGGCCTTACGGTCGGAACAGCCCCTCGTTTCAGTAAAAGAAGTTTAGCAATTCCTGCTTTGAACAGTCCAAGATTTTGAGAGCTATCTTTGTTAAAATGCTTAGAGAAAATGAACAGCTGAGCATCAAACTTTGCAGGGATCTTCTGATAGACAAAAATAATCCATGCCTGTCGAGTCTTCAGATCCTTGGGATCATTAGGACTGTGAAAAATGTCCTCTTTCTCCGTGCACCCTGGAACACTGTATTTATTGGTTCTGGCTCATTTTCTATAGAGAAACTGCCTGCTTTGTAATTCTTGTAGAAGTAAACCCAACTGTAGGCTAAACAGCTAAACTGGTGTCTTATATCTTCGTGATCTCTATTCATGTTCTAAGGCCAGAGAACCAGTGGGCTGGTCTGTATGTAAATTTCGGAGTGTGACAAAAGCACAGAATATAACCAAATAAGGCAACATCTCAGAGTTTATGTCAACTCTGGGCTTCGTTTGGATTTGCCCTCTTTATGGTGGAAGTTTAGAATTGTGAGATTTGCAGAGAAAGGAGGTGTTGATGGGGTTTGAACTTCTATGTCCCTTTCACCCACTGAACTATCATTATTATTCTATGAAAATGTAAACTCAGTTTTGCATTCTATGACCCCTTTAATGGTACACTAAACCTAAATTCACCCAGTGAAGTTGAAGATAGTATATGTACACTGTTTTCCAGATTTTAATTTGTAAAAGATTTTCTAAAGCATGCATCATTTCTTTGCGACTCAAAAATAAGCTCAACTTTTTGTTTGATTGTCACTTCAGATCTCAATAAGATACAGGGGAGTTTGCAAAGGTTAAGGGGTTGTGAATACTTTTGCTTGCTCTGCAAAACGGCCTTTCAACAACTCTGCACAAAATGTTTATTGATCTGAAGACACCAAGAGTATATAAGATATTATTATCTCAAGGCTGTAATTGGATTCAGAATTCATGTGACACATGCACTAATGCCTGATATTTCCTTGGCAACTGTCTCTGCAGGATTTTCTGATCATGTTCCTGCACCACGTGGCAGCGATCTCTCTCATCGTATTCTCATATGTGAACAACATGGCACGAGTTGGAACTCTGGTCATGTGTCTACACGATGCAGCTGACGTGCTGATAGAGGTGAGAACCTGCAAATGGATTAGACACTGTCGATGGATCACCATCCTGGGAATAAGCTTGTGTCAGCAGGGTTTTTTTTAGACATGTTCATATGCCTGTCATTGTTATACTATGTAATGAACACCCTGAATATTCTGACCCAGCGTTGTGCCTCACAGCTCAATATAAGACTTACAAGCAAGATGGAACACATTTTAAGTCAGTAATGTGACCGACTGTGGCGCTGACACCCGGTGGTTGTTCTAGAATAAATTCACCAGGGTGGGTTCAGTGTTTTTTATTGGGACACAAAAAAAACTGGGCAATAGTTATTTTTTTTAAATTGACATGCAGAGCCGAAGAGCATCAGATACCCTAGATATAGCAGATAAGAGTGATTTATCATCCTTTATATCCCCAATTTTGGGGATGTAAAAGCAATCTTAACCGTTAAAACAGGTTTTAACTGTTGTTCTGATTTTTTAACAATAAGATAAGATTGAAATACTTAAGGTTTATTGTAAATTTATAACAGCTGTTCTTAAAAAATTCATTTTTATTCGTTAAAATCTGAATTTGCATCGGTCATCGGCCATGAATCACCGCACCCCTAAAACTGATTCTATCTCAATACGACTGAAGCAAAAAGTACATAATTGTTGAAATACACCTAAAGATAAAAAAAAAGAAACAGATTTAAGAGACCAATCAATGACAGTTTTTGCGCTCGTGCATATGATTATCAGAATTGTATTTAGTATTGTGTTTTCAGGGAGCAAAAGAAGGGCCATGATCAGTTCTAACGGTGCATTGCATCTGCAGTCAGAGGAAAAAGGTCAAACCTTAAATTAAAAAAACTGCATCCATTAACCTCCATTTTATAGTTGTATAGGCACTATATTAGTAGGTTGTTCTGCATCAATACAAAAGACATAACGCCATAAAAGAAAGTTTGGGCTTTATTTTGTAACCTCATTCAATCTAGAACAAAAACAAATGGCTCTGCCTGTCAGGTAAGTCCCTGCAGGCCTGTGTAGATTTACATAAAGATAATAACAGAAATAAATAAACAGAGAGTTAAAGCAAGATCAATGGTTTTGTTTTATTTATTTTATTTTTTGTTTTGTTTTTTTTGTCAACCAGGCTGCCAAGATGGCCAACTATGCCAAATGTCAGATACTGTGCAACCTCCTCTTTGCAATGTTCGCAATTTTCTTCATAACTTCCAGGCTGGGAGTTTACCCCATCTGGTAAGTGTTAGTCATTTTCTCTATGATCCAAAGCTGGCATCATTGTTGATACTGTATGTGACTTAAGTTCTGTATGTGTTTTCTGGCAGAGGCATTTTCATACAATTCAGTAGTACAGGCAGACAGGGCTTCAAATGCTGTTTAGCTTAAGCTCCTTAGCACATTTCAGTGGCTCATGTTTGAAAAAAGGATGTCAAAGCCATCAAGATCTCACTGCTTTTTTTTATCTCCTTCTTCTTTATCCACAATGGTTTGCAGTTTAAACAGATCTGTGTGAATTTTGTTGCTAAGTAATAGTTACTATGGATACTACAGCTTTAACCTTTCAATGAAAGACAAACAGTTCAGCTCATGAAAAGCAAATCTTTGTGGTTCTTAGTCTACCACTGGAGCCAGCCCAACTGATTATTGTGATTATTAAAACATTAAGCAAGGATTTATTTATGAGGGCTATTTCTAGTTCTGTGGGATTTTTTTTTTTTGTCTTAATTGCAGCTATTCTAACCAAATTTTTTGCTTCAAAGAAAAAAAATGGAAATTTAATTTTTGTATTTATTTTCTTATTTTTTCTTTGTTTAAACCAAACAGCCATGTAATCACATTGCCCGAAAATACTGTTTAAAGCTGGCTGGTTTGTGGGATATTTGAAGATCATAAATCTAATTTCAGCCCATGAAAGGATGCACAGCAGTCCTTTTTCAGTCAGCAGCAGCAGCAGGGGTGTGATCAGGACTTCATTATATGAATGTAGACATGATTTACATTCTGGGTCAGGCAGCTTAATTTTTTCCACTTTTCCTTGTGATGGCAGCTCTTAATCATCCCCCAAATGCTATCTAGGCTGTTTAGATTCCTGTTTAAATGTAGTGTTGCAACAGCATTTAAATGAATGGTTATTTTACAAAAAGCCTTTTTAGGATATATGCTAGCTTTAAGGTATTTAAACCATCCTGTATCTGTTATTTGCTTTTGAATGTACACTGCAATTTAATGGTTATATAATATATTTTTTGTCACTTCTTCCATTGCCCCATTTCTACAGTTGTTGTGACTTTGGTATCTGGAGTACTAACAAGTGGCTGTTTGCAAGGAATAAACAAGAAATGAAATTAACACAGATCCTCAACTAAAGCTGTTAGTGCTTGAAAAAGAGAAAATCTACCCAATTTATTTGCTTTAATTTCCTGGTTTGAATTAAATGATGTTGATTCTACATCTCAGTAAATTGAAGTGTAATTGAAAAGTTAATCTGTCTGTCTTATATTTTTATGAGTATGGCTTAGGGCTAATGAAAACCCACATTTTTAAAATAAATGATTTCCTATCAAAGACTGTTGCCTCAATAGGTGTCCAGCAGATATACATAAAATAAAAGTCATAGCAAAGGGAAGCTGTCTGTTTCTTCCAGGATTGTTTGTGGAAAGTTAGATGGAAGGAAAAAATACATACAAATTTTGGAGCAAAACCTATACAAAGTTTGGGGGGGATTCACAAGGCATAAGCTGTAGATGGAGTCAGTGTTTCAACAATCACCACAGTGTCATTGGAAATTGTTGTGCAAGTTATAATTCCCTCTGTAGAGAAGCTTTATGGAGACACTTTTCTTTTCATTTTCAAACAGTATTTGACGTCTGGTCCCTTTGCCAAAAGCACTGAAATCTCCTTTTATGACTTTGCTATAATGGTGCTTGATTGGCCACCAAAATGAACTAGCTTAGGCTATTAAAGCTACCCAGTTTTCCTTAACATTTCAGTGGAAAAACATCTAATAGCCTCCACACCACTTTGCACAGGTGTTGTAATTGATGTAAAAGAAACAATAGATATTGAGTTTATACACTGGACAGTATTGAGACATCGTTTTCCTTAGATTATCGAGAAAAAAAATGTACTCAAGTAAGAATAGAAATATTTTTAATATTTTTTTAACCAAGTAAAAGTAGAGAGTATGCAACCAACAAATATCTCAACTAAGAGCAAAACAGTACTTTGTAAAATGCATACTTAAGTACTGAGTAACTCTTTGCTCATATTATCTGCTTTAAAACTGTGTAACCAGGCTGACAGTTATGTGCAAATTCTGGTGTTATATAAATTGAATAGAAATAGATAACATTTTTACAAAATAACTAATTTAGGCAGAAGAAACACTTTTCCAAAGTACAATTACTCTGAAAATAAAAACATTTTTGCTCTCTTAAAAATACTTGAGTAAATGCAGCCAGCTAAATATAACTAACTACCCACCTGGTTGACCTTTCCGCATGAAAAAGATCGAACACCTCTCCTGTCCTGAAATAATATTCAGAATTTCTGAGTAACTCAAACAAGCGTTTATATGAGCCATAAGGCATATTCATACAATTAACAAAAACGAACTCTTAGAATACGTCACACTTTTTACCTTTAGTGTCTGTTTAGTCACACGTATGATCAAATAAATCATAAGCATGTATTATAAGTGAATGTTATTGCTACAAAGAGATTAATACGATTTTTCTTCCTTCTTTTAACAAATATCTTGTGTTTTTATGTAAATAAAAATAGGAGCTTTGAATATATTTTTTCCATTTTTCATTCACAACAATTGTAAAACATACTTTTCTTGCTGCTGCAGGATTTTAAACACTACTTTGTTTGAGAGTTGGGAGATTGTGGGCCCCTATCCATCCTGGTGGGTCTTCAACCTCCTTCTGGTCTTACTGCAGCTTCTTCACTCATTCTGGTCGTACCTCATAGTGAAGACAGCGTGCAGAGCCATCTCCAAAGGAAAGGTGAATCAATGCACTCAACCTGCACTCAACCTCTCCTCCGCATCCTACCTATAGTTGTACTTGTTGCATCATGCAGTTCAATGTTTTGCTGCAAACATTTTTTTCACAGAGTGAACATTCAGACCTGTGACTTTTTGACTTTTTAAATTATTTTTGTCTCATAGTGCACAATTATATATCAGAAGCACTGCTGTTTTTTTTATACGCTGACTAATAACAATCCATTCTGTGTTAATGTTGTTTTATCTGTCTTCAAGGTGGGGAAATGGAATCCTTTACATGTAAGTAGTTCTAAAAACATTTTTTATAGTTATAGTGGCACATTTTTCTTAGCAGACATGCATAATGGATGCAGATCCAGTAGATTCCATAACAGTTGCTTCCCCACTGCCATTAGACTGCTGAATGTTTTGTAAATGGGTTATTGTATTTTATTATATTTTATCATTATAAAAAAAAAAAATTAAAAAAAACTGAAAATGTTAAAACTGTACATTTACAGTCATATGTTTATATTACTGTTTTTATATATATATATTTTTTTACTATTTTTCAAGGCTGCACTTTAAAAAAAAATGAATTTGTCCAGAGAGCTGTTCTAAACGAAATTTCTTTTTGGTTTACACTAAATGACACATTTTGTGTCATTTACACAAAATGACAAATAAATCTGTCTAAGTCTAAAAAAAATAAAAATAGTGAAAAACTATTTTCATTAAATACTGTAATTCTCGTCGTCTCCCGCTTTATCCGGAACCGGGTCGCGGGGGCAGCAGACTAAGCAGAGACTCCCAGACTTCCCTCTCCGAAGACACCTCCTCCAGCTCTGCTGGGGGAAGCCCTAGGCGCTCCCAGGCCAGCCGAGAGACGTAGTCTCTCCAGCGTGTCCTGGGCCGTCCCCTGGGCCTCCTCCCAGTGGGACGTGCCTGGAACACCTCCCGAGGGAGGCGTCCAGGGGGCATCCGAAGAAGATGTCCGAGCCACCTCAACTGACTCCTCTCGATGTGGAGGAGAACCGGCTCCACACTGAGCCTCTCCCGAATGACCGAGCTCCTCACCCTGTCTCTAAGGGAGAGCCCAGCCACCCTGCGGAGGAAGCTCATTTCAGCCGCTTGTATCCGGGATCTCGTTCTTTCGGTCATGATCCAAATTTCAAGACCATAGGTGAGGGTAGGAACGTAGACCGAACGGTAAATTGAGAGCTTTGCCTTTTCGCTCAGTTCTCTCTTCACCACGACAGACCGGTGCAGCGTCCGCATTATTGCAGCAGCCGCACCGATCCGTACTGTAATTCTGTGTCCTTAAATTTGATTAAATAGTTGATGATGTCATGTCTGGTTATAATACTTTTAAAATATAAGGTCCAGGCATGTTTGCCCTTCTAAGTATTTAGTTCTATAAAGAAAGGCAAACACTTAGTTGCACTGATTTGAAGAAATCAATTTCTTACACTTCTATTTATGTTTTTTTATCATGTTTGAAATGAAGCTTAGCTAAATTAGAGAAATAATGATCAAGGATAGGGACTGCCACTGCCATAAAAAATACATAAAAAGAGATTATGGTAGAGAATATTTATGTCATAGTGTTTCAAGAAATAAACATTAATTAGACTGAAACTTAACCCAAAACAATGATTGTAGGTGCTCTTTATACATGTTGTTATTATTATTAAAACTACACCCATGGTTGATTACTTTACAGAAATGTCAGTACATTAGATAGCTTAGGTCATGGTTGTTTTCTGATGTTATTTTGTTTGTCAGGTTTCTAAAGATGACCGCAGTGACATTGAGTCCAGCTCTGACGAAGACGACAGCCCCGCTCCCAGTCAGAAGCATCACAGCAGCGCCACTAATGGGACCAACAAAAACGGGACCAACGGCTACCTGACAGGAGCCCTGTACCCTGACGAACACTGACTGAGCTTATATCATGCGAATGGAGCCATGCTGAAGTCACCACCCAGATATCTGTGTGTCATCAGCATGTGTGTGTGTGTGTGTGAGTGAGCATTGTGTGTGTATGATGCAAACATGAACATCTCATCTTTGTAAGTTATTGATAGATTTATGTGAATGCGGTTTTTGTCATTGGTTCTTTACTAATTTTGTTGTGCGATTTATTCTCTGCGGATATATATTTGCATCCAACTGCACTTACAGTACAGACAAATAAAAAGGAATCGGTACAAAGCAGGAAAGTGTTTCACTTTATGGTCAAAGCATGCTACAATAACTCACACCAGTCTGTCACACAGCAGGAAATGTTTCCTTCTACGTTTGTCTCTTCCTTTGTTATTTAATTTGTATGAACAGGTTTACAACTCTTAGCCAGACATCTTTTCTTCTCTGATGTCAGTGTTGACATGATTTCAAAACAGAAACACAACTTTGATTTTTCATTTGAACATCATAGTATTAGCTGGATTCAGTTTTATTGCTACTCCTCCAAAGATTTGCCAGAAACGTGAGTTTGGTGTCCCTGACAAATGAACGAAAATGTGAACTTTATGCACATTTGGAAACACATCCTTCATTAAATCTGTATATGAGATTTCAATAACAGTACCATCTGTGTGTGCGTCCGATATGGCGAGATGCTGTATTCTTTATCCAATCATTTTGTTAGGAATTCTCGTACATTTATGGTTATCATTAAATTAAAGCGATTTGTCCTCTTATGGGGTAGATACACGAGTTGTTTAAATGATTCAATAATAAAAAATGCAATTAAGTCAAATGTGTGTCGTATGTATGTGTATGTGGATATTTTCCTAACTTGCAGTGCTTCCAACATTTATTTAAATCTATGGCTGCAACAAACTTATTTTAAATCGATTAATCTTTCTACACTTTGTTCGATTCATCAATTAATAATTTTGGTTACTTAAAGAAGACTTTTTGCTGAATTAAACCAGGTAAAACTTTTCCACTTTAGGAGTTCTGGATAGAGCATAATAAGAGACGAAAAAGTTTTTTTTAATCTTAAATGTAAAATGTTTACATATTTTTTTAACGATTTTGGTATAATTGCTCCTCAAGGTGAGTCGCTCTGGCAGCTTAAGGCATCTTTCAGAGTCTCTACACTCCAGTTTACGATTAATCGATTACTAAATTAGTCAAAGATTATTTCAATAATCTATTAATCCTGATTAATCCAATTACTTGCTTCAGCCCTATTTAAATCCCTTTGATTTTTTTCACATTTTGTCACATCGCAAAGTTTCAATATATTTTATATTGGGGCAGTTCAGTTAATGTTCCACAACCTCTAGTTTTTTAAACACTGTTTTTATAGGGCTGTCCCATTAGAATTTGAACCTGCAGATCAGTCTAGTATATTAAAGCCTTTAACATCTTATATTTCTGAATAGCATTAGATGTTACTTTTAGATGTTAATACCGTCCATTTTACTAGATGAAGCAGTAATGACCAACTTCTGTATCCTTCCTACAAGCACTGGATGATGATGCTGTATTCAGGAGGGTATTTAAGGCTATTGTTCTAAATCAGAAATGTTCTGTTTTTATTTTTTGTGATCAAAACGGCTTGCTCCACATGAGTCGACTGTTACCCCAAAATCATTATAAAGTATAACTACTACAGTAGTTGTCCAGTCAGGATTATCCTATCAGACTGTATGTACCTCTTCTGGAGTTACTTTGAGTCTGCAGACAGTTTCACTTATTAATATTTTCTCTGGAATGTCTCATAACTGTACCCTGTTTCAAACTTTTGGCAACTAACTTTATTCCTTTGCCTTCATAATGTTTGTTCACCAACCTTCTGTTAAAAAATCTCTAAGATATTTACAAAACAACTGTTTGTTTTTTTACGTTACATAACACACAGGAAGACACTTTTACTATAAGGTGACCTCTAAAGAATTGGTTGCCATGGATTTTATGGAGGGATACCACAGTAAATTAGTTAGTCTGGAAGAAATATTGTCGTGTTAAATTAAAACATTTTTGACAATGAATTCATATAGCACCGAATTTGTTACCTGTGTGATTATGAATTTGATGATATGGTTAATTCAGATTCACCATCAAAATATTGTCAGTAAAAACTCCACTGCAGAAATTTGCATATTGCATATATATATATATATATATATATATATATATATATATATATATATATATATATATATATATATATATATATATATATACACTATATTGCCAAAAGTATTTGCTCACCCATCCAAATTATTGGAATCAGGTGTTCCAATCACTTCCATGGCCACAGGTGTATAAATTCAAGCACCTAGGCATGCAGACTGTTTTTACAAACATTTGTGAAAGAATGGGTCGCTCTCAGGAGCTCAGTGAATTCCAGTGTGGAACTGTGATAGGATGCCACCTGTGCAACAAATCCAGTCGTGAAATTTCCTCGCTCCTAAATATTCCACAGTCAACTGTCAGCTGTATTATAAGAAAATGGAAGTGTTTGGGAACGACAGCAACTCAGCCACGAAGTGGTAGGCCACGTAAACTGACGGAGCGGGGTCAGCGGATGCTGACGCGCATAGTGCGAAGAGGTCGGCAACTTTCTGCAGAGTCAATCACTACAGACCTCCAAACTTCATGTGGCCTTCAGATTAGCTCAAGAACAGTGCGCAGAGAGCTTCATGGAATGGGTTTCCATGGTCGAGCAGCTGCATCCAAGCCATACATCACCAAGTGCAATGCAAAGCGTCGGATGCGGTGGTGTAAAGCACGCCGCCACTGGACTCTAGAGCAGTGGAGACGCGTTCTCTGGAGTGACGAATCGCGCTTCTCCATCTGGCAATCTGATGGACGGGTCTGGGTTTGGCGGTTGCCAGGAGAACGGTACTTGTCTGACTGCATTGTGCCAAGTGTAAAGTTTGTTGGAGGGGGGATTATGGTGTGGGGTTGTTTTTCAGGAGCTGGGCTTGGCCCCTTAGTTCCAGTGAAAGGAACTCTGAATGCTTCAGCATCCCAAGACATTTTGGACAATTCCATGCTCCCAACTTTGTGGGAACAGTTTGGAGCTGGCCCCTTCCTCTTCCAACATGACTGTGCACCAGTGCACAAAGCAAGGTCCATAAAGACATGGATGACAGAGTCTGGTGTGGATGAACTTGACTGGCCTGCACAGAGTCCTGACCTCAACCCGATAGAACACCTTTGGGATGAATTAGAGCGGAGACTGAGAGCCAGGCCTTCTCGTCCAACATCAGTGTGCAACCTCACAAATGCGCTTCTGGAAGAATGGTCAAAAATTCCCATAAACACACTCCTAAACCTTGTGGACAGCCTTCCCAGAAGAGTTGAAGCTGTTCTAGCTGCAAAGGGTGGACCGACGTCATATTGAACCCTATGGATTAGGAACGGGATGTCACTTAAGCTCATATGTGAGTCAAGGCAGGTGAGCAAATACTTTTGGCAATATAGTGTATATATATTTATTTTTTTTTTTTTTATT
The DNA here is from genome assembly GCF_016077235.1 of Cyprinodon tularosa. Lineage (NCBI taxonomy): Eukaryota > Metazoa > Chordata > Actinopteri > Cyprinodontiformes > Cyprinodontidae > Cyprinodon > Cyprinodon tularosa. The sequence goes on along the minus strand of NW_024038416.1, from coordinate 1,029,987 downwards.
TTTTTTTTTTTTTCAATGCAATGCAAAATTCAGATCAAAATAAACATTGGTAAAAGAGTTTTCTCCCATGTTCATAAAGGTTTTCAGTCCTGTTTAAAATGATGGAGGGGCTCAACTTTTGGGGTTTGTGAACACCTAAGAAAAACTGGCATATGCTACACTTTCTGTCATCAGCAGCTGATGCAAAGGATGGCTGCAGTGAGTTTTCGAGCGCACAGCTGGTTGATAAGCTTATCTTTTGTTATTTCGCTGCAAATTAATCCACCAAGGTAAACTACATGCAGAGTTTCCTCCGGGGTACGTTCTTCTTGTTCACCATAGCAGTTCCTACTGTTTTCAGTTTCGACCACCTCACAGATAATGCCACAATAAAAAAAAAAAGCTTCTGTCGCAAAGTTAAATCTGATGACAGTTACTGGTGTGCCATATGATCAAATGAGAGTAACTTGATTGGCAAAAAGTCGCTGGTCTCAATCTTGTTCCAATTGCTTTGGCTTGAGTCATGAAAAGTTCAACATAGTTTTGCCTTTGAATTTGTGTGGGTGAATTTGTGCTGTTAGCTTTTTTTTAAGAATTATTTTTAGAAGTTAATTTCTGCAGTAGAAACTTAACAGGTGACATTTCTGCTGGTGATTTTAAAGGAAACAAACCACATAATTGCACAGATTAAAAACTGTTTCAAATTAAATTCCAAATCTACAAAAAGGTCTGATTCTAATGAGATTACATTTCTCAAACAAATACAAGTTACACTTTAAGCTTTTCACTGGTCAAAACAATTGAAAATCATTGTTCGTCCTCTAAACAACAAGCACTCGTTTATGGTGTTATTATTTGTTGTATTCTGAATCATTGTGGATTGAATAGATTCTTCAGAAATTACTGAGTAAAGAACAAAAAACTGGATTATTTTATGATGAAAGATTAAAATAAAAATTCCCTACAAAAATGTTCTCAGAAGAACCAAACAACTAAACAAACCAAAGTTTAAATATTATACAAAAAAAAACAAAATTCTTTATTATGTTCTAAACGTCATTAAAAATTTGCTAATGTACAACTGCAGAAGAATAGCAGTGATTATTTTCCCCTCCCACTGTATCTGTTGTAAACTAACTTGTGCAGGTCCTTTTTGGCCCTCCTCCTGGAATTTTCCTGAGTAAAGCGCGCCAGCAGGAGCTCAGAGCATTTCCGCATGAGTGGCTTTGAGAGCAGAATGGTCAAAGTTCCAGGTTCAAAGTCAATAAACTGCCTAAGCCTTAAGATGAAGGACCCTATCGGCTCCTGCTCTGTGAGTATTTCATGACTTTAAAATAAGCTTAATGTTTGGTTTGAAGATCTACCTAGGCAGAATAGTGGATTGAAATGCAATCTAATGTCAGACCGAGCACACGGTCTCTTGCCCCTTGACTTAATCTCATAGAATGTGTCCTCTGATCTTCAGTATAACCAACTGTATCAAGATCTGAAACAATATTCAAAAAATGGGGATTACTTCTTCAAAGAACTTCTAACAGTGTTTCAGCAGAGGTGAGCTCAGTGTGTAGTTTTTCATTTAGCACATCTAAATGGATGCAGATCCTACTTTTGACTTTGCTATCATCCTTTGCTGCAACCTTTCCCGCCTTTAGAGCTGAGCTGGAACTTACGTACTCCAAAGGCCTCACAAAGCTGGCAGGAAAGCTGATCAAAGCATGCCAAGGAATGTCAAAAAAGTAAGAGGCACATTGTTGACGTTAGTTTTCAATTACTACTGCCTTTTCTCTGTTTACAGTCAAACATATTCCCTCCCTGGAGGCATACAGCCATGTGGTGTATAGTAATAATAGTCTAATGGGAAATAGCATGCACACAGCGTGTAGAGGTGATCAAAAACAGTCCTGGGTTGGGTTAATTAGCCCACAGCTAACCTTTTCCTGCTGGCTACCGTTTCAGTTCCACCTATACCGCCTGGTGTCAACTGTCAGACGAAATGTACTCAAGAGCAGACGCCCACAGGTACGTTTGACCCTGATTTCACCTTGTGAAATATCCTGAACTCACATTGGAACAAACTGGAAGGAAATTTGGTGGTATGATGTTTTCTTTTTAGAACATTAGGGAATGCATTTCACCAAGAGGCCACTGTGGAAATACGCCAAGTCTTAGATGAGCACACCAGGAGGAAAAGGCCTGTGTGTAATTTATTGTTTCTTTCTTTTCTGAAATATGCATTTAAACTTGCAGTCATGTTCTGATATTTATCAGAAGCCTCTTGTGTTTTGATAGCTTGACAATGCCATTGAGAGGACTGGAAAACTTTTCACAGCCAACTGGAACGAGCAAATCAAGGTAGGAAACATTTGTTTCTAATCAAAAAGAATGATGAATAAGTTGTTAGATATGCTTGAGATAAAAGCATCTGTGTTGTAAATATAGCAAATCAAACCCATAAAGGGTTCTGTGGCTCTGTTAGAAATTTTAGAGAAAAGTGACCTGGAGGAAAGGAGGTTTCTGTGATCTTCCAGCTCAGCATCAATAAGTTGATGTTGTCCTTGGATGATGACATGGCTGCACTCTCACTATTCCTTTTCACTCTGTAAATATGACATTTAGTAAAATACATTAGTTTATCAGAGATGGAAAATAAGTACTAAGCACTGGTGGGCTGCTTTATCGCATGGTGTGGAAACAAACATCTTATCCTGCAAGTGAAAAAAAGGATGGCTATAGAGTATAAGAAAAACAGGAATAAGTCAGACACTATTCCATCACCAGTGGAGTTGGTGGGAGAGTAAAAATACTCAGTGTTCACAGGAACAAAAACGGTATGAAGTCGTCTACGAGAAGGATCTGAACATACTTAAAGCTGTTCTTCAGTGGTCCTTCCATGTTTGAAGCAAAATGCTTCATTACTTTTTCTATCATTTAGCAGCATCAGATTCATTGGCCTAAAGAAGCTCATGGGCTACCGTAATAAATCAGTGTTGTGAAGAGGCCTCTTCGGACTGATGAGTGTGTAAAATTTGCTTCCTTTTAAATACTTGAACTGTATTTGATGTAAATAATGTACGTTACATAATAATGATCTGCTCTATCACAGAGAACTACAGGAGATCTTTCCTGTCCACAGCCATCAGCAACTAAAACAACTATTTAAAGAAATCTATATATAATTCAAATAAAAAAAATATTTTATTATTCCCAAAGAGAAATTAAATGTTGCAGTAATGCAGTTTTTTTTTTAAGCAGTTGTTGTAGGTGTTGATAGCTGTAGGCAGGAAGGATCAGTCTGTCTTGTACTGGATTTTGAGAAGCATCTTACTCTGCTGGTGTCTAACAGTATGAGGATGAAGAAGCTCACTTTGGTCCATAGTGTTCTTCACTTTATGAAAAACATTATGAAGCATATGGCAGAAAAGATCACTCTCACCAACAGACTAAGATAAGCCATGATGATAATAGGATTAATCTATTTCCTGTCTCTTCTCACAAGTTACAACAAGATTTAATTTCTCTTTGGTGTCAATAAAATAAATTGAAATTCCTGCAGAGCTCTCAACCAAACCATTTCTTTCAGGTGAGGTCTGAACTAGGGCTGCAACTAACGATTATTTTGAAAATCGATGAATCGGCCGATTATTTTTTCGATTAATCGATGAATCGGACACAAAATATTTTTTTTATATTAACCTCTTCATTCCAAAATAAACATTTTAGACAGAACAAACAAGCACACAAGTACAGGTTGCTCATTAACTGTACTGGTGCAATATGAAAAATAAATGTTTGTGTTAAAACTACGCAAACTTACATGAGAAATGTAGCTGTACATCCACAAAATATAGGGTACTTTGTTTCATAAAGCGCAAAAAGAGACAGGCATTTTTTGTTTTTAAAAGCCCCTAAGGGGTTCAAACAATAGCCCCCCCCCATTTCAACAAATGAGGTTTTTTTAGACTAGAAGAGTTCTGCCTTTTAAGACAGGAAAGTATAGCAGTTAAAGTTGCTACTTGAGAAAATCCTGAACCCTAGAGATAAAAATAGCCCTGTGATTCAAATTATAAATTGTATTTGGAATAAAAATGAGAGAACTAGGGGTGCTAAAAAACACATCCTCCAAAGACAGATATTTACATGGGAATGTGGCAAATAATGAATTGACATATTACTGATCTTGCTGGATTTTATTCTGCTTTACTTCCATAAATTGCAGGATCTTCTTTACTTTATCTTTGCCAGAAGATTTAAACTTTAAAAGCCTTGCCCTCATTATTTGCAAGTTAATTTATTTATAAAGAAAATATAAACGCTGCTTAAGCTAATTCAAATGAAATTAAAAGTAAAATAAGAAGCCAACCTTATCACTGTCTGTAACCTACTAACAAGCTAAGGAAAGCATCAGATGAGCTACCTGAGAAACTAACTTACGTTTCCCCACTTTAAAATGAAACAAACATGGTTACTCATCCTGCTGATCAGCTCTCTTCACTGCCATTGAAGGCTCCAACGTGTTTTCTTTTCAGGTGCTGCGTCATAACAGTGGTGCTTCCGTGCCATGTTCATTTGTTTTTACAAAAGTTGCATGTTACGACTTTTTTCACTTTACAAAGCGCAGGCTATTTTAATTATTGTGATCAATTTGCGCCGTCAATCCCGGGGCATGCGCGCTTCATTTGCAGTCTGGACGCTGAGGGTAAACTCCTCACTAAAATCCTGCGGCTCTGACTGCAGCGCTGAGAGGGATTCTTGTGGGAGAGGGAGAAAGGCGTTGGGATGGGGGAGGCGCCCCACGGCAGCAGCTGCCGCTGTAGGAGAAGAGTAGGAACGATACATGCTTTCACGTAAGAGTCTCCAAAAGCCGCCAGTGACACCGTAAAAAGTCGCCAGATTTGTCGCTAGTAGCTTTTTAAAAAAATAGTCGCTGGAGGGGTCTGAAAAGTCGCTGAGTTGGCAACACTGCAACTGCGGCGCTGACTCGCTCCGCCATATTTTTTTTTTCTTCCCCGGGATGACGGCGGCGGCGGATGACGCATTAATCGCGCGACACAACTAATCGATGATTAAATTCGTTGCCAACGCTTTTAAAAGTCGATTTTTATCGATTTTATCGATTCGTTGTTGCAGCCCTAGTCTGAACTTTGACTGGACCCTTGCAACACCCTGTCATTATTATATGTACATACATGTTATTATATTTTTTAATTTCTTTGTGTGATTGGGATGATTGTCTCTCATGTAACCTGATTTGACCCTGCTGTCAGAAAGATAGCGGCAGCTTTGACTCAGAAAAGCTTCGGTGTAAGGAGGAGTTCATAGTTGACTCATCGTCTGCAGGTGTAAATACGTAAGACTGTCCTGTGGCGGAAAAGGACCCAAATCATCAAACCTCTACCTTTCTTGTTACCAGTTAGTATTCAATGTTTTGCTATGCTGAGTTAAATCTTTGTTTTTTATCAATGAACATGGTTCCGGGCATGCTTTATTCTCAATTGTTCATTATTCAACTTTTCTAAAATTAACTAGCAGCGGCAATGGCTTCTTCAAAGTCACTGAGGATGTTTTTCCACTTACTCTTAACACACATTATCGTGCTTCAGCTAGTAAATTATCAAAACTTGTCAGTTTTGTGAAGTTAACAAGTCGGCTGATAACAGATAAATGTAATGAATCTGACTGGCAGCACTTAGCTGTAAGGTTACATCTTTAATCGTGACACATTTTTCTTGTGCCCCACAGTTGTTATAATATATATCACATTTATCCAGGCACCTAATACCAGTTATAACAGTGTTAAATTATATTCCTGTGAATTACATATAGCATACCGCTAGAGAAAATCATTGATAGGCAAGACTGATCTTTAAACTGAGCTTTCATCATTTTCTTTTCATATAATATGGTTACTTTTACAGCATGTGCCTCAATGAAATATGCCCTCCTTGTTATGCTTGACGTTAATGGTTAAGCTAGACATTTGCATACACTGTATTATTACACGTCTTTCTTCTCACTGTATTCATTTAAATCAGACTTATTTATTATACCTTTAGGTCAGTTTGGATCATTAATATCATTCAACTTTTGAGTTTGAGACCTGTTTGAGTTTTTTGGATGAGAAGAGTAAGACAGCCTAGAAACCTGTGTATCACCTCTGTGTACATGTATCAGGAAGAATTGTCCCAAATTTCAGTAAACTATTAGGAGAGGCTTGTGGAATAAAATCCAAAATGTTTGACTGAAGTCATACAACTTTAAAAGAAATTCAAACACTCATATGTGCATACTTTTAAATTTAAAAAAATGTTATTCAAAGTCTGTATTTCATTATTCTTTCCTTATCAAATAGAAATAATTCTTAGTCCTCACTTATTCATTTGTCTTTTTTTTTTTTTGCAATATAAAGAAACCCTTTAAAAGAATGTCTAAAGCCCTGTTCAAAGTTTAATCCTTCCTTTGTTTACATATGACTTAACTCAGGTGTGGTCGTTTGTGCAATCTTTATAACCTTACTCTTTATGACGAGAGTCCTGCAAAACCTTTTAGGAAAAATGGGTGGATCCATAATTTATCACAGCTGTCGGTTTTAAGGAGCATAAACATCTCATCTTTGCCTCTTAGAAATCCAAGGAGGGCATCTTTAGTCAAAATACCAAAGCCTTTATATCAGAGGTTCCCAAACTCTTCAGCTTCTGAGATCACAGAATAGTACCAGAGTTGACTCATGGCTTAAAGGTTTAGCGGAGGATGTTCCTTTTTTTTATCATCTAAATAAGTGGTTTTCCTAATTGTCAATCATTCTAGTGATATGTTTACGTAAGGCCGTCTTACATGCTAGGTGGTGAGTCTGACATAATGGAAAATTGCAAATCTTCTTTGGGAAAAGCAAGCTTTTATGAGCGATGCAAACAGCAACTTTTAAACAGAGTATGCACAAAGAGAAATTGGCCCATGCATACTCTTGCACGCTTTTAATTGGCGTTCCCTCTCAGGAGTGGGCACGGGGGTTTTGCATGAGGCATTTATTTTTAAAGTGGAGACTGTGGGTCTTTAAAAAAATTTGCAAAAATCCTCCACTATGCCTTTAAAATATGGTTGACTTGTGAAGCATACAAACATTTTTAGAAAATCAATTAAGTAGTAATACTACATACAGCATCAACAACCAAAGCAGTTGGTTTTGTCCATTTTAAGGGATGCTTTATTTAAGCATTTAAAGGTATAGGTGAGGATTTTCGCAAATTTTTGACAAGACCCACCTTCTCCACTTAAAAAAAAAATGAAAAATACACATGCACAACCCATGCACCAGCCAGTTTCTCCTCGTGCACACTCTGTTTAAAAGTTGCTGTTTGCATCGCTCATACAAGCTTACTTTCCAAAAAAATATTTGCAATTTTTTCCACTATGTCAGACTTACCACCTGTATGTGAAAATGGGGACGAGCACGTAGGACGGCCTTATGTAAACATATCACAAGAATAATTGACAATTAGGAGGACCACTTATTTTGATGATCTAACCTGAAAAAATTTAAATTTCCACTATACCTTTAAACTTAAATGTTTGTTGTTTAGTTTAATTTTGCTGTCCATCTTCAGACATCCTACAGGTTGATCAAGAACCTCAAGTGGGGTTATGACAATATCAATTCTCTATATTGTTCTTTTTCTTACATTTTAAACCAAACTGTTTAGATTGCTATATGAACAAACTGCCCTACTCTACTATTTAAATGAAATCTAATTTGCTAACAACAAGTTATTGCACTTTAGTGAAGAGTGAAAGCGATTTTGTTCCTCCCTTTCGGTCTTTTTTTGGTGCCATTCTCTCTTTAAAGCAGCAAACAGTTACTTTAAGATAAATACTCAACTTGTATCACTCTTATTTACTAACTCAAATCCCCAGTCCTAACAAGGAAACATCTGATCTATAGTGTTCACTAACAGCCAGATGTCTTCTGGTTTTCTTTGCTTTAAAACAGCTGAAAAAGAGATTGCATGGGCTAACAAGAGAACATGAGGCACTCTTCAACTATCTGGAAAACAACAAGCACATCAGCACTGAAAAAGAAAAACAAAAGGTATAGATGACTGCTTTTATCCCTCCTAACATTTTATATCAAATCACTTTTGAAAAGTGTGTTATTGTTTTGTTTTTTTCCCCTCCAGATGTTTAACAGGCTCACTAAGTCAGCAGAGCAGCAGTCCCAAGTGGATGAACATTACTATAGTGTCAACATGGAAGGTCATCAGATGAGGCTGAAATGGCAAAACACACTGAAAAACTGCTACCAGGTGAAGAAAGCACCCATCAGTTTTTTCACATGTATCTATTTATCAGTATTCTGTAAAAGTTTAGAAAAAACGATCCACTGGACTTGGTTTCCAAGGTAAACCTTGGAAACCAAGTCCAGTGGATCGTTTTTTCTAAACTTTTACAGAACTACTATGACCTGGATGACTGAGAATCTTCATCAGCTATTTATCAGTATTTTTTGCAAAATAATCCAAATCAGACAGAAAGTAATTACATAATTCATTAGATGTGCAAACACAGCTCTTAAATGTTTAAACTTTATCGAACTGTAACTGCATGAAGCAAGGAATAACCATGCAGAGGGAACTCACAGCTAGCTCTTAGTGGTGCTTTGCAAACCTATTGTTGTATATCCCTGTAAAGCATCAATAGGTTTGGAATCACTATCAATAATTCAATTCAATTCAGTAACTCATACATAACTTATTTTAATTAAGTTCCCAAAATAATTAGTAAAAATGTTAAAACTGGAAATTTGTGATGCTGTGGGATTATCAAGAAATTTTAGCTGAAACATTCTCAGGTTCAGTCAGTTGTTGTAGTAATACCTGCCTGGGTGTGGACCTTTACCATTGTAGTTGAAGGAATGAACTAACATGCTGGGATTCTCAACCGACGACTAACATATATATACTGAAATATTCCTAAAACCGTTCAAAGGAGTTTAAAAACAGCAGGAATTCATTAACATTTAGCAATTCTAATGTCGGGATTTTGTTCTGCTTTCTCAGATCACACAGGAGCTGGAGAAGCATCGAATTGAGGTTCTGTGCAAACTTTTGAGCAGATATAACCTCCACATGTCAACTTTCAGTCAAACCCTTAAACATGTAAGAAGCCTATCCTTTTTACCCAACAGATGACTCTTTGAAACACCAACTCTTAACCTCTGCTTTCTCTGCTGCCTTCAGGGCCAAAAGCTGATAGAGCAGACCGTCAAAAGGGTGGACATGGACAAAGACATGCAAACCCTGATAGATGAAAGTTGCAACATAGATGAGGACAACAAAATAGAGTTTTTGATGGCCGATTATTTTGTAAGTCTTTTGTTTGGTTCTTTGCTTTAGGTTAAGGTTGCCTATTGGCAGTCAAGAATTCTCCATCTTTATTATCTGATAAGGAGAATAATTCATAATCCCCTTAATTAAGGCAAGTTGTCCAGGCGCTGAAGAAACAGAGCAACCTAAGACCACAACTATACCAGCTTACGGTTAAATTATATAGTTCTAAAATGTTTGCCTCTCGATCAGTTTCTAATTACTGTCATCAGTCCGCTGAGCATTTTTCTAAGAAGTCTTGTGGCTCATCAAGATGTTTTTTGGTAAATGAGAGACACTCTTTTGTTCTTTTAAAGCTCCCAGACTATATTCCTTAGTCTCCTGACAATTAAATGATCAGAGCTGAATTTAACTGGGACAAGTGAGGCTTGTAATTCTAGGAATGAGAAGTTGGGTTTTTTATTGGCCTAAATAATTATTAATGATTTTTCTCTTGGAGTAATTCTGGTAAACCGGGTTCTCCTTAGAAGATTAGGTATTGTTCAAGGTTTTCCCCTGTTATAGATATTTCTCACAGCAAATTACTGAATACCAAACATTAATAAGCACATGTTGATTTGTAACTAGGGTCATGGCATGAATTGATTTAAACTCAAATTGGTTTACTCGTTCATTCAGGAGGAGGATACCAATTCACGAATGACTAAAGAGAGAAGAAGAGATGCGATCAAGCTGAAACTTAAGCGTCTAGAAGAAAGCATTGCAAAAACAAAAAAAGATTGTGAAGGTAAGTTCAATTTATTACTAAATATATAGAGCACACACTCGAGGGCGCATGTCTTCATTCTAATGTCTGAGTACTGGTACAGGAATAGAAAAACTGATGAAGACATATGGTGAAAATCCATCCTTTTCAAACCAGAAGAACCTTGAGGAAACCGAAGAGCAACATGATGAGGTAAATGAGGTAGAGTGTGTGCAAAGCCCTCCCAAGGCAGTTTGCTTTATGGAGGGGAAGCAATTGACTGAACACTAATATTATTGGTTACCTACAGAGTACTCTCAAGCTGGACCTCTTGGAAGCCACTCATTACAAACTCTCCTTATCCCTCTCTGAGTCTGAAGAAAAACCCAAGACATTTTCACGATTTAGTGGCAGTATTTTCAAATGGAAAGATAAGGTAATGTTGACCAGAATTGCAAATATATAGCAGCCTTGCATGGAAGGTCAGAGATATGAATGCAAACCGTATGAATTGCCTGAATATTGAAAAACCTTCAAAGGAAGTGAAACTATTTGTGCCCATATCTGTTGTACATTAAAAAAATTATATTGGTTGGTGGTTCAATCTGGTTTAATATCTAGAAAAAAGATATTTGCTATAAATGGAAAACATTTAATAAGCCCTAATGTTGTGGATTTAGTATCTGGGATGACAAAAGCAACACTTTCTGAGTAAGAAAGGACATTATTTATATATTTAAAAAAAAGTGTTTTCATTGATTCAGTTAAATGGGGAGTGGCGGCCAGGTGGTGAGGGTATAGGGCTTGGAATTATGAAGTTATGAGTTTGAAACCCATTCCCACAGACTCTGAGCAAGACCCTTAACCTCAGAGTGCTCCATGGGCGCTGCACAGTGGCAGCTCACTGCTCCCCAAAGGGGATGGGTTATATGCAGAGTTAATTTCTCCATTGTAGGATCAATAAAGTTCAATTTATTTAGATTTATTTTTTTTAAACCAGTGGTATTTGTTGACTCCCTGCTGTCATTACTTTCTTACTTGTGGATCACATAAAAATAAAATGCAGTTTTTTCACTCTCTCCATTTTCTAAAGGACAAAAAAGTATATATATTAAAAAAAAAAACTTAATAAATGTAGGGGATTTGTACATTAATATTTGAATTATCCACTTTATCTCTGACTTCACTTGCAGGGTTATTATTCTTATTTCAAATATCTTTCAAGTAATGGTTGATAATCCTCCCCTTTTTTTTTTTTTCCTATAAGGAGTCTGAGCATAGCATCGTTCAGCTGACTCGTCCAGTGAAACTCCGGAGGACGCCACTGAGAAACCGGCAATCACTGAGAGCTTCTGTGATTTACAAAGGACCGGTTCAGACGCCAACAGAACCAACGGTCGAGCCCACACCAAATGCTACCGACCCCATTACTTCCACAACACCAACTCAGGAGACAGTGGAGGCCAGTGACAGCGCTGCTAACGAAGCCCTGCCTGCTAGAGATGATAAAAAAGAAGGTAAATAATTCAGTACATCTGGGAATAGTTTACCACCTTATCACTTCTGATTATGGAGTTAAATGCAATAAATGTATATTGAACAGATGAAACAGCAGAGATGTCATGCAGTATTGGGAAATGCAAAGCTCTGTACAGTTTCACACCTCAACATGATGATGAACTACCTTTTAAAGAAGGTAAGCTGTACCCTTAAAGCAAAGAGCCCTAAATAATGATTGAAACCTTTACTGGAAAACAATTTCTTTCTCAGGTGATGTTCTGGACATTTATAAGAAGGAAGAAAATGGTTGGTGGGTTGGTGCTATTAATGGGAAAAAAGGCCACTTCCCATCAACCTATGTTGAGGAGCTACCTACACTGAACACCATCCAGTCATCAGACGCCTGAAGAGATAAAAACACTATAATATTTTAAGTTTTTATATGTAAAGTTGTCTTTTCACATCCAAGTTGTGCTCTTCTACCAATAATCTTGATTTTTTTTTTTACTGCGTTACATGCAACATTTAGGATTAAGGCTGTTCAGACTTATTTTCAGTAAATGTTTTTATAATACATCATGTACAGAGAAACTCAAATGGTGAAAAATCTTAAAGAGCATAAAGTTTATTACATCGATGTACAAAAAAATGAATATAAATGGTTGGGGGTGGGGCAAGAAAAACTATTTTAAAAACTAATAAATGAAAATTGTTTACAGATAAAAGGTTTGGTTACATGTGTCAAATCATGACATTTGGCTCATCAAATGTCGAGATTGTGAAATTCCTACGTGTGTAAAGTTGTGTTATAGCATAAAATCACCAAGTTCTTATCAGCGAGACACAACTTGTTTTTAAAAAAGTAAAACAGCACTCTCAGCTGCTATTTATCATTCTTTTCTTCAGTCTGCATTGCAGTGAAACCTGGTCAGCCTGTTGTAGAGCAACCATCCGACCTCAGGTGCGAGCCTTAGAGATGAACTCCTTTCTAACGTTGGCCAGAAACGCTGCCAGATTATTGGTCTCCTGGAGTCGGCTTTCCAAGACTGGCAAGTTCTCGAGCACAGGGTCGCTGGACACAACTGTAATAATTAAGTAACATTTTATTAGCTTATTTAGAATAATAAACTGTGTGGATTTTTTTTTTAAGATAGCAAAAATATAAAATTATAACCTGTGTGTGACTTACTCTGGTATGTTCTGTTTTCTTTCATCCCCATTGTAATGACATAAGCGTTGTCTGGATCAGACAGACTGATGTTTCGGAAAATAAACTGCAACTTTTCACCTATTAGGAAAAAAAAAGAATTTTTGTAACATTTATTTCACAACCATTTTTTAATAAAGGTTGGCTTTACAAAGGAATAAATGGATAAACTAAATAGGGAAGTGTATATAATTATAATGAGTGTGGCCTAGTGGTTAGGGCATTGCACTTGGAATCCAGTAATTCTGAGCCACTCTGGCTCCCTGAGACCCTTAACCCCACACTGCTCCTTGGACGCCCCACAATGGCCGCACACTGCTCCCCAAGGGGAGGGTTAAATGCAGAGAGTTAATTTCGTTGCTTTGTACGTGCGACAGTGTAATGACAATAAAAGAAAAGGCTGAAGTTGAAAAAAACTAAATGTATATATATATTCATTTCTCAGTCAGAGGAGAACATTCAGGTATGGAGCCACTTTATGAAGGATCTAACAGCCAGACTCTTAGCTAGTAATGCGTACGGTCAAGCATTGTATTGCCTTTACAAAAAACTTCCCTCAAATGTTCAAAATTTCTCAAGCAGCAGATGCTGGAGAAATTGCACTTTGGCTGCTCGACGCACCACATCAACCAATCAGAGAAACTGATCTGGGAGACATATTAAAACTACTTTTTTCCCACCGATCATATAGCAAAGCCGCACCTGCGATTGAACACAGGAGCAGCAGAAGCATCAGACATATCTGTACACTTTACTGGATACTCTTCAGAAGCAAAAATTAAGCAGCAGTCGCTTTTTTTGCTGCTCAAATCGCTGTGTGAACGTTGCATTACACTTTCTTTAAATTAAACTATAAAACATTATATTGTACCTAAAAAAATCTCGTCTTCTTTATGAATTTGCACATATACTTCCCATAATCAGGACAAAAGTAGGGCTGTAACAAAGACAAAAAGTTAGCTGCATTCCACCTCAAAATGCAGGAAACAGCGTTTCCATGAGTCTAAATTTCCCTATACTGCACAAAGCCTAAAGATGTGATACACCAAGGTTTACACCCTACGAGATATTCCTAGCTAAAAGCCTAGAAAAAGCTGTTCGATGCAGCATCTTCAGTGTGAGTTAGTCAGGAGTCCAGCACCAGTAAGGCAAAAAAAATAATAAAAATTTGACGAAATATCTAAATCATCTAAGTCTGTGTATGAAAATCAACTAATAATAGTTTTATTTAGATTTAAGTTTTGTTTTGTGTGTTAAAAAAGCAACCAAGACTTTGATCATGTCTTTACATTTTGTTTAAAAAGTAAAAAATTTGGATACCAATATAATAAGCATACCACCTTCCTTTTTAAACTAAAGGACTGGACTCCTTACCACTACCAATGACATCCAGCACCCAGGCTTGACCCAAGGCATCAGTTTATATGTCAATCATTCTGGTGATATGTTTACTTAAGGCCGTCCTACATCCTCGTCCCGTTAGCTATTGTATTTCTGGGCGTGCGCACTTTCAGGCGTATATGTGTGGTGAGCTTCAGTTTCAGCCAGTCATTGAAGCTAGCCTTTCTCACTGTGGTTCTTTGAAAATGGCTGAGGGTCATATAAGAAAAAGTGTCTACGAAGTGTAAGTGACGAAAGGCCTCAGAAGAGGGAGACATTTCCCAGACTGCTTTCTGCGAGAGCTCTTCTTGCAAAGCATTATGGGATTTGTTATCACAGCGGCCCGCTGTCGGGTAATTAAAAAATTTTAGCTTCTTAAAATAAAATAATTAGACCATCATCTAAAAAGTACTTAAGCTACGCTTTTATATTTCTTACAAAGACGTTTTAATGTTTTTGACAAACTGCTTTTATTGCTCTGGCAACATGTAAGGCGATTTTCTCTCTCCTAACAGCTGATTGCCTGTCTACGGTCTGCTTTACTTACCTCTGACTGACTGTGACTTGTCCATAATTGTTCGAATCTCCAGCCCCAAATGATTCTGGAAAACAAGTCTGGCTTTCTGGAGATTTTTCAGCTTGTCTTTGTTTGCTCTATTCTGTGAGTCGATCACTAAAAAAAAAAAAAAACAGTCAGACTGTAGGGCCCATTAAAACCTCTGTGATACATCGTTCTTAGGGTTAAATCTCTAGATAGATATCTTACCCTCTTTTCTCTTTATTTGTTCTTCTTTAAGTTTCTGAATTTTAAGGATGAGGTCTTCTTTCTGCATCTCCTTCTCCTGAACCTCAGATATTGTCTCCGATATGGCGTGCCGTTTCTCCTTCAGTACCATTTTCTTTTTCTCCAGGTCTGCAGAGACAACATGTTATAACAATAAAAAGCCAGCATACTAAATGTTTTGTGGATGTACTTTAAATATAGTCTCCTTGTCTTAAAACAAGAGATCAGCAGTGAACGCTTATGATGTCAGATACATTTATTAAAACAAGTCTAAGGCACCAATGGCAGCAAACTAGAAGACAAACTTACCCATTTTAAATTCATTTATCATCTCAAATAGCTTCTCATCTTCTTCACATTTCTTCAAACATGTATCTGTGGCCCAAAACACATAGAAATATTATTAAATAAACACAAAAATTAAGATTTATTTCAGTTAACGAAGTAGGGTATGATTTGCCCAGTTTAAAAGAAAGTCAGCAAGGCACTAGTTCACACAAAAACACATTCTATCACACTGGTACAACAATTTCATACATGTGATTATTGACATAACAATGACATTAATAACTGGTGGCAAAAAGAATTTGGCAACAGGGAGCTCTTAGAGAAGCAAAGTTTTTTTTAATTATTACAAAAGATGCAAACAGCTTCCGTAGCCTATCAAATGTCAGATTTTTAACCAATCAACATTTGGTAGTTGTAACAGGATTTACAAAGTTTACAAATCTATACTTTTACATTATGATGCAGCAATAAAACAGGCAGCTCTAACAAGTGAGAGGCAGCCCATGTACACCGCTCAAAAAATGAAGGGAGCATATAAGCAACACAATATAACTTAAAACAATTAACCTTCGGTGAAACCCAACTGCCCACTTAGGAAGAAGCACTGATTGACAACCAATTTCACATGCTGTTGCGCAAATAGAATAGACAACTGGTGGAAATTACTGTCAATAGGCAAGACCCACTCAATAAAGGAGTGATTCTGCTGGTGGGGAACAGGGACCACTTCTCAGCATCTATGCAGTCTGGCTCATAATTTGGTCACTTTTGAATGCTGGTGGTGCTTTCACAGTCGTAGCAGCATGAGACTGACTCTACATCCCACACAAGTGGCTCAGGTAGACCAGCTCATCCAGGATGGCACATCAACACAAGCTGTGGCAAGAAGGTTTGATGTGTGTTCCAGAGTTTGGAGGTGTTACCAGGAAACAGCCAAGTGCAAGGAAGAACAGGAGGAGCCCTGCCAGAGCCTTGCAAAAGTAACTCCAGCAGGCCACAAATGTGCATGTGTCTGCACAAACGGTCAGAAACTGACTCTTTTAGGATGATATGAGGGCCTGACGTCCAAGATGGGGGTTGTGGTCACAGTCATACACCGTGCAGGATGCTTGGTATTTGCCAGAGAACACCAGGATTGGTCAATTTGCCACTGGTGCCATGTGCTCTTCACAGATGAAAGCAGATTCTCCCTAAGCCGGGGTCGGCAACCCGCGGCTCTTCAGCGTCCCCCTGGAGCTTTTTCAAAAATTTATGAAAATCGATTTTCCTTTTTTTTTTTTTTTCCTTTTGTTTGCAGGAGGTCAAACAACACTTAAGTATGTTTTCCAATGCTGTAAACATTTGTATAATAAATAAATTTAAACAATACTTTGCATCTAGATCAGTGGTTACAACTTGCAACCAGCGTGACGCGGTACCAGGCAAACAAAGCGGTGAGTGTGTCTCGGACCATGGATCCCAAAGGGAAAAGAGGAAGATAGCTGATGAGAAGAGAGGATTCAAAGAATGGACCGAAACATTTGCTTTCATTATCAATGCGGAAAGATTGCCTGCATTTTTGTTTTGTAATGAGAGGTTGTCAAAAAAATAAAAATAAAAATTTGGAAAGGCATTTCCAGGGAAAGCATGCTAAATGTGCAGCTGACCACCAAGTTGGGAGGTAGAGAAAAAATGCATTTGCAGAACTTCTGGATAAATTAGAGAGCAAAGATAGATTTAAGAAGTGCATTTCATCTCCAAACTCCACTACTGCTGCTAGTTTTGTTGCAAGAATGGAAAACCATCTACAGATCAAACAGGTAGCAATCTGGCGTATGTGAACTTTCTTCCATTTTTTCCCCAAATCCTAAAAATATAAATCACCCCAAGGAATGCTGGTGACGGAGGATTTGGGATTTCAGGGTTAGAGAGCTCTGCTCTGATGGGTGTCGGTTTCTGCTTGGTTCCTCATGACTCAATCAACTCCTTCCAACAGAAACACGTCCACCATAGAAAGATTCCTTTATTGTGGATCTACAATTTCATCAATGCAACAAAACTTAAACCATGCTGTGAAGCGGCACGCGATGGGAGCGTTCACTGCTTGTCCATCACCTCATGCTGCTATGTGACATTTGTTCCAGGATAAACATTTAATCATGAATGCTTATTACATATTTACCCCCACATAGTCCTTTTCTATAGTGGGATAATACACTTAGAGCCTGTGTTGCTATAAGAGGCATATAAAAGACTTTTAGATTGTTGCGGCGCCGGACAGATTTATTTATTTATTTATTTTTTGGTCCAATGTGGCTCTGTGAGCAGTTTGACAGACTTTGAGTCTGGAGACACCGTGGAGAGCGACCCGTTGCCTGCAACATTCTTAAGAGTGACCGGTTTGGCAGTGGGTCATTAATGGTATGGGGTGGCATTTCTTTTGAGGGCGGCACAGCCCTCCATGTGCTCACCAGAGGTGCATGACTGCCATTAGGTACCGAGATGAGATCCTCAAACCCCTTGTAAGAACATATGCTGGAGCAACTTTGTATAGAAGAAGTATGCAATGAAATGTCACTCATTCTGATCTAGGATGTGTTATTTGAATGTTCCCTTCATTTTTTTGAGCAGTGTCTTCTTCTATGATCTGAAACTGACAATTGTCGCTATTCTGGTAACTGTTTCTATAACACAAGCTGACTAAAGCAAGACAAAATTATTTGCTTGGGGTAAAAATATATATACAATACCTTTATTTTCAGTGTGGTCTGAAACTACTAAAACAAATATAACAATAAACCAATTTATTTATTGAAGCAAGTACTTACAATAATGAAAAAATAGATCCGTGTCTGAAACTATCAGATGTGCATTGGCTTCTGTTTTACAGGATTTACAAATACAAACCTCTATTAAGCAATATTATATCAATATGAAAAACTTATATGCTGAAACAAAACAAAGTCTGAGTTTGTATGTGTTATCATTCACCATAAGAAAAATCTATATCAAATGAAATCGCAATCACAAAAACATATAAAGCATTAAATCGTGCCTATTATCTGTGGGCATCAAATATTAGATGACAAACTTTACAAAATCTTTCTAGAAGTAGCCAGTTGTTTTTAAAAACATCTTTATATGTTTATAATCAGTTATATATGGAGTCTTCCTCAACATAACATTTCCTTTTTTTTTTTTTTTTTTACAAATCTAGGTTATTTAATTTACTTTGCTAACTAGAGATTAAAAATGTTCTATATTGTCTATCAATATGGTAAATGCACTCAAATTCATATAGATATTTTTTATGTATTTTGTTTATCATTTATAGGTCTTTGTAATGCATGGTGCTAGCAGTCTCGTGCTAAATCTTGGTTTCAGTTGTTCATATCAGAGCATAATAAATGACACGCAATTTTCTGAGATATATTTTACTAAATAAATTAAACTGTTAAGATTCTTTTTCCTCTTCATGAAAAATGAAACAACTTACCAAGTGCAGACTTCAGAAGATGTCTGTTATTGTGACACAGCTCTTCATTCTTTTCAGTGATGTCTGCACATAGTTTAAGTTGTTTATTGCGGAACTCCTCCATTGCAGCTGTGATCCTTTCACCCAGATTTGGGTCAGTAATGGATGCCATGTTATTCTGGTACAATCTGTAAGTTCAACAAGAAAACAAATGGCAGCTTTTTGATTATTAATAAACACTATGAGAATCTATGCAGACCAGATTAGCAAGTATTAGTCAGGATTGCACAATGTATCAAAATGTAATGTTATTGAAATAAAACTGTATGCAATACACATATCTGGAAGAATAGTATCATTTAGATAATATGAATACCTGTAATATGGAGTGTGTGCATGAGTGGTTGCCCTGTTTGTATCTGTGTTGCCCTGTGATGGACTGGTGACCTGTCCAGGGTGTACCCCGCCTCTCACCCAATGACTGCTGGAGATAGGCACCAGCACCCCTCGTGACCCCACTGGGATTAAGTGTGTTAGAAGATGGATGGATGGATGTATCAATAGCTGTGATATATTTTTTGGCCTCATTTGATGAAGTGTAAAAATGTTGTAGAAGTTAAAGAGGTGTTGAGCTGATCAAAAAAGAGAAATTACAACTCAGCTGTTTTGTTGTTTAGATAGCACTAACTAGAAACATATTGTTCTATAAAACTTTGTGTTTAAGATGGCAATAAGAGGTGTTATTATTATGCACTTACTGGATAAAGTTAGTATAAATTTATACTATGGTTCGATTAATTTCATTATAGCACTGTCCTGCTAACATTGGACTTCCAGGCCCACTGAATCATTAACTGAGCATTGTTTCCTTTACTATGGTTAAAACATAGTCTAAAAGATTGAACAACATATGAGAGAAAGTAAAACCAGCAAATGTTTTAGATAAATTGTTTCAAAAAGTTTGAACTGATCAGATCTACTTACAGGAAATCAGTCCTCCCAACACCTTCAACAACCCTTTATTCATTCCCCTTTGGGTATCAATAAAATAGTTTTGCGTATAATCAACATAATAAACAGATTTCTTGAAAGGCTATAAAAAAAAAAATAGGGTTGAATTTTTGCACAGCAATAACTCCTTTTCACAACTTTACGTAAATCCATTCGTTTGTCTCATCAGGTTAGTCTAATGTTTACATTAAAGCTTGTCAAAGGAAAAAAAGCTGTTTAACGTTCAATAAAACAAAAAGCTCTTTGATTTTTGGACATACTTACATTAACTCTTTCCCGTGCAGATCTTTCATTATCAACAATTATTATCAACAATTCTGACAGCAGTAACGGTGCTAGCAGACAATGCTAGCATGTTTATGCTAACTGGATAACGTCATAAGCTTGTAAGGAGTAATTTCTCATATTTATTATGAGATTTAAACCCAAAACATTCTTTCAAGCTGAAACCGTTAGTTCGTCTGCACAAGAAGATGTTACTCACCTCTCGAATGTGTAACAAAGAACTGGCTCTATGACTTATTTATCGCTACGACATTAAATGTTTTCTTTGAAATCCGCGGTCTAAACGCACAGAAGGCGGTTACTGTATACCGGAAATTACGTATTTTCAATTTACTTCCCCATATAATGTTGTTTAACTGAGGTTAAAAGCACCTTAAATTTCACAACGTGATGAAATAAATCATGTTTGTGTTCATGAAACTGATATTGAATATTAAGATGATTTTTTTCATCGTGTCTTATTAAACATCATTTTGAGGTCATAACGGTCTCATACTCCGCCTGGTGGTGAATATTAGGAACTTAAATAAATTCAATAAAAAAAGGTTACCCTCAAAAATTGTATAGATTAATAAAAACAGAGATATATTTCAAATATGATCTCCTGCTAAATCTAACAACAGACTGTAATTCTTTCAGAGCATTAGAATATAAGTGTCAGGGTTCCTGTGTGTTAGTGAGTGCGAGTTTTGCATCTCCTCCAGAGAGGATCGTTGGGGAGAACCTATGTTACCTACACAGGTGGAGATAATGTTTCTAATCAAAGTGCTGGGCTTAAAAGAGCAGCAGAGACTCCACTCAGTGCTTGTTTCTTGTGTTGTTAATGTTGTTTCATTGCTTTCTGGTCTCTTGCTTCCTTCGAGGTGTTTCCCTGATGTTTATTGGTTTTTGTTTGTTTTTCAGTATTTTTGGATTTTTGCCTCGGTTCCCCTTGGACTTTCATTAAATCTGCATTTGGGTCCTCAAAGCCTCCACACAACCTCAATAAGTTCACACAAACAAGAAAAATTATCTGATGCAGAAATATCTATCATGATGGTGACATCGGCGTCGCCAGACCCCATTTACTGGGGCACGTGCCCCAGTATAAATGAGCTGTGCCCCAGTATAAATCTCATGAATATTTGCAACAGTATTACATTTTTTTAATGCAACAATTTAGATAATTCCAACGGGAGGAGACGTATATTTCTACTCCAAATTGAGGACGTATTAGCGCCCCCACGTCAGCGCATGTCACTGCATGAACTGCAGGTAAACTAACGCGCTGCTCTCAAATGAGTTGGATGGGACACTGTGCGGCCGCGACGCATTTTTAGTTCTGGTAACGTTTCTTACCTGTCAATTTGATTATTTTCCCAGTGAAACCACATGATTTATAGGCTACTAACTGAAAATGACTGCATTGGATGGAGATCAGGAAATTCCTCACACGAAGCAGAGACAGGGAAGCAGTAAAACAAGATGAGAGAGAGGGAGGTAAGGTCCGGTAATGAATTAGTGATTTAAGCTAACCAGTTACATTAGGAACGTTATTAGCAATATGATAGATATTTACATAATTATAAATTTAAGTTTTTTTAATGTTTGCTGTAGAGAATGAGAATGAAGGTGCTGGAGTAGGAAAGGGAGGAGGAGGAGGCGAGACTGACAGGCAAGAGACAGGAGAGAGACAGGAGAGAGACAGGAGGGACAGGAGAGAGACAGGAGAGACAGGACCATGAAGGTTATGAGGATGCAACAACCAGCGTCCACAAACAAGAAGAGGACATTAGTGACTTAGGGGGAAAGCATGATGGTCCTAGACAAGTGAAGTTGTCCCACTATCCCCAGCACAAATTTGGAGTAAAAAAAACTTTCATTTAATTCAAAATGGTTTGAAAGCTTTTCCTGGTTGAAAAAGAAAGCCTTGTCATCAAGGATATGCAGTTTGTTTTCAACTTGCTTGATAACACCATGTTCCCCACACTAACGCAAGTCATCCAGATCTCCCTCACAATCCCAGTCTACAGCTGGAGTTGTGAAAGGTCATTCAGTGTGTTGAGAAGGATCCACACTTGGCTGAGGTGCACAATGGGACAAGACAGGCTCCATCATCTGGCTATTTTATCAGTTGAAAAGGAAGAACTTTCTAAGCTGAGTCACAGTCTAGTGATTGACCGCTTTGCAAAAATGATAAATAGGAGGTACACTTTAATGCTCAAAAAAATAAAAGGAAAACTTAGCTCAGGATGAGTTAAAATTTCCCCCGAACTAAAACTCTGAAACCTAGGAATTAATGATTACTTCAGAATGTGTATAACGAAACTTTTTATTTGTCAAAGTTGTTGATGTCTTATTTTTTATAGCTGCAATGTTGAAAATGTTCATGTTTGTTAAAACAAATATGCTCTTACACTCATTAATATCTCAACTGGTAATTTAGGTAGGAATGTATTAGGGTGGGGCAGTGTGCTTGTCTGTATTTATGTATGGAAGGAGGGGCATATGCACTAGGGGCTTTGTGCCTAGCAACGCCCCTGGATGGTGACAACCTGGCAGCTTTTAAACACTCCACAGGGAGGTTATGCCACACATGTAACCTCTATAGAAGTTAGAAATTAATAGAGAATCAGAATAAACTTTTCTTTGCAATAATTTTGTAAACAATCAAGGCATATGAAAAAATAGCACAAACAGAACACAAAGAACAGTGAGGTATGAGGGATGGGTATCCTCTCATGAATCCTAAAGAATGGTGGTAGACAGCGTCAAAATTTTCTGGACAACTGATTTGGCAAAAACAGGTAGATAAGTTGCAGTGCAAATAAATTTCTTGGCTATCGCCTACAACTTTCATATTTCTTGTGTTAATCGATATCTGAACCAAACACAATATTAGAAGTGTGTCATCCAAAATATTTTTTAAGAGAAAGTAAATATGGCATTTTACTTCAGATTTCAAGGTCTGTCAGTGAGGAGGATGAGTGGAGAGGCCAATCACCCAAGTTGCTTTAGGTTCAAAAGATGAGGGGTGATTTTGGGACTTTTTTCTCTCTCCTTATAAGTAGAGATGGCTTTTATTATTTCTATCATGGCTAATAGTGTAAGATAGAAGTCTATCACTGGAATAAATAAAGGACTTTTAAACCCCAGTTCAAAAAGCAAAATATTTTATATACTACACATAGTTGAAGGTGGGAGTCTCTCCCGTTGTTAATTTGTGAGTTGGTAGATAACATTTTAGGAACCACTGATGTGAAGAAGCACATTCAGAATCTTTAGACCCAGTGACCTGAGCTGAGGATGCCAGATGGGCCCTGTTTTTTTTAAGGGAAGCCCATTTTGTTGCTATGTTTGCTGTAGATGACTATTAATCAGCATGAAATGATGCATCAGGTTATGGGTAGCACTCTCTCTCTTCTGGTGTTTGCCATGGCTAATATTTAACATATGTACAGGCTATGTTCTGGGAAATCTCCTAATGGTTCCACTGTCAGGTTGTAAACAGTCTTTTGAACATGTCTTAAAAATGCTGACATCTCATGGCTTAGGAACACA
Source organism: Cyprinodon tularosa (assembly GCF_016077235.1). Taxonomy (NCBI): domain Eukaryota; kingdom Metazoa; phylum Chordata; class Actinopteri; order Cyprinodontiformes; family Cyprinodontidae; genus Cyprinodon; species Cyprinodon tularosa. The sequence goes on along the minus strand of NW_024038416.1, from coordinate 1,006,497 downwards.
TTATTGTATGCCACATGAGCTCCGACAACTTGTACTTACTTGTTTTTTTCCATGGCTTTGATGAATGGTTTGTGATGCCTGGTATGGAATATAAAAGAGATGCTGGGTAGGCAGGGAATCAGGGTGCTACTGTGTCTGGTGCTGAGGAAAAAACAGGTGCTCTCAAAAAAAGGAAACATAATGGATTTTATTCACACATCAGGTGTCCTAACTATACAGCATCTGCAGAACAACTACAGAGAGTACGACAGCTTCCTTAGCTTCATGTCAAGAGTGGGTGATCCTCGTAATATTTTCTCTGTCTATTTCCCGCTTTGGTTCCATCTGAGTCATAATGTTGGTACCAAGATGATATGGGTGGCTGTTGTTGGGGACTGGTTCAATCTGATTTTCAAGTGGTAAGCCTGCTTGGATAATGGTATTGTATCTTTAAGTTTTGACCTTATAAATCCAAATCAAACATGTTTTTTCTCAGGATTCTGCATGGGCAGAGACCTTATTGGTGGGTTCATGAAACCCACTTGTTCCAGAATTGCTCAAAGCCTCATTTGGATCAGTTTCACATTACCTGTGAAACGGGGCCTGGTAAATATTTAAGCCTATATGGATAGAAAAAACAAAAAAAACCCTTTTTTTCATTGATTTTTTTTTTCTTTTTTTCAGGTAGCCCATCTGGTCACGCCATGGGCTCATCATGTGTGTGGTATGTGATGGTCACTTCTACTCTAAACTTCGCCAGATCCTCCTGCGCCTCCTCTGCCTGGAGTTCTCAAAGGTGGATGTTTACGTGATGCTTTCACAAAGATGAAAGCATGTTTTTCATCACAAGCATTTTTTTCTTCTGTTGCAGGTTTTATCTCTTGAGGTCCATTTTGTGGATGGCTTTCTGGTTTGTTCAAATTAATGTTTGCATTTCCAGAGTCTTCATTGCAACACACTTCCCTCATCAGGTTCTCCTTGGTCTCCTCATTGGTATGTTCTGCTTCACATATTTGCTCATATATTTTAAGTGCTTTATCTTGTGACAACATTTTTTTGTTTTAATCTCTACAATGTTTAGGCATGCTTGTTGCTGAGGCATTTGACCATATCCCCTGGATCTATAACGCTACCCTTAAACTTTACCTCCAGGTCAATGGTTTTCTTCTCTCGTTTGCTGTGTTCTTTTATTTACTCCTAAAGCTTCTGGACTTTGATCCTTTGTGGTCAGTCACAAAAGCCAAGAGTTGGTGCGTAAATCCAGACTGGATCCACCTAGACACCACGCCGTTTGCCGGACTTTGGAGGAACCTGGGTGCCTTATTCGGTCTGGGACTTGCATTGAACTCAGAGATGTTTATTCAGAGCTGTAAAGGGAAGAACAGCTGTAAGAGTATATTTAAACTTATGTGCATGACAGCTAATCTTACCTTTTTGCAGCTGTATGATCTAATCAAGATGCCGACTCAAAGCGAGTTTCTGTTTTACATACTGTGCTTTTGCAAAAGCGCTTCAGTTCCTTTTGGCGTCATTGCAGTCATACCTTACTGTGTTCATGTATTAATCAGAGATGATGGGAGAAAACTCAGGTAATGAACATGTTTTCTTTTGTAACACCTTTTGCTGCAATTTGTTGGAAATTATGTCAAAATGTTATTGCACAAACATAAGCACTGAAAATACAATTCTATGTGGAAAACCAATGTATCTTGCTCAGTGTAATTAATGCATTGTCTCCTCTGATCCCAGTGATGATGTATATTTTAGTGTATTTCTTAGTATTTATTCTAATATTTACTTTTTTAAAGGTTATTAGAATTTGCAATTATTTTATTAAGGTTATTGCACAACTCTAAAACATGATTTATTAACCCCCCAAATAACAACCAATTAAAATGTAAGTTCGTTATATTGAAAAACACTTTGAAAAGACAAACATTTCAGCAAATGGATGATCATCTTCTTTTTGTTATTGCGCTGTAAAAATACACTATAAATACCATTTTACAATGTAATAAACAATAAAGTCACCTCTTTGAACCATGGTAATAAACATTTACTCTTCATTAAACTCTGATTCTGAATCCTTAACATAATTTTCTCTGTTAGCATTGTAAAAGTTTGTGTGTACATCCTGCTGGGGTGCGTTACATAATCCCTTGTGGGTCTCTTAGCAGGTTTTCAGATATCAATCATCCTAAAGATAATGAGGCAGAAGACAGGCTCTGATGTAACAAGATTAGATGGATTAATTAAACTCCTGAGCAGAGCCCCCAATTCATCTTTTCTCATTGTCTCTTGTTGCTTAGCATCCCAGGCACCAGAGGCCAGCTGCTGAATGATGTAACTGCTGTGAGAGTTTGCCAAAACAAACTTAAAGAAAACTTAATGCTCCCAGGTACTGACAGTGCAAAAATAGACAACCAATGAGAAAGACATGCAGTTTATCCAAAGTATCATATAAGTTACCCAGGGTTTTATGTTTAGAATACTTTGAATGAAAATTGATTTTTCTGCATTTAAATGAGGAGGTGGAGGCTGTCAAGAAGGTCTAAGATTAGAGCTGCAATCACAAAACATGCTCAGAAAAAATGCTGAAAAAATCACAATCGGAAATGTTGTTCGGGTCAAAATTGAAGTAATTTTAAAACTAGCTTTGCAACAAATATTTATACTGAAAGCTTGAATGTGTTCCTCTGTGTAATGAGTTTATTTTTCTTTTTAAAAATATGTTAACTCACATTGTCTCAAGGACTCCAAGCCAGCAGTGCATAGGACTCTATGCAATTGGAAGGGTTGTTTTAAGCTTAGGTTGTATTTGAGCTAGGACTAAAGTTAAACCATTATTAAGGATGACAAAGGAAACACTGTAATATGAGCATTATTTGAAAAGAAAAAAATGGGGGGTTAAAATATCAAAAATGTATGTATTACTGAAGAAATCAGAAGGGGGGAAAAATTAAAAAGGCAAAACTTGTAGATTTTTACTTTTTATTTTCACTCCACAACAACATTGGATATTGTTTTATCTTACTTAAGAATTGATTTTAATATGACAAAAGTTGAAAACATCATTACAACAAAAAGAAGAAAAAATAATAATAACAAACAAAAAAACAATAACAACCAGAAAAACCAACATACAGTAAAACCAACAAAAAAGGCCAGATATGGTATGGTGCATTAATCCTTTTTATACATTAGACAAATAAATACTTAAACAATAGCTTCAATAATGCACATAACAATTTAAACAACAGATTCTTAAGGTGTTTTATCATAAGTAATGTGACATTTTTCCAATGGAATAACATACTATTCCAAATGTTAGAACATTTTTACAAAAAAAGCACCCTTAGAAAAAGTTAACTCGTCTCATTATTTGTTTTTCTCTTAGAAAGACAAATAATGCTATAATATCAGAAATTAGTTGGAACAAGTCATAAACACTGGTCAGAGCTATGTTGTTTTGATGCAAGTTATGTTTATTTCTGTAATTGTGTATCTTTTTATTGCTATATAGATATGAAATACATATTTTTCAAATAGATAAATAAACTCTGTATCAGATTCCTAGCTTATATTTTTTACCATGCAGTCCTCACAGCACCACTGCATTCACAGTGATGTCAAGATTTTTTAATCAAATGTTTCTAATACTGTTTGTTGCTGCATGTGATTAGCTGATCGGAGCTCCTGTTGTGACCAATTTATAATAAGCACCCTTTTTGGCCATGAGTTTATCATGTGTGCCTTGTTCAATAACTACTCCCGCTGACATTACTGCTATAATGTCTGCAGTCTGGATGGTGGAGAGCCGGTGAGCGATGACGATGCAGGTTCGCCCTTTCCTTGCCTCATCCAGAGCAGTCTGAACAGTCTGGGAAAAGACAAAGCTCTGTCAAAAGGATGTTCTTCTGAATGTTGCTGCAAGCATTTATTCCTATGCATCTTCTTTATTTATGTGATCAAAGCTGAAACTGTGTTTCACCTGTTCGCTTTCAGTGTCCAGAGCGGAAGTAGCCTCATCTAGCAGCAAGATCTTAGGATTTCGGACAATTGCTCTGGCGATGGCAATGCGTTGCTTCTGTCCCCTTGACAGCTGTGAGCCTTGGGCACCCACCTGAGTGTCATATTTCTACCAGTTCAAGTTATAAGGAGAATAAAATAGTAAAGGGTTAGCATTTATCCTTCCCTAAATGAAGCCGCAATTTTGCATTTTGTTGTATAACAGTTTCAAACTTTAATATATTTTATTTATCTTAAATGTGAAAGACCAATAAAAGGTAGTGTATTAACTTTAGTTCTATAAAGATGAACAAAAGAACGATTACTGTATCAATAATGTATGTATTATGACTTACTGTTCGTCTTCTGCAGTGAAACATTTTTATACATAAAGCTAACCACATAAACATTATCTTTGCTTGATCAAATTCACTTAAAAACTTGCAAGTCTAAAACCAGGAAGATTTTTGCATTCACAAAGGAAGCTCTTATTCGGATTTAAATCAGATAAAAGGTTGACTGCAGTATTAAAATAAAAACTTTCTGACTGTTAGACAAATACTCTTCTTGATTGGCTTCAAACTTAAATTTCAGATTACACTACTTATCATTTCAAATTAACATAACCAGAGCACTGTCTGATTTTTTGATTAATTCAGCCACTAAGTTAACATGATAATATGATAATAATATGATGTAATATAAAAGGTCACCATTAATATGAAGCTTTTTCACTCACATCTGGTAGAGACATAACAAAGTCATGAAGATGGGCCTTCTTGGCAGCCTCCACAACCTCCTCCATGCTAATGGTCCGAGTGTTATCTCCATACTGGATGTTCTCCGCTATGCTGCAGTCAAATAGAACTGGTTCCTGTGATACAATCCCAATCTGTGACCTCAGGAAAGGCACGTTGACGTTATGGGACGGGTGACCATCAATCAGCTGAAAGTAACATGGAACAATTTAACCAAATTTAATGTTTTATTTTGTTGTTTGTAATCTGTGCCGTTTACATCTAAAATGAACAACACGCACCACTTGTCCCTCATCTGGATCGTAGAACCTTTCCAGTAATTGAACGCTGGTGCTTTTCCCACAGCCGCTGCTCCCAACAAAAGCCAAAGTCTGACCAGGCTTCACAGAAACAACCAAGCCGCTCAGCACTTGAATGTCCGGTCTAGTCGGATACGTAAACTTGCAATTACAAAACTGGATCTCTCCTTTGAACATCTCCTATAGAGAGTAAACACAGTTCCATGAAATACACACTAAAATACGTTAATAAATACAAATTAACCATTCGATTGAAAGAGATTACAACTAAAAGCATTGGAAATGAACTGACCCATTTCTCTCCATCTGTATGACTGATGCTGATTTTTGGAATCCTGTCCAGCAGTTTAAAGAACTGGGCAGCAGCGATTTTGGCTTTGGCGTAATCTGGAGTGAAGGAGGAAGCTCTGCCCAGTGCCGTCCCACTGATCACCACAGCTGAAATCACCCTGGAGACAGAATCCAAAAGTTGAGCAATACTGTAAGGTGGAGTTTGAATCATTTTTAAAATGTTTTAACTGTACATTTAACCCACCTAAACACCAGCATGTATGGTAACCCTTCGGCTCTCACCAGGTAGCCTCCATATCTAAAAGAAGCAGCATATGCCATGAAGATGACACACTGGGCAAAACCGAAACAGAGCCCATAGACCTTGGCTCTCTTCTTGGCAGATTTATATGGAAGCTCCAGTTTTTGTTCATATATTTCCACAAATGAGCGCTCTTTGGCTAAACCCGCAACAGTCCTGATGTTGCCAAGAGCCTCACTGGACACCTGGAGGAGAGACATTATTCATAGCACTCAAAATCACTGCTAAAAGATAGTTGGATGATAAACGGAGCACTGATTAGGAAAACAAGCTCACCCGTCCTGCTGCTTCCATAGATTTTTTGTCTTCGTTTGCAAAGCCTGTCAGCATTTTGGCTTGGAATACACCAGATAGCCCAATAAGAGGCAGGAAGCACAAGATTACCAACGTTAACTTCCAGCTGAAGTAGAAGGCAATGATGAACGAAGCTCCAATGTTGGTCAGTGAGTTCACAATCATACCAATCTGAGAACCTGTTGCCTGCAGAAATCATTACAGCCACATTTATAATTACCATTCCGGAAGAACAGATCAATAAGCAAGATGAATAAGAAAAGCAACAATAAAGACTTACCCCTTGAACCATGGATGCATCTGTGGCCAGCCTGGTGGTCAGGGCTCCAGGACTGTTTGTTGGATCATCAAACCAGCCAACTTCTTGTTTTAGCATGGCCTGAAAGCCCACTTTCCTCAGACGGCGGGTTAGTAGTTCTCCAGACTTAGCAAAAGAATATCCCTAAAAGAAAAATATGAACAGCTTTGTTTGGAAACATATTTTTTTTGTTTCTCAGATGCTGTTTTAAAGCAGACTGTACGGATGGATGGATGGATGGATGGAATTAAAATAAGATATTCAAAATTAAATGAACTTATTATGTGGTTTCCAATATACATTCTTAAACTACTACTTTACAAAATCACCTTTTGATTTAGTTGATCAGTCATTTTGCGATAAAACCATAAGAAAAGCAGACCCTTATTTTCCTCACACTTGCTAAAGTTATATTCTGCTGTAGTTTTGAGAGATGTTATGATTGGTCCAAACAATGTCTAAGGTACTGAATCTGTCATCAGCTTCAGTCAGTCACCAGTTATTAGTGAAAATCCACTAATAACGTTTTGGAGTGTTTTGGGGGGTTTTTGGACTAATTTAGCAGATCCTGGCTGCATTTACAATCATTCTGAATACTTTTTTTTATTATTTAGAATAAGATTTTTAATGATACATTTATTGTGTGTTTTATTGCAAGGAAAGTTTTAATTAACCCAAAAATATTTTAAACGGTGAAAATAGACTGCAAATATTTTTGAGACTGTAGAAAAGCAAACTTTCAACCAAAAAGCTAAGAAACTATTTTCTTCTTTTACCTAAGCAAAATATTTTTTACATTCATAATACCGTACTTTAAATTTTTTAAAACTTTTTTTTCATAAAAGAGGTAAACATTAGACCTATTTTAACAGATAAAAAACAATTTCAATAGTATTCGTAATAGAAAAATGACTACATGGACGACAAAAATAATGGAAAGTAAAAACGGAAACTGGTCAATGGGTTTTCCATAGCCTCCCAGCAACACTAAAAACTCCAAGAATTCTCATCAAGTTCTTGTTGTTTTCCACATGTGACCAAACTATGTAAGCCTGGCTAAAATCTTCCAAAACCTTGTTTCAGGATGTTTACGAAATACGATTAAAGCAAACTTTTGGTCTCTCTTCCTGAGGGGGTGTTTAGCATGAAAATAACACTAAATAAAACACAGAAAGAGCGCCCTACCCACAACGAAACATGGCGAGTTACTGCTCTTTTATTAGATCTGAGGGAAGTGAAGGCAACATTTCAAATTTTTGTTAAAAAACCAGGCTTTTTTTTACTGGTAAATGTGGGGATGTGACCTAAACAGTAAAAATATCAATTATATTTATTCTTCCATTTTTCCCTATTCTTTTCCATTTTTTCCTTCCTATTTTTGTTTTAATATTCTTTTTTGTGAGCCTAGTAGAGCAGAAATCAAATTCCTGAATTTGATTTTAAACTTTGCAATTAAAGCTGATTTTGATTCCTCAACAAAACCTTGCAGAGGTGCATTGTCCCACTTAAATAAGCTGAAAAATGTATATATATATATATATATATATATATATATATATATATATATATATATATATATATATATATATATATATATATATATATATATATATATATATATATATATATATATATATATATACTGTATATATGTCTGTGTGTGTGTGACAGTGTGTTTGTGTTTTCTGTTCATTTATAAGCAATGATATAAGAACTGAAAGAGAAATAACCTGCAGAAATTGTGAGAAGAAACTTATCACAGCCACAATGCAAAACAGCACACAGATGCCATTAATGTCTTTGCGCTGCTTGTCCAAGTCCTGAATGGCAAAAGTCTGAAAAAAAACGCAAGTAGGAAATCTAATTAAAAAAACACAGATTTACTAAACAATCTACTGTATTCAGAGTAACTAACCCAACCAGCTCAACTTGCAACACAACACCACTTGTAACATACTGTACAGTCATCACGGGAGGAGTTCTTACCCCGAGAATCTGGCTGAACAGGACTGCATAGACAGGGTTAACAGCACCATTGATTGCTGCTCCCACTGATCCCAGAAGCATGTACGGCCACTCTGGTCGGTTGTACTTCAGGATGCGTGCAACTGGAGCTGACTCCTCGCTTTCTTCAGGGCCATCCTCAGGTGTCTGTTAAAAGATCAGTGTAAAAGCAAGGCTTTCCAGTGACTTAGCATGTTCTAAAACATAAATGATTGACTTCTCACATTTTCTGGTGTGACCTGAAGGTCCATAGGGATCCTGAGGCTTCCTGACACTGCATCCGGGACAAAGTCATTTGATAGTGTGCTCTGAGATCGCAGACGTACAGAGCTCCTTTAGGGTTGAGAATGTATTAAAATCAGTGCCGATTTGTTTTTCACATTATCTTATTTGAAGTTTACAATCAAATTAATTTACCTTTTGCTGGATCTGTAACTTCCACGTCTAAAAGTCTCCACTATGTTTTCGTATCCATCATCAGTCGACTCATTGATCACATCTAGACCTGGAATATCAAAGCAGCCTCAATAGAAGTCTGAAAGTTTCCAGTTACTTAAACCTAAAGGATGAATGATATGTGTACCGAGTGGAAAATTTTAGTCTGATACTCCTATTCTTGTCTTTGAAAAAAAAAAAAAGAGGCAACACTTGGATAAAGTTTGCGGAATACTCCCTATTCTCAGTTTCTGTCCAGATTCACATTTTTATATACTATCGAAGAGATGATTTATTATTTCCTGTTGTACACATTCAGACAGAAAACAAAGCAAATGAGCTTAAGGCAAAAGTAATGCAACAAATTCCCTCAGTCAACACAGTCAGCTGTGCCAGCTGTGTTTTTTCATTGTGGTTTGTTTACCCTCTGTACAGAGTGCATCTAGTTCTGTGAGATTCTTTGCCTTTCTCACACGTGCAGCTACTTCAGGGTCCGGCCATAGTTCTCTGATGATGTTTAGGTTGGGAGAGTTAGAACAGACAAAAAAAAAAGCCAACTCAGCATGAGGTGGGGCGGTAGGGTGTGTTTAGGCTTATCTGCTGGTTGTTTTATTATCAGTGTGTGTAATGCCGAGCCTGCATTTTACAAGCAGAATGTTTGTATTAACAGTGAGTCCAACACAACCATAAAGTTCATTTTGTGGATAACTTTTTAAACTCTTTTTCATAAGCAAAACTATCAGTTTAATTCCCAGATTTAAAAATTGATTACTTCTTATCAGTTTTCTCATCTGCAAACATCTAATATAAAATTTAGGCAAAAGAAGTGGAAAGAAAACATGTAGCATGACTTGTCATAATCCACAGACCATGACAGGTTATGCAACTGATTCTAAACAAACATCTCTTGTATTCTAGTTTGTTTGTTTCAGCTTTGATTCTTTTGTTTTGTCCGTTGCGCTGAAACGATTAGTTACCATCATTACAGTCCTGTGCCGCCTGCCGTTTACTCCCACAGTGCTTTTAAAGTCCTATTTATTTAACTGGAATTAATTTAGTCCACATTTATTGAGCTGGTACAGCCCTAATTACATCTAAAGGTACTTAAAAAGACAATTGGGTTCAATTCATATACACTCCCAAATCAGATTTCCTCAGTCAAATGTATCTGAAACAATCCAAACATGGAGATTGATATAGTAATAAACAGTCCAATATGCTTACTTTAGTGTGGGTAATCATATAACCCTGGTTGGTAAAAGGCTAAACTGACACCTTTTATCCTCTCAGATAATCACAGTTTTTCTTTTTATCTGATTAAGCTATGTATTTTGAACACCATTTGTTGTGCAGAAGTTATCTAATCAGTATGTGTTTTTTTTACATAAATACATTTTTTTGCACAGCTGTTCCATTTTCTCACTTAATCTCAGTGTGTTATTCTTTGTAATTACACAGTTTTTCTTTTTTGACATGCTATTTTTCCTCTTTTTTTTTACTGCCTATTTGTACTTTTATGTTCTCTGAGTCCTGAGTGTGCCTGCATGTTTTTATTTTGCCTATAAGCAATTGCAACCATATCTGATTTTCTCCCACTGCATAACAGTGGGGGATATTTGTATTTTTTTTCTAGAAACCTTAATCCCTCCCTACAGTTTAACACAATTTTGAGGCATTTTACTGCTCAAAAAGTAAAATCTTTGACTACTTTTAAACATTATGTGCAGCTTTCTTCCAAAAAACAAACTTACCACTAGCTGGGTTGGATGAACCTTGGTTCTGCAGGGTCACAAGAGTGAAGTAGACGCCTTGTTTTTCCAGTAAGTCGCTGTGTGTTCCTCTCTCCACAGCTTGTCCATGCTCAAATCCAACGATCACATCTGCATTTCTGATTGTGGAAAGACGATGGGCTATGGAGATCGTTGTCCTTCCTGTTCGTACCTACAAGGAAACTTAAATGTTATTCCACAGATCAAGTCAAAAAGTAGGCTTCCTTTAAAGTTTATTTGTGAGTCTAACATTATCTAGAGCTTCTTGGACTACAGCTTCGCTCTCGTTATCCAAGGCTGATGTGGCCATGTCCAGCAGCAGGATTTTAGGGTTTCTGATAAGAGCTCGAGCAATTGCAATCCTCTGCTTCTGTCCTCCACTCATCTGGCCTCCACCTTCACCCACCAGAGTGTCAAACGTCTGTGAGATTAGATGAAACAATATTATTATTTTCAATAGATAAAAGTCCAAAATCAACAAGATTGCAGCATTTTTTCCTAGTGTATAAATGTACCTGCGGGAGAGTCATAATAAAGTTATAAGCATTGGCTTCTTTTGCTGCCTGGATGATTTCCTCCATGGTTACTCCAGGCCGACCATAACGTATATTTTCCGCAATAGTTGTAGCAAACAGCACTGGTTCCTGCTCCACAATGCCGATGAGAGAGCGGAGCCACTGGATGTTTAATGAGCGGATGTCATGGCCATCCAGAGTCACCTGGGAAACAGGAGTTTGCGTAAAAGATCATTAAGAAGAAGTCATATGTTTAGCTTTATGTGTTTTATCTCTGAATGTACTTAGATAATTACCGTTCCTTCCTTTGGATCATAAAATCTTTGAATGAGTTGGATTGTGGTGCTTTTCCCAGATCCGCTCGGTCCAACAAAAGCAGTCGTTTCACCTGCTTTAACCTGAATGCTCAGGTTATGTAAAATCTGAGCAAATAATTTAATGAGTTTAGTAACGACCCCTTTAAGAGCATAATCAATGTCAGATGAGTTGAGTTACCTTAACGTCAGGTCGAGATGGATAGAAGAAGCTGACATTGTGAAACTCAATGTCACCTTTTACTTTGTCTAATTTATGTCCTTCTTCTGAGAAACAATTTATTTCCGGTTCCTGTAAAAGATACAAAGTAAACTTTGAATTTTATACCATTCCACTTCATCTTTGTTGAAACTTGTTTCACCCCTCCCAGGACTTATGACATTACCTGATCAATTGTTTCAAAAATCGTTTTCGCTGCTGCTCGACCAGAAGCGAAGGCCTCCAGACACGGTGAGGCCTGGCCGAGGTTCATTGCTGCCATCAGCACTCCAAAAAAAACCTAAGATAAAGAAGAGGAAGGCAAACGTTTAAGCAGACATACGCTAATGGACATGAAGCTTAAATATCTTTACTTTCAGACCAATCTCTCTTTTTTTTTTATATGGTGGACTATTTTGCACTCTGGGGTATTTTGGGAGACATCAGTTAATAAAGTCTTAAAAAATTTAACTGACAAAAATACATTTAATTACTATAATTGTTTAAATAGGCCCTTACTTCTTTTTCCAAATGTATTGACTAGTTTATTTCAAACAAATTGTTTGAGGCTAATTCTATGTTAATGCAAGCAATTCTTGAAAAATAGTTGTGTTCTTTATTATGTAATAAAACAGACCTTCAACAAGGCTGCTTCTATTGCTATGATACATTCTAAACACGTTAAACTTTTTAAAAATGTATGCTAAATTACTCATTCATTTTCAAAAATAAAATAAATGAATGACTGAACAAGATCGATAAATATACAAATTAATAACAAAACATAACAAATGAATGAATGGATGAAGGGCAAGCATTATTTATTTATAAACCATCATGCTCAAAAAAGCAACCTTAATTCAGATACCCAGAGTTTTATCTCTAATAAATTGTTCATATTGGATTTTTTTAGATTCTTATTAGACCTCCCACTAAACATTTAACTTGAAATATATGTTGTTCTTAATTTCATGTACTCGTTTACCTGAATAAGGCTCCCCGGTGTCAACTCTTTGGTGTCAATGACCAGTTTAGAGCCGTACCAAAAAGCCAAGGCATAACACAGAAAGATGATGCACCACAGGTATCCTTGAAACACTCCTATGATTGAGCCCTTCTTAACTCCCCAGTTCTGAGCTTCGACAAGGTTTCTGTCATACCTGTCACGAAGCAATTCACTAATCAATATTTTCCTTTTCAGCCTAACAGCAACAAAACAAACCTCGTAACTAAAGGAATGCATAAATTCATACCTTTGGTTAAACAGAGAGAATAATTGTTTTATTGAATTACAGTTTTGGAGAAAAATTACCTTTCTGCTTCCTTTTCCTCGCCTCCAAAAGCTGCAACCGTCCTGATGGACGACAGGACCTCATCTGCCACTGCTCCTGCTTTTGCATAGGCCTTAAGCTCGCGTCCTGTTAGTCGGGCCACAGCCTTAAAGCAAAATAAGATAAACTCTTAGAAACATTTAATAATTATTGTTTAATTCATGTATTTTTAAGTTGTCACTTCATTACCATGGCCATAAGTCCAGCAGCTATGCCAATCAGAGGGCTGACTGCTATGACAACCAAGGTAAGCTTCCAACCGCCGATGAATCCAACAAGGAAACCAAACACAAACGTCGAGACCCTCTCAATGAAAATAGATACCTGATCGGCAATAGCATTGTTGATCTTGTTTATATCACTGGGAAGGGACAGGGCATATTAGTAAATACAAAATGTACCTATTGTTCTACAAGAGTCAAATTCTTTGATTCGCCGACTTACTCAGAAATCCTTGTATTCAGTTCCCCTACTGAGTTGCAGTCAAACCATCCCATCTCCATCTGCATAACTTTCCTGAAATAAGTTTTTCTGATTTTCTGAGTTTGTCCTGCGGCTGCTGACACCCAGAGGAAAATCTGCACCATGAAAACAAGTTATTTATTTCACTATGTGTTTCAGCTATGATCCAAAACCGATCATAAAAATGTTCAAGTTAAAGCACAACACTGCAAAAAAAATCCAATCTTCATAAGTCATTTTCTCTTAAAATAAGTGGATTTTGTCTGGAATTGAGGAGGTTAAAGAGACATCTTTCCATTGGAACAAGACAATTTACATTTAAAATAAGAAAAAAAAATTGCATTGTCTTATTTCAAGTGCATATTATCTAATTGTCTTATTTTAAGAGTAAAAATACTAATTTAATTGGCAGATCATCTTGTTTACCTACTGAAATTAAGGGTAAATATACTTAATTAAGAAATGTTTACTTATTTCTAGCTCATTTTTGCAGTGAATGTCTGTACTAACCTGAAAATAACTAAGAACCAGGACGCCTAATCCGATGCCGATGTAGTAATATGCAAACATGGTCATCTCTGATTCAATATTGACCCTGCAAAGACAGAGAGGTGAACACAACAATCTGCATTGAATCACCTCAATAGTGCACTCTGGACTTACCCACAGGAAAGTGTGGTATTATCATCTGTTTCAAATATGGAGCCGTTGGACCAATGGATGGTGCTGTTAGAGCACATCTTCTCTGGGTCTTTGAGCTCTTGGATTTCTCGCTCATAAGCAACAAAGATATCGGTCATCATGCCGTAAACCAAAAGCATGAGAGGTGAAGCTGAGCCATGGACCAGGGCACACAAGCTGCCCACCACCATCATCAGTTTGTCTTTCCAGGTGGCAAATCGAAACTTTAAGTAGAGGAAAGAGTGGGGTTAATTTACTGGACAGGTTTATTAAAAAAGAAAAAAAAAACATACATAAACCTTTTTTAATTTGATCATGGATCAAAAAAATTATTAAAAACCTTAAACTTCGAAAGCGAGCCACTTTTACCACAAAATCATGTTTGCCTGTCTATTTTTTAACCGGAAAACATAGAGAACAGATTTGTAGAAGTTAAACTCTCACTACATTTCAACTCGCCAACAGTCCATGATTTTCCGAAAACTAAAGAAAGATATATAACTATCAATAAAACCATTTTACAGACAAGCTGTGCAGCAGACACACTCTGATGTTCTCCACAAGGAGGATAAACTACAAAGGTTTATTTCCAAAAAGGATGGTTATTGGACGAGTTCTGTATCCAATCCTTGAAAGGATGGTGAAGAAAATGTAATTTAAAACTTTTGAGGACATTTTTGGGATCTTGCTGAACCAGTGACAACATTAGCGCATTTTACCTGGGAAAGGGAGAAAAGGGACTAGATTGTTCCCTCTCTTGACTACTTTATAGAGATGCTTATTTCCCAGCAGCACTTAGCTCCTGTCCATACTGCCAAAGCTACCAGTGCCTGGGTTAAAGACCAGCTGCTTGATTGGGCAACAATGTTTAGGTGCTAAAACCCATGCATATTCTTTCTAGTGCTAAATTGAAAGACAGCAGCACCAAAAAAGAATGTGAGCAATTATACCTTGATAAAAGTGAGTTGACCTTCCTAAGGAATTTTGCAGAATCACAAACTGATTATTACCTAAAAGTTACCTCAATGGCACATTTATGTAAGAAAAACTCTGATCAAATACTGCAGATGAGTGCACATTCTTTACTATACATTTTCATACATTTTAATAGGCTGAAGTTTCTGCATAAAAGGCCCTTTTATCATTATTCTCCTGTAATAATGACATTTTAAATTAAATGTAATTCTAAGTTTTAGGTTGTACATCACCATGTTGGGATGTTATAATTAAATATTAAAGCAGCATCCATAAATTAATTTGTCATTCCAAGCAAGTAAATGTAGTTTAGCACTGAGTATTAACCAAGAAAGTTTTCAATCCATTCCTATGAATTAAATGTCATTATTAGGTCCTTTACGGTCAACGGTCTTTAGTCTTAAAGGGCCCAATAAAGGGGCTTTTAAAAAAATATTTTTCAGTTAAAACTTACAAAATGTCTCTTTAATATGCAGTAAATATGATTAGTATGGATGTATTTTCAAGCATGATTTGGATAGTTGTTCTCTTGGAACACCAAACTGCACAAAATTTTACCCATCTGATCGAAGCCGCCCATCCCTACATGAAGGAAATGAAATTATGATCTGCTTGGCCTTTATTAATGTTACATCACTTGCAAACGCAACGTACAAAAATAATTCCTGCATCTTGCAGCAACAGTCTCTCAGTTTACTGGTGCTTCCTTTAAGAGTATCAAGTCACAGCCTAAAATGCAGAAGCCTGGTTGATTTCTGAAATTGTATCTGAAAACAGCAACAAGTCTCAAGTTATTTTTAAACCAGTTTAGTCGCTCCCTAATTCTTGTGGTTTAACCCGCTGTGCTTCTTTCTGTTTCATTTTGTACTTTGTCATTAAATACATTTAATGACAAAGTATGTGTTGTCAAGTCAGCAGCCTACTATACCTCCCCAGTTGTTGCACTTCTACATACCCCTGAATCTGCTGCAGTTTTAAATCAGTTTGAACATTCGGTTAAACATCTACTAAACTGTTTAAGGGATGTCAAACTGTGGATGAAGCTGAATGTTCTGTGTCTTAACAGAAAACAAGATTAACCAATGCTAAAGGTTTCATTTGTTGTGTATCTTTAAGAAATCAAGGGGTAATGTTTGACTTATTAGTTTAGCTTAGATTTTATTATTTTATTATTTGAGGTTGACTAACAATATTACATAACTTCCTCAGATTGTCCTTCGTGATTTTATGACCATCTGTCTGGACAAATAAAATTATATAAACCTTCTTTAGGGGATCAGCTTAACCCCATTCTGATACCTCCATCTTGTCCAAAATGCTCCTCTACATTTGCAAAGTTAAGACGATCTCAGTATATCACCACTACTTTATATGATCTACATTGACCGTTTCTTTGGCTTTTCTTTATGAATTGTTTTTAAAATAGGATTATTTTTTCAAATCTTTAAACAGTCTAGTTTTACCACATAGAATATATTTAATTAAACATGGTTCTCTCAGCACTCAACTAAAGAAGATGGATTTTTCTCAGCTGCGGCTCCAACACCAAGGGAAAAAGGTTCATTAAAAGCTTGGATTTGTTTAAATCACTTTTAAATACTTTAATATTTTATTGTCTTTTAATTCACGGTAGCTTTAGGATTATTTTGTTACTGATTTTGGATTTCAAGAAAAAAAATAGTATTTTCTTCTGGTGTCTGGCATTTTTATTTTCTTTTTTTTATTTTATCATTTTACTTATCATTACTGCACTGGTATTTTAATGCCTTTTTTTCTATCCATGTTATTATCTTGTTTTACCTGAGAAGCCCTTTGGTCACTTTTTGATGAGTAATAGTGCTATACAAATAAAGATTGAATGATTGATTTATTATAATTCTCAGAAATTACCCAAGACTCAGCAAAGCTCATAAACTGAAGGATGCTGTAATAAGCTGGAGCATGCAGGAACCAGTCTTTCTATTGCGCAACAGTCTGACTCAAAGTCTTAAAGTATGGAGCTATAACCCATCCTTGCTAAAGCTGACAAAGCATTTATCTGATGTTGTTGGGATGAAGAGAGATGATCCATATGTCTGCACCCTTCATTGTCGTGGGTGAGCTAGTGCCTATTGCTAGAGATCAATGTTCTCTCACAGACACACAATGCACAGACAATAATGCATGCACACTCTCATATCTGAGGGCAGACATTGGGAAAAAAGCCAAAGTACCATGTGTGTCCTTCACCCTAACATAACTAGATAATTAAATAATAACATGACCTCATAAAAAAATGTGCTTATGCAACCTGACTTTTTTTAATAATTATTATTTGCATCTTTTCGTACATACTGAGAAATCATTACTGATTATTGGTCATTACTGTTGTTTGGTTAAGTTAAAGTGAAAATAATTTTACATAATTATTATTTTTTTTTTTCCAAAGTAGAAAAGTTATTACCATTTTAGAGCAGAAAAAAAATCTTTCTTGATAACATAAAATATAATTTTTTTGTTTGTTATAAAACTCATGAGTTTAAGGAGTAAAAGATCGATATGAAAAGTCTGAAAAGTTCTTTGATGAAAAAATAACAAAATAAATATTTACCAGCTCAAAGTATCCAACGCCAAGAGAGTTTTCTTTTTTCTTTTCATCATCTCTGAAAAAAAAAAATAATGTTTATATATATATATGTATATATAGTAATGAAAGCATTGCTTTTAAATTGTTTAAGTTTAAGGATGATATTATCTTTATTCAAAAACATACCCGCTGTTAGTGTCTCCTAAGGAAAAAAGATAATATTTCGAGTTATCTCTCAGGTCATAAAGCTAAATTCAATTCATCTTATTCTCATTTAAAGAGGCACACTTGCCTTTATCATTTTTACCAAACAAAGACTTTTTTTTAGATGTCTTCATGTTTGCGACACAGTCCCCCGCAGCTCTTAGTTAACTTAAAAAGATTAGTAGACAAATATTAGATTTCAATGAAACACAATGTTTGTTTAAAAGAAATTATCATGCTCAGTTTTTTAAATCTATTACATGAAAAATATATCCTAGCTCAGGTTATATGCATTAGAAACGGCCTACTCTAAATAGCTTCCAAACAGTATCATTTGTTTATTTATTTTAGAAGAAATTCACTTTAACAGGTGTTGCTTATCAAGCCAATCAACTACTGTAAGAAGAAAGGGAAAATAGAAATGTACCGTACCTGGTTGTCTCTCCTAATCCATGAGCAACAATGAGGCGCCTGTAAAGAATTTATATCCTATTACCAGGTTGACCTATGCCTCCAAGTTTCCCATTATCTTGACTTCAATTAGACTGATAAGGGTCATGTGAACAATTATTTCAACCAGTCTGCATGTTTAAAGGATTTTTTTTAAAACCAGGATTCATTTATAATTTAAGAAAACTAAATTAGACCAAATCATTACTCTGTTGATCACAGAAAAAAACACAAAACTAAATTTTTTTTATATTTTTTCTTTCATAAAATCATGTTTCTTCCTTATCAATGAAGACTGTAAAGTGGGAGTAATGACCGGGAGGCCATTCTAATACTATATTAGCAAACCTTACGGGGAATTTCTAGTGCCTTCCAGAGAAAAAAACTGCTTATTGAAACTTTTATTTAAAAATGATTTTTAATACGGAAAATCACTCAAACCTTAACAGTGATGACCAGCTCCGTATATATATATATTTTCTGTTTTAATTAGCTTGTGGATTGATGATGTTTGACAAACAAAATACGATTTCCTGCTAATTTAAATCAGTGAATCAAATATGGACATTGTAGTCCATCTAAATTTCAATTGCACATCAGATCGAGAGCATCTAGCTTACGTAACCATCCTGTTCCTCTTAAATCTCATCCTTGGTTGTGCTTTTCACATATACGCCTTAAACATAATTTGATGTATAAAACGATAAAAAAAAAAAGATTAATGTTCTGTAGCTTTCACGCTGTACTTTATTTTTATGTCGATTTGAAACGATTAATTATATAATGTATTAAACCAAGTACAGATGATAAAGACACCCAAAATCTCTCTGCGTATCAGCCGGTTTTATAAGGAATGAATTATTGCTTTTAACCAGACTAGATATGGTCATGCGTGAACTTTAACATCATTTTTTAACAGCCAAAAAATTTGCTATTACTAAACATGTATTATGTTGGCATGATTATTAAATTATGTAATTGTGGAGTTTATTGGGAGGGTAATGCCCACTGGTTCAAGCAGTGCAGTGATTTTGAAGTTTGTCCTTGCATTACAGCCAGGTATTATTGATAATACGGGTGATTGATAATTCGGTGGGAATGTAGTGTTTGTTAATCATAGATCGACCTTAATAAAAACCAAGAGCTTTATTGGATTTCATCACAAAGCTCAATACTGTTATGCTTGACACTGACAACAAGTGGGATGTAATTCTACATGTGAGCTGTGGTCTTCATCCTTTTAAATATTAAATAAGTACAAAGCACTTTGATTTGATTAAATAGAAAATAGATTTTTCTTTCTTCTTTTTTATCCTAAAAATCTATTTTTGTACACTATTTTTACCTTTTGCACCAATGGATCTTATCCTTTATACAGGTAAAATTAAAATGCTTAACTTTTAACTTTTTTGACATACAAAATACTCTTGAATGGGTGTTTTTTTATGTTTGTTCGAATTTTCTTGTGTATTAGGTGGGTGTGTATTCTCTGTCATCCCAAACCCCAATTTGGTGGTGGCACATGGCTGCCTATCTTAAGCCTGGTTCTGTGAAAGTTTTTTTTTCCAATTAAAAGTAAGTTTTCCTTTCTACTGTCATCATATGCATGGTCATTATTAGAAATCAGCCACACAATTTATGTGGCTGAATGCTGTAGATAAAGTCATCCTAGAGGAGGGAAAGCTGCAAATCAATGACTGAATGTAATCTTTTTTCCTTAGACAGAGGGTTTTTCTTAATTAATTTGAATAATAAACTAAACTTGCCTGCAATGTGTGATATGGGATGTCTCAGAATGGATATACTTGACTTGGAATTTGTCTCAATCTAACTGAAATTACATTTTTCCCAAAGTATCTTGATATAAACAGGTTATCAATGAGCTTTAGATGATTAAGTAAATTGGTAAGTTTTACCATTTGATCCCAGGACCAGTTTGTTGGGAGGCAGACTCCTGCCTACTATGAAAACACTACTCAAGTCTGACCCTGCTGTGAAAACTAAATGATAATGAACTGACAAAAATTATGTTTTTGGTCAAAAAGTAGAAAATTTGTTTGCTTCTTTTTCCTTTGTTGCGGTTAGGCTTTATGGTAATAAATGCCAAACTGCATTACATAAAAAATATACATTTGCAGGTGGAATAAAAGAGTTGAGAATATGGATATTGTCCATTAAAAATCCCCAACTGTTTCTGGTGAAGTTAGTGGGAAGCTGTGGGCTAGCATCTCCCTCAGTACAACAAAAAGAACTATGGATTATAAAAAGAACAAAAACAGATGTTTAGGTAAATCAGGCCTAAGACTTTGTCTTGCATCACCTAGCCTCTGTTGGTCTATCTTTCCACTCTCCTCTGACTTACCACTTAACATCACACAGACGTAACCCTGCTATGCTGTGATCAGGCTCGACGTTGATGAGGTTGAGTTCTTCTTTTAAATTCTCTTAAATAAGAAAAAAAGGTTCTCCTATTTTCAAGGGCACAAAATCTACTATTATTTTCAATGTGAAGGGTTTAATTATATAATTTGTCCCATCTGTTAATTTTGAATTTAGCAATCAACCATGAATCTTAATGCTAAAAGTTTTCTTATTTTTTAAATAGTTTATTAATAGAACAAACATTAGGTCTGTGCAGATCAATAGCTTTTGATTTCTTTTCTGATATTTTAACAGGCCAATAAGATCAGGGAAAGGACACTGTATTAAACACATATTTTGAAGGATTATAGAAGTGAAACACATATGCTGTAATACTCAAGTGTAGTAAATGAGGATTTCGCTTAAAGTATATTTTGTTAGTATACAGTTATATATATTTTTTTCATCATATTCACTTTTCTATTGGCTGCATTAATCTTCTTTTTAGTTTGTTTGTTGTTCGTTAAAGAGTAAAGGACTCTGCTCCCTTTGAGAGTCACAGAGAGACTTTGTACCAGGTTAATTAATTGCCAAATCTCCAATGGGAGGAGGTGCAGGATGGTTGTAATATCAATCCCATCCAGCAGGTGGCGGTCGACAGCAATCCGTCCTGATTTTCCCGGAAGTCCAGGTGGAAAAAAACCAAATCAGGTTTCAAAGGAGTGAAAACAAACTTTGTGGCGATTTCCAGTTTATTCCCAGTTCCTCCAGAGACTGCAGCTGCGATTCCTGCATAGACACCCGAGAACACAGGTAAGTATGTAGATATATGTTTTCATTATCCTGGAAAATCTGACATGTTTCGGGTAAAATACCAAATGAATGATTCGGTTCCTCTGAATACCTATACTGTTTTAAAAATATATTGATTCTTCTATTTTCGCATTTAGATTGTTTTTTTTTGTTTTTTGCATAAGCATCGCGACAATTGCAACTTTTCTTTGATGTTTAATGAAAGTCGGCTCTTCAAGCTCTTCAATTTCTACATAATGTGATGCGTCAAACAAACCAAAATATTAAGGAAGATATATCTAATCCAAGCTGTAAATAATAGTTTTTATGTTAATCTTTCTGCATACATTTCAAGTAAATATTAGTTTCCCTCCGTAGATTATTAAGCAAAGTGTCAGACAACCAGTTGATCCAGCTTTGTTGCACATGTAATCCGGTGGGCTGAAAACCACAGCCGCCTCTCATCAAACCTGACGGGACACATGCTGGTCGAGCCTCCTCTCATCCTGTCCACTCTGCGTGTTTCTACCTACTAATGAGTCCTGCTCAGCCTGTTTCCCAGCCTCACAGCACGGCAGCCTGCAAGAATCATGCAGGCCTGCTGGGGTTTTTTCCACGGCATTCCCGTTGTTTTCTTTTTTTATGAATGGCATAGTTAGTCAGACGCAACGGCGTAACTATCAGAGACTGCAGTTGCTTAGGGGGCCCCGTCACTGACACCTGGTTGGCCCCTTACGCAATGGTGGACCAGGACGCCTCCTTGCAGATGTAATGGTGCGAAAAAAAATCCTCTAATATCCAGCTGATACAGTATTGACCGAACGGACCGTATTTATACCCCAACAAATGGCAGATTTCAGCATCATGGTCAGCCGTTTAAACTCGACATCACTAGCAAAGCAGACAGTGGTACTTTTAATAACTATGTTGATAACTGTGTATCGTTCATTAGACGATTGGTAAAAAAAAAAAAAAAATACACTCATATATGTCTCAAATTGCAATAAAGATCTTAAAAGAACGTTGTATTTGTTTTTTACAACTACAGCTACAGCTTGGAATTATGGGTAATCCAGAGCGTCGATCAAAACCATAACGTTAAGGTAGAGGATGGGGATGTTGAACTTCATATGGTGCCCACCCAGATAATGTTGCTTGTGTCGTTACGCCATTGGTCTGACGTAAAATATTATTATTTAATTATGATCTTAAGATATATATCTGTGTTAACATCTATCTGTCTGTTTAAAGGAGAATCAAAGAATAGTAAATAAGCTTGTGTTTTTGAAATGTTTGAAGGGGATGAAGTGCTGATCTTGTGCTTTTACGTCCATAAGTATGGACAAGCACAGCTCATGTAAGGAGGTTACAAGAAAAAATTGACTGATCTTCACTGCTACATTCTTGTAGT
Organism: Cyprinodon tularosa; assembly: GCF_016077235.1. Lineage (NCBI taxonomy): Eukaryota > Metazoa > Chordata > Actinopteri > Cyprinodontiformes > Cyprinodontidae > Cyprinodon > Cyprinodon tularosa. The sequence continues at coordinate 983,800 of NW_024038416.1, read as the reverse complement.
TTTCCACCTTGAAACCAACAATGTCTGGGATTTTTTGGGTTGTTTTGTTTGTTTGTTTTTTCAATTACACATTTTGATCCAACTTCTCTTTTTTTTAAACATAAGAACAACTATTTTACCCAGATTTGGTTACTCCATTCAGTGTAAACATGGGCTGGTTAACTCAGCAAAGTCAAGGCAAATTCTTTTGTATAGCACAATTCAGTACTAAGACAAGGCAAATTGCTTTACATGATTAAAATATAGGAAAATAAAACAGAATCGAAGCAAGTAGGAAAAAATGCAGAAACAAAAATGAACAATAAAAAACAGTTGAACTAAAAAAAAAAAAAAAGTTGAACTAATGATGTTTCAGTTGAACTGTTTAACTAGGACAGTCGAAGGCAATACTAAACAAATGTGTTTTTAGTCTTGATTAAAAGGAACTCAGATTTCCGCACTCTCACAGTTTTCTGGAAGTTCGTTCCAGATAAGTGGAGCATAGGAACTAAATGCTGCTTCTCCATGTTTAGTTCTGGTTCTAGATATGCAGAGCAGGCTGGAGCCCGAAGACCTGAGTGCAGGGGCGGATTTACCATTAGGCAAAACTAGGCAGTTGCCTAGGGCCCCAAGTTCCTGGGGGCCCCATAAGACTCCTTTTCCATACAGCTATTACTTATTTGTGCACATTAATTATGTTTTTAATAAAAATCCCTTCATTAAAAATGCCATCAGAATGCTTATAATATTAAGTGTGTCTCAGGCACAGGTGTATTTCAGACCCCTCTAGCGCTTTTATTTCAAAAAAGCCCCTAGCACCAAAACTAGTGGCTTTTTTCTGCTACTGGAGACTTTGGTGACAACATATAAAAGTAGCGAACTCTGCTCTCCAGAGCAAGTAGATTGGTAACCCTGCCTCCTGCTCTCCTCTATCTTGTCCGCTGTCATGATTCATGCAGCTATTATTTCTTACAAATGAAAAATGGAGAACAGATTAGCAGATCATAGCTTGTGTACAGTGGAAAGAAGGACTGGGTTATTTACTTTTGCTGTCACCTTTTTGGAAACACAGTAAGGAGCAATCGGTTAAGCAAGCTTAGTTTCATTCCTTTTGAAACAACATGAAAAGTCAGCGGAGTACAAAACAGAGGAAAACAAGAAAAGGGACAAAATGTAGAACAAATAATGTATGTCTATTATATTAAAATTTCTGTATCTGTATAATGGGTCTGTTTTATGTTTTGTCTTCTTAATTCAGAGGGCCCCCTGCCTGTCTTTGCCTAGGGCCCCAAATTTCCTAAACCCGCCCCTGCCTGAGTTGTCTGGAGGGTTGATACACTGATAGCATGTTGGTGATGTATTTAGGTGCTAAGCCATTCAGAGATTTATAGACTAACAGAAGTGTTTTAAAGTCTATTCTCTGAGATACAGGGAGCCAGTGTAAGGACTTTAGAACTGGGGTGATGTGCTCTACTTTCTTAGTCTTAGTGAGGACACGGGCAGTAGACAAGTATGACTTTATGTAAATGCTTCTGGTCAAACATGGTTAAAAAATCAACTAAATGAATCCTCCAGACTCTGCTAAACCAACTTCTTTCAACTATTTTGAAGAAGATCATGAGAAAATGTTATATATTTCAGAGAAGTCCTCAAACCTTTGCAGCTTCACTCACTGTAATCTGAATAAAAACAAATAAAAATCTAACCATGCATTGGAGGGGGTATGATTAGTGTCCTCTTTCTGTTGATCATTGATTTTTAATATCATCATACATTTAACTGCAGATATCAGGTTTCTCCATATTGCTTCTTTAGCAAATTCTACAAATATTTTAATAAATTAATAACATTTTGTCGCAGCTTGGGTTTTACAGTATCATCTTAAATTACACAGGTTAAAAATAGATCCGGTTGTAATGTTTTATTTCCTAACAACACCTTATGAGGCTGGATCATCATTTCATTGTCTATAAATGAAAACGGAGGAGAGTAAGATCTTTTGTTTTCATGTTGGGAAATGCTTTTAACAGGACTAGTCAAGATTCCTATGCTGTACAGAAACCCTGTTCATGATTTTCTACCCCGGCTAGTTTTTTTTTTTCTCCATTGACTGGTAGGACCAACTTCCTCAGAAAGGTTTTCAATAAAATTCCAAACATTTAACGTGTCTTAAGGCTGCAACTAATGATTATCTAGTTTTTGATTGACATGCTAATAAATTCAAAAATGCAAAATGTGATTTTAAGAATGTGAAGCTAAACTAGGCCATTTGAGTTTTTTATAGAGTATATTGACATGCAGAAAGGTGTTTTCCCTTTTTAAATGCAAAATCTATATATTAGTTGTAAGTAACATTTTAAACTGGGTCGTTCTTCCAGCAAATAGGATGTTTTAGAGTCTAAACTACATTTAACAATTATTCTATTATAAAAGTAACTGATGATTATTTTATTAATTGGGTAATCCAATTATTTGTTTATGGCTAGTTATTATCTTGCCTCATTAGTCGTTAGGGGAAGCTATCCAGGTGGCGTATGAAACTTTGTAACAAAAAATAAACAAAGACTTCCTGTGGAAATTTTCAGGATGCTGATCATGTCCGGATTTCTGGCGTAATAATGTCACTAATATATATATATTTTTTTAGGCTTTCTCTCTGTTACTGTAAGCTTGTGGTATATTTGTGTTCAATGTAGCTGAATTAGAAAAATCCTATTTTCCAAATTGAATTAGTTGACTTGACTTCCTCCTTTTTAAAAAGTGAAAATGAACATGTGTGGAAGTTTTAGCTTCAAAGTAATAATAATAAAAACCTCTGAGATGATGCCGCAGCATCAGACATTGATTAATTCTGCCTTAAGTTGTAATCTTTGTTTAAAAGTTGTGATATTTGAATATAAATAATGTCATAATTTGATAATCATTCTACCTGTAGCTCTAACTGTAAAAAGTTGCATATATTTACTTCAGCTAAGATCACCAGCTGTTAAAGGAGAGTAAAAAAAACATTTATTAGCAGTGAACTCTGTAACTTAAGGATCCATCCTATCAGGTTTTGAATCACTGTACAATTTAGAGCTGCCAAAATATCAAATTCCAGTTAATAATGCAATATAATGAAACATCATAGTTTTTAAAGATGGAAAGTACCTTCATTGATTATTTACAGGGTGATCATAAGGTCTGCAGGTTTATTTCTGATACAGATTTAGGTAATGATGGAAAACAAAAACTAATAATTCACCAGCAGAATTTTCTGTCTAGATATTAAATGTCCTCTCTTGTTTCCCCTAAAAAAAATTCCCACCTTTTATTAAATGTATTATTTTAAAGTAAACATGAACATGAACCTTGTGAGGATTTTAGTAATGCAAACACTAAACAAATCCACCTTTTTTTATCAAACCAGACATAGTTCCTCACACCGACTTTGATACTAGCACCAGCTTGTTCTAAACATTTTGACAGGGTTACGTCTCTGCCGGTGTTGCAACTTCTCTCAACAACACATCTTTTTTTTTTTTTTATGCCCATAATTCTTCTTTAAAATCTGTTTTCCCATACATGACATGAGATTTCAGATGTTGTCGTTGTTGGACAGCTCTCCCCTGCAGGGCTGTTTGAACCCATATGTTTTTTTTTTTTTAACACACTGAAGCTGCTCGAAACTGGAGCAAGTATTTTACACCTTTTACCTTTCAAAATAAAGCTTGAGTGCTGTTTATGTCTCATTGATCACACGCATAGCTCACCTTTCACAATTACACATACATAGACGAAACAAGAGCTGTGTTTGGTAAAAAATAAATAAATTGATTTTCCAATTCAGTATCGAATCTCTTAATTCCTAAAGATCGATTCATATTACCAAAGAAAATGCATTTTCCACTGTCCTTACAGGCGCCATTAAGCACCTTTGATTTATTAATTTGCTTTTGAATGTTGATATATATGAAGGACCAACTCTGCCATATTTAAAAATAAATACAGAAATAAATAAATGCTCAATAAATGTATAAGCATACAATTAATTGCCAACAAAAAAGTGAGACATAAATGTATATAACTCTTAATTAGCTTCTTTATTTATTTGCCTTTGTAATATTTACCTTATTTATTTTTCTGTCCTTTATAATCTTCAACTTTATTTTTTAATTACTTATATTTTTAAGTATTTATTTATTTGCATGTTATAATATTTTTGTCTGTTTTATTCTTCCTTTGTATTTTTTTACCTTAGTTATTTCTTCGCCGCTGTTTATTTCTCTCTGCCCTTTTTACATTTTTCTCTGCCCTTTTTACATTTCTCTCTGCCCTTTTTACATTTCTCTCTGCCCTTTTTACATTTCTGTCTGCCCTTTTTACATTTCTCTCTGCCCTTTTTACATTTCTCTCTGCCCTTTTTACATTTCTCTATGCATTTCTGTCTCATTATGCAAATGAGGAGGTTGTGTGTCCTAGAGAGTCAACTTCTGCTCATTGGTTGGCTTGGCGGTCCATCTTCTTAACTCACAGAGCTCAGAGTACTAAGTTAAATGTTCTCTTTTCTGTTGCTGTTGTTCAATTAAAGTATGTTTTAAGATCATTTGAGGCGAGAACCTTATACTTTTAAGCATCACCATATGGCCCATTCACAGATTTAATGCGTAATTTAAAAGAAAATGTGACGAACTTGAGAGGACCGTGGCAACCAGCGGAGCTCCGAAGCTGACGGCAGCCAGGTCTATAGCCAGGCTATGATGGCGATTTTTTGTTGCATTTGGCAAAGTTTGGCAAAGTCCCTACTCAAGTTCTAATGACTTCAGACTAGACATCAGACTCTCCTCCTGTAGATTCGACCGATGTAGTAAAATGCTAACCAACACGCTTCACACACGGCTATGCCGAGAGAGGGCCGCTGCAACAAAAAATCGCCATCATCACCAGCGATTCTTCACAGACGGCTATTCCGAGAGAGGGCCGCTGCAGATGGGCTGTGGTTAGACCTGGCTGCCGTCAGCTTTGGAGCTTTGCTGGTTGCCACGGTCCTCTCAAGTTCGTCACATTTTCTTTTAAATTACGCATTAAATCTGTGAATGGGCCATATGGTGATGCTTAAAAGTATAAAGTTCTTGCCTCAAATGATCTTAAAACGTACTTTTATTGAACAACAGCAACAGAAAAGAGAACATTTAACTTAGTACTCTGAGCTCTGTGAGTTAAGAAGATGGACCGCCAAGCCAACCAATGAGCAGAAGTTGACTCTTTAGGACACACCCCCTCCTCATTTGCATAATGAGACAGAAATGCATAGAGAAATGTAAAAAGGGCAGAGAGAAATGTAAAAAGGGCAGAGAAAAATGTAAAAAGGGCAGAGAGAAATAAACAGCGGCAAAGAAATAACTAAGGTAAAAAAATACAAAGGAAGAATAAAACAGACAAAAATATTATAACATGCACATAAATAAATACTTAAAAATATAAGTAATTAAAAAATAAAGTTGAAGATTATAAAGGACAGAAAAATAAATAAGGTAAATATTACAAAGGCAAATAAATAAAGAAGCTAATTAAGAGTTATATACATTTATGTCTCACTTTTTTGTTGGAAATTAATTGTATGCTTATACATTTATTGAGCATTTATTTATTTCTGTATTTATTTTTAAATATGGCAGAGTTGGTCCTTCATAGATATAAAGCTAGCATCCATATATTGCAGAACTACACAGTCATGTTATTTAGTTAACAGCTAAAAAATGTTTTTAATAGCAGCAATTCAGTTTGATATGTGACCTGATCACATTGGCTTGAAAAGAATCAGTTTTAAATCTTAATTTTTAAATCATTTGAATCGAGTCCTAAGCAGAACAAGGAGACGCTGGTGGCTCTGTCTATTAATGCTCAGATTTGTGTTAGTCAGGCTAAAAGTCAGAGTTTAAGAAAGTCCACCTTTATTTAAGTTTCTAATATTTGGTTAATGTCCTTGATTTCCTTTGAAGTCGCAGCAAACCTTTATAAACCTTCTTCATACTTCATCCTGACCGTTTCGGGCTGGGTTGTTTTATAGTACTGAAACAGAACCAGCAATATAATTTGGTTTCGAGGTTACATCTTATTTGTCTGTTATTTTTATTGCAAAATATTTTCAGAGTGGTTGCACAAATCTACCCTAGAGCAAGATGGTTTCTCTGTTCTGACAGGTCGTGGGAGGAACACATTAAACAAACATGCTTTAGATTTCTCAGTCGTGGGATTTTTTTTTTTTACATTTAAGCGAGAATTATATTTTGCACATCAGGTCTCCTTTTTTGTCTTTGTCATGTGAATCTTAGTAAATTGAAACAACTTAATTATTTCAGTGAATGAATTATTAGTTGAAAATCATGTTGATTTATGAAAGATAGTGATGAATTTTAATAATTTAAACATTAAATGTGATTGTTCAGAGCTCATGAAAACACAAACTTCAGTTTCTCAGAGCGTTTATTTAATGCTTGGTAAAAGACAAGAGTATAGTCCTTCCTCAGGTTAGTGTAGATTACATGCTTTTGGTTAGCAGTTGTAGCACATCTGTATGTGGTGGCTCTTAAATGATAACTTGGGCTACTTTCAATTTCCTCCATATTCGTAAATTGATTGTGCTTCACAATGTTTTTTTTTCCAATAACTATCCGTTATTATGCAGGACAGTGAACAAATGCAATATTTGCATTTTCAAAGTTTTATTTTTGTTTTGTTTTTTATTCGCCGAGATAAACAATGAAGAAAATTTAAAGAAATATATCCATGAATTTTACTTTTTGTTTTAATTTCTGAAGTAAGTCAGCTTTCTAATGATTTTCTAATATTAAAAGTTGTGTCTGTTTTTTGGGGTTGTATGGTGTAGGGCTAATGAGAACAAAGTGCTCTGTAAGGCTTCTGATTATTTAAAATTTTATCTCCTTTGCGCAGATATAAAAGATGCTGTTCTTGTCCATCCTCGGGCTGGTGGCCGTTTGGTACCTCTACCGTTGGTACAAAGAAAGCGAAAGAGTTTCCGACAAAGGGAATAAGTATGTGTACATCACCGGCTGTGACTCCGGGTTCGGGAACACCCTGGCCAAATATCTGGACAAGCTTGGCTTCCGCGTGATCGCAGGCTGCTACACGGAGAATGGGGAGATCGCGCTGAAGAAGGTTTCCTCCGAAAGACTGATGACGTTTTCCCTGGACGTCACAAAGTCGGACAGTGTCAAAAAAGTGGCAGATTTCATCAAGACTCATGTTGGAGAGAAGGGTGAGTTGTATTTGTTTTGTTCTCAGTTATTTCACTAAGCAATAACTAATCAGTTGGGATGATGTTAGATTGAAGCAAAGCTGGTCCGGGGATGTTGGTGTTCCCTGATGGGGGGCGGTTTATCAGTCCCATCCCAGGTTTCATGAGCTCCTTATCTGGTTTCAGGTCTTTGGGCTGTTGTAAACAATGCTGGAGTTGCAACACCATCTGGTCCGACTGACTGGCTGACTATCGATGATTACAAATCCATGCTGGCCGTCAATCTTATGGGAGTAATTGACGTCACTCTGAGCGTTCTCCCTCTCATCAAGAAGGCCAGGGGCAGAGTGGTAAACGTAGCCAGTGTGTTTGGCCGAATCAGCCCATTCGGGGGTCCTTACTGTGTCTCCAAATATGGAGTGGAGTCCTTTAATGACAGCCTGAGGTAAGAATATTTTCCTTTCTTTATTGTTATCCACTGATAGTATGCTAAACATCCTCTTTAAAGTTTTTTTTTTATGTGTTTTAGGTTAAACATGGCGCCGTTTGGAGTCAAAGTTCTGTGCATTGAGCCAGGCTTCTTCAAAACTAGCGTGACTGACACAGTGATGCTGCAGAACCACCTGAGGAAACTCTGGGATAGATTATCTCAGGATATGAAGGATGACTATGGGCAAGCTTTCTTGGAGACCAGTGAGTTTTTACTTCTTCTTTATTAATGCTTATTGTTTGACACAGTATGCGAACATCCATTCATCCATTTTGTGACACTCAAGCTGTCTACGGGCGAGAGGCGGGGTACAAGCTGGACAGGTCGCCAGTCCCATCGCAGCAGTATGCAAATAGATAGTAGGGGTGTAAATCACATCCATCATGGCGATTCCATTCAGTATCGATTTCCTGAACCAACGATTCGATTATTTTTGATACTCAAGAATACACCACGATTTGATTCAATTAATTGGTGCTTTTTTTTTTTACACCTTACAGGCTAGACAATGTTTCAAATTTTAAGTAAATCAATGAAAGATGTAATATCGTTATGCATTTTTTTTTTAGAAACAAAAGCAAATAACAGAAGTATAAAAGTTGCATCAAAAAATACTGAACAAAATCAGTACAATGAGTGCAATTCAATACCTCTGCTCCAGACGTCCCCGCCCCCTCCACCTCTCCCAAATTGTAGCTCACCACAAACAGTGCCGCAGACAGGAGGTCGGCTTGTTTTGTTTTTATGACCGAAATTGCGGAAAACAACTCGTGAAGTTTGACCCGCTAGAAGAGCCAGGTGCGCGAGAACGCTGGGGCCCTTTTTCCACCTGGATCTCCGCTATTTTTGGCCCTCATGTCCCTCCGTCGTCGGACTAAACTCGCCCCCACTTCCTCACCGCCTCGGCCGTATCGAGACCCACAGCGTGTAGCACAGACCACGCTTCAATATTGAGCATAAATCAAAAATGTCTGTGTCAAGCTTACTGCAACACACTGCTGTAAGAGTATAACCAGGAAGCGCGGTAGGAGGGCAAAATAGGTTTAGCGCCACCGCAGCACGGGAGGGAGAATTACGTCCAGGAGCAAATGGATAAAAATAGACCGGAGGAAAAAAAAACATGAATCGATACTCTTGGGGACGTGTCGATGCATCGGATCGTCGGCTGTTGGATCGATGCATCGATACAAAACGATTATTATTTACACCCCTAATAGATAAGGCCAAATATATATCTGTGCTGCCACCAGCGTTTGGTTAAAATGTCCTTTAAGAAGATAGCCCAGAGTCGATACTTTATTCATGAGCCAGTTTTGATGTTTGAGATCATTTCCATGTTGAATTTGTATCCAATGATCTTAAAATAGTTGTGGAGGAAATGAAGTGAAGAATTTGGAGTTCTTCTCTTCCTCCTCCATTATTTCCTCCACTATAAATCCATCAGTACTGCTTGGCAGGTTTTCTGGTAGCTCACCTGCCCAGTACCATGATCCATGATGCTGCCATCACCATCGCCATCTTGGATTGAAAAGCCTTTCCTCAACTCTATTAAACACACCTCTTGCCATTAAGACTAGAAAGCTTGTCTTCATCTTCTTTGACCTGAGACTTTTCCTCCTGAATGATTTGGCTTAACCAATTGCAAATTTTCAGTGAGATTCAAGCCAATTTGGCTTTTTTGTTTTCTTTTTAATAGAGTTAAGTTAATTAAGTATGTCAGCAAATCTTTCAGACTGACCAATATTAGGCTTCTGTTTTGTCATCTCCAAAGCCTTGACTTCCTGCTGGAAAATCTACAGTTATCTTAACAGGAAACTAAGGAATTAAAATTAGCTTTACCACTTTTCCTAAGAAGAGTGACCAAAAATCAAGCCTGTTGATTTCTCTGAAATATTCTTAGTAATATATACTGAAATAGGGAGAGGCTGTATCTGATAAGAATATAATACTTGGAGATATTGTATTCCTTGAAATTGGACAGATTAGCTTAGGAACGGTAACCTATATGTACATGATCAGTTTAGGTCCGCCTGGTTGAAAACTCATTCAGTTTCACAAAATCGTACATTTTGTAGGAAGTTTTTTTTTTATCTTTACTTAAGTTTATAACCATGTTCCACAATAAAGCTTCACAAGAGGCTTCACAACAGTTCAAAAATAGAAAATTTAAATAAACCTAAATCCCGTCCATAACATTCAGAAGAAATAAATGGCAAAAAACATCTGAGGTTTTGGGGTTTTTTTTATTTATTTTTTTTAATCAACTGGCAGGTAATTGAGTGGGAAACTGTTTTTTGTATTTTTTTTTTACCTTCAGTAGTTTGGGCAGAAAACAATATACATTTATATTTGTTTATAGGAAAGCATGTTTACTATAAAATAAAACATCTAAAGTTTAAAATTTAGAAATGCCTGTAATGAAATTGCCTATAAAACTCCCCCACACTGTCCTGACGTAGTAGAGCATTATATTGCCATTTATATTGCAAGTTTTTCATGCATTTCTGATGGTCAAAGATTTTTCCTTCCATAGAGGTTAAATAATTTTTGTATCACTGACTGCAGAAGCTTTTTATAATCTCTGTTAAAACATAAGGTGTCAATGTCATTTTTTCTTTTAGCTCTCCAAGAGTTGGATCAAAGGTTCCAGCAGTTCAGAGACGGGGACCTGATGAAGGTGGTCCACTGCATGGAGCACGCCATCGCTGCCGTCTATCCTCGCTCCCGCTACTCCCCAGGATGGGACGCCAAATTCCTCTGGCTGCCCATGTCCTACATGCCAACATGGATAGCAGATCGATTTTTCCTACAATATAGTCCCAAACCTAAAATCTCTGTGCTGTAGTTTCTGACATAATGTGATTTGAGAAGCACCCTTTAAAATACCACATTTTGTGTTTTATTTTTCAGAAGAATAAATGTTATTCAACTACAAGCGTGTCATCTTTACACGTCTGTCAGTGGTGTGCATGTAGAATTTTATCAACATCCTTTACATCTCAAATCCTGTGATATCGGTCGTCTCCTACTTGGAACAATACATTGTTTGTAAGAACTTTGCATTTAGAATAATACTGCATTTGTCATAAAGAGCAAACGCAAACAACAGTGCTGCTGTGTAACTTCTGCTCTTAGAGTCGATTTGAGGGTAAAGGGAACGCAGTTATCAAAACTAGGAGTCATGTTATCCTGTTTTGTCTCTTACACAAGCCTATGCTGGTGAACCATTTACCACTTCTATATCAATTATGGACCTTGACTCTAGATAGTGCAAAACTTCATCTGCAGTTTCGAGTTTTGCACTAATTTCATTACTTTGTTCAGTTGAAGGTGAGAAGCGGCTACTTCTGAAGAGCTGTAACCATGGTATGTTTACATGATTATGATGTTCTATGGTGCTTGAGTTGGAATTTATCCACTGTGATGATCATTACAACTTATTTAGAGGTTAAATGTAGGATTTTTTTAACTTATAACATTTTAGTACGAAAACAAAACTGCTCCCCTCTGGTGGAAAATGAATGTAATTGCATGAAGCTTTGACTGTTTATTGTATTATAACAGAGTCTGCCCAATATAGAAAAGGCTATTTTTATGTAATTACAGATTTTTTTTTTTTTTTTTATACACCTGGACCATGTTGACTGTTTTATATATGATAAAGCATAGAGGTATAAGTATTATGATTGGTAGATTGTGTGATCTGTTGATTTGGGTAACTCTGAATAATTGTATTTTACAGCTTGACTTATCAGGCCAAGAAGTAAAAAAAAAAAAGTTTCTGTGTCAGAAAGCAGTTTCCTCTGTTTCTTTTTTCTTTGTCCTAATGTAATCATAAAAAAGTTGTTTTTCCTTATACAAAAATAAAAATTAATCCTGCTTTTTGACAAATTATAACTGCGTTTTAATTCTGTCAAAATAAAACCTTTTTTAAAAAATACCAATTTTATTTCCACAAGGAGTTTACTAATAAATAAATCATGACACTACCCAAAGCAGGTGACAGGTCTTTTTCTTTTTTCTTGTTTTCTGTAATCAGATAAATGTGTCTTAACTATAAAACTATCTTTAATTTTATTTATTTTTTTGGAGGGGGAAAATTTATCAGTTTAATAGATACACAAAAAATGAAAGCGGCTCAACATGTCTTATTAGTATCATAACTATATTGAGCCTCTAGATGGTGTTCACTGCAAAAAATAGAAATCTCAATAAGTTATTTTTTCTTAAAATAAGTGTGTTTTTCCTTGATTTGAGGAGGTAAGTAAGACACATTGCCAATGGAACAAGACAATTTCCTTTTAAAATAAGAAAAAACTATTTTATCCTCTTATTTCAAGTAAATATTATCCAACTATCTTATTTTAAGAGTAAAAATACTCATTCCATTGGCAAATCATCTTATTTATCTACTCAAATTAAGGCTAAATATACTTAATTTAAGCCATTTTTTACTTATTTCTGGATTGTTTTTGCAGTGTTGTCAATAAGCTATTGAGTGAGTCTTGGATTTTTTAAATAGTTATAGATCCAATTAAGGGCCGGATTTATCAAGATCCAATTTTGCGTGCAGTAATTTGCGCTCGTAAACTGGAATTTTGCGCGAGGGGCTGAACCATGGTTTGCGGGTGATTTAACAAGAGCGATTGCGTAACTGGTGGCAGGTGCAAAACTGTTGGAGACGCCCTATTTAAATGATGGTTTTGCGCGTTTGGTGGTTTGCGGCATGGCGAGTTTGGACAGCAGAAAGCGCAAAAGGAAATTCGACCCCATGGAAATGGAGGTGTTGGTGGATGAAGCCAACAAACATTTAAGTGAGCTACAGCAAAGAAGTGTGACTGTCACACAGAGGAACGCTATATGTGAACAAATCTGTAATAAAGTAAACGCTGTTGGTGAAACCTTGCGAACAGTGGATGAAGTAAAAAGAAGATACCAGGATATTAGAAGGCGAACCAAAGAAAAACTGGCATATAAAAAAACATCTGCAAACAAAACAGGAGGGGGCACAGTAGATGAGATGCCTCTGACCAGCATTGAGGAACAAGTACAGCTGACGCTTTGTGAGGAGCAAATCACTGGAATTGCAGCTCCAAAATGGCAATGCTGGATATACGATATGTTTTGATGATCGTTTCCTCGTTCATTCCAAAAATATTCACACGGAGTGAAAATATGCGTTCTCTGCGTCTCCTTGCTTCATTTCAATGTCTCCTTCTTGCGGCAATAACCGCTGCCATGTGTGCGCAATTACGCATACAGACCATTTGCACCTTCTTTTGAAACGTGTTAAATATAGAGTCAGATACCGTTAGCAAAATTGCTTTCAGGTTTGATAAATCACTTTGCGAGTGCCAAATTAATATATTTACATGTTCTCCTCCCACAAGACGCACTTTTGCGTGTAAACGCCCCATATTGCATATTCATTGCAGAAAAAGTACTAAATGGATAAGAGGCGCTAATTAGCGCGTTTTAAAGACCAAATCCTTTTAGCACGCTGTTGATAGATCAGTTTGTACATTTTTTAGCGTGCGCAGTGAAATAGCTCACGTTTTTATACACGCAAACCTTTGATAGATCCGGCCCTAAGAACTTAATTGCCAATAAACGGTGTTAAACTGCAAATACAAGTTGTTATAAAAATGAAGAATGCAGTTTATCAAGTCTTACCATTTTTGTAAGGTAAATATGAATATTAACTTATGAATATATAATTAAGAATGTTTCTTCCTCTCAGGTTTCACTCGGTGAACTATTGAATGGTTTTGTGGAGGTAAGTTTATTTTTTCTTGTCACCTTCATCATTTAGAGGAGGGAAGGGAGTCATTTATGAAAATAAAAAAAGTAAACAATGCAACTCCCAACAGAGGAGAAAACTTCAGATTTCAGCTTTCAAAAATATGCAATTCACTATTACGCCTGGTTCCCAGACTATTCCAAACCAATTCATATCCTAAAGCAAATGACTTAATATCCTTTAGTGAGCCAGGTCTGCAACAGTACAATAACACTCTCATCTGCAAGCAAATTTAAATTTGCAGAGCAGCACTTTCTGAAACATCTTAAATGCTTTGATCTTCCTAACTTGCTCTGAATTTAGAAAGCAGTTCAAATGAAGGGCATAGCTTTTTAAACCACAAAAAGTGAAGTGTACTGTAGTTTTGTTTTCTAACCTTTTTTTTGGAGTTTGTCCTCATTGACTGAGAATCTTGACCTTTAAATACAGAATGTTTTGAAACTAGAAAGGAGGTTAATTCAGAGCTATCACACGTTTTCAACTGGATGATAGATTTGAACTTTGCCAGTTCAAATCTATCATGGACAACACCTTTCACCCTGTGCATCACAGAGGAGCTGAACAACTCTTTCAGTCGTTCAGCCCTGCTGCCTTCAGACTCTGCAATAGTAATGTGAAAAAACCTTGTGCAAAAGGCCTGTATTTATTTAGTTACCAAGGGTCACCTTGCACTGTTTACACTTTGTCACAATACTTTGTTTGCACCAGAATAGAATATAACAAGTAAAACCAACATACTGTATTTGCACAGCAACTATTTTACCTCAATATATAAGATCAATTTATTGTATATAGGACGCCTTAAATATCTCACTATGTATATATATATATATATATATATATATATATATATATATATATATATATATATATATATATATATATATATATATATATATATATATATATATATGTGTATATTAGTTATGTATGACTTTATACACTTACTTCTTTGATGCACCTGTTGTTCATTAGAGCTGATGTAACAAGTGAATTTTTCTGTTGTGAGATCAGTAAAGTTTTATTCCATCTCTTACATTCAAATCTCTATGCAGTGAATTTTCAGCATATCCACAAATGCTCTTAGCTTGAAGCACAAAGGTCAATGTACACTAAACAACCAATCTTTCAGCTTTTAATTAACTTTCTATTAATATTATGATTGTTGTTAGCACTCAAACAAACCCATCTAACTTTATTGGATAACAGTTTTGTTTTAATGCTAGATACTGTCCTGAACCAGTATATCCAAATGTCCTACTCTACTCCTAGAGTTTGTCTACAAGAGATGTAACCTATAATGTTCCGAATAAACAGGAATAGTCTTTCTTTAGGTATTACCCTTTTTGTTTTCTTTCTATTTTTTTACTTCAGGTTCTCCTATCAAATTTGGCCTTAACCTGTGTGTTTCTTCTGGGCTGCTTCCTTGCTCTCCGTTGGTACATCAGAGATTCCTACAGGGTCGGTGGTTTTACTCAGAAACATGTGTTTATCACGGGGTGTGACAGTGGATTTGGGAACCTTCTGGCCAGACAGCTGGACCGGAAAGGCTTCAAGGTTATAGCCGGATGTCTCACAGAGAAAGGCGCCTCAGATCTAGCAGCAGTGACATCCCCCAGACTGAAGACTCTCCTGCTTGATGTTACTGACAGCGCAAGCATCCGGAGTGCTGCGGAGTTTGTGAGCAGAGAGGTGGGGCAGCAAGGTGAGCTGGGTTCCAGTCAAAGGGAACTTTATAGACATAAGAAATTATTTGAGCAAGCAATGGATGAAAGTAGGCACAAACCTCTCCCTTTTCACATGATTAAACCCCCAGCATAAATAGAATGACCATTAAAGGTTATCAGGTTTAAAAGAAAAAGTTAGATTGAGGTGTTTTTGGTAGCTAAAGAACCGAGCGCTCCATATGCCATTCCAAACAGGCGGTGGGGTTGCACTTCTTCAGCAGGGACATAAAAGCTGCTTTAAGGTAATATTTAGTTGCACAGAGCTGAATACATGGTAATCCTGGAAGATAAGCCGCTCGTTATGCTGAAAAAGATTTTAGACCAGAGTGTAGGTTTGAATTCTGTTATGTGCTTCGGGCACATTATGATTTTTGTCCATTTCTTTTCTTTGTTTCTTATAAACTTTAGTTGAAGGATCTTTTGTTAATATATTTTGGGATTCTTTTAGCAAGTTAATTATGTTAATTTGTGGTGCTGTCGTCCGCCTATAAATAGGCTGGCCTTCAGTACGTTAGCGCGTTCCTTTCCAACCTCGTTTGGACGCCACTTCCCACCTGCTTCATTTGCTCCATCGTGCGCGGTGCGCACTGGTCTTGTCGCTGCGGCCTGCAGCGGACGTTCCAGCCTGCCATGTGGTATTTTTGTTACCTTTTTCTTACTTTTTTCTTGAGGTTTTTGGCCTGGCGGGACCGGTAGTCCTGTTTTCGATTTTTCTTTCGCTTAGGTTATTTTTTGCCTTTAGTCCGGTACCAGTAGGGGCTTCGACGGCCCTGTATAGGGTTGGCCCCCTGCTGTACCGTTTTATTCTGTTTGATCGGCCTGCCAGGTCCAACTTTCTGTTGTTACTTTGGGTTTCTTTTTTTCTTTTTTTTTGGGGCACGGGATTTGAGGGCCGTTAACTATTTTTCTCTTCGCAGAACATCTGAAGAAGCCGAACCAAGAACAACTAAAACGGAGAGAATTTATTAATAAAACATCTTTTTTTGAACCCTCATTTTTGTCTCGTGTCCTCAAATATGTTGTGTCCTTGGTGGGCGTAACAATTCCAACAATGTTAGATCACAAAACTACTACTGTATTGAGTAGTTTAGGTCAAAGTATATTTATGTGACCTAGATCTAATTTCATTGGCAATTTTGTTGACAAACACGATGGTCACAGATGATCTTTATCTTTTTTCACTAAAATTTTACGAATCCACTTTTGGCTGCTTTTGCATCTAGTTCCTTGCAGCAAAGTAAAGAGTTTGTACATGTAGATTGTGATCAATCATCTTTATATTTGCATGTTGCAAGTGTAGATTTAATTATCCATGTTGTGCTCTTAGTTACTCTTAAACAGAAAGTCCGGAAGAATAGAATAAATGGCAAACTCTCAAATAAAACCAAAGAAAATGTCATACAGCTTTGTTTTAGAGGGGCTTAATTTCATTTGGTGATTGTGTTTCTTCCCCGCAGGTCTCTGGGGTCTGGTGAATAATGCTGGCAGGTCTGTGCCTGTGGGACCTACAGAATGGATGGTGCTGGAAGACTTTACGAAAGTCTTGGATGTGAATCTGATAGGGGTTATTGACGTGACCCTTCAGTTTTTACCGCTGCTGAAGAAAGCCAAGGGTAGAGTGGTGAACGTGGCCAGTATTCTAGGGAGGCTCTCTCTGATCGGTGGAGGATACTGTCTGTCCAAATGGGGAGTGGAAGCATTCTCAGACAGCCTCAGGTAGAGAAATTTAAACTCTTTGTGAATTTAAGTTTCTAAAAGTCTACGGAAGTTCTTCAATAATTTAAGTTATACTGACAGATCTTTCCCCAGTTTTACATAGTGTATTTTTTTCCCCCCACCAACATAACTCCAATAAAAAAAAGTTAGAGTTCGTGCTTTAAATCTAGTGAATAGAGAGAATAAAGTAAAACTAACATGGACATGAAAAAATATAAGGCTGGTTTTTTTGTGTTTAACCCAAGAGGTTATATGGTTCTAAGCTTTGTCTCATGCATCTAAAAAACAACACACAAAAAAACCATCAGAATGACATTAAGTTAAAGTATGTTCAGTTAAGTAAGCCCCTCAACTTTTTGTACACGTTTTACTGTATTTTTTCCATCAAACAACAATGACGATGTGACACTTTATTAAAATGGAAAGTATGCGTCATACAGCCACTATAATAGAGTACAATTTCTCCCCGCTCCACATAACTCATCACATTGCCTTTAATGTTGAAAACGCTAAACAAAAAAAGCAAGTTTGACAAGCTGACCCCTGTGTGCTTCAAATTGTTTCAAAATGTTTCATCTTTGGTGATGTTTCATGAAACAATCTATAAAGATATTCAAAAATATATGAGGGGTATACTACATTTTGTAATATAGTATAGATAAAAAAATTACACTAGCTGTAGCACTGCATGTCTGTTCCTGGCTGATAAGCTCATAACAATCCTCCTCGCTATTATTTTTCCACCAATAAAGTCAAATATTTAGGTATAAGAGCTAAGCACTGGAACATGTTGTGGTTAAATAAAACAAAAAGCCAATATAACAAGTTTAAACACTTTGATTCAATAATCCCGAAGGTTGTGGACATGTCAACCTTCCTGGTTAAAGCCATAAATAGTGATTGGTAGCATGGTGGCAGCATTATGATATACTGTAGTAAGCTTGTCTTTAGCAAAGGAGCTATAGAATAGGTATAAAGCTTCACTATTAAGGGGTACGATGGCCTAAAATATGCAGCTAGAGCAAATGTGGAACTATAGTCATGGAAATTAACCCATTTAGTAAGAAAATGAGTTAAATTAGGCATAAATGATACAACTGATGATCAGAAAATGCCAGAGTAATTATCTTATACATTGTGACCTTGTAATTGCATATTCATACATTGTGACCTTGTAATTTGATATTTATTGATATTCATCATCTCAGGAGGGACATGCATCACTTTGGTATTAAGGTGAGCATCATTGAACCTGGTTTCTTCAAGACTGCTGTAACCAGTCTGGATCTAATCGAGGCCGACCTGAAGAGGCTTTGGACGCGCCTTCCTGAAAACGTTAAGGATTCATATGGAGCGACATACCTAAATGACTGTGGGTAGAAGAGCAGCATATTTAAACCCATTTTAAATTCACTGAGTGCTGATTTACATTCTTTTATTTTTTACAGATATGAGAATGCAGGGCTTCTCCATGAACATCCTCCGTTCTCCTGATATCTCTAAGGTCACCTGGTGCATGGAGCACGCTCTCACTGCCCAGTATCCACGCACACGTTATGGAGCTGGCTGGGATGCCAAGTTCTTCTGGATTCCTCTATCCTACCTTCCTTCATTTGTGTCGGATTTTGTTGTAAATGTTCTCCTGCCGTCACCTAAAGATGCAATAACCGGCTAAATAAAAGATAACTAAATATATTGTTAAAAAAAATGACTGGAAGATGAAAATAACCTGGAATAAATGAATACTTTGTAAATATTTAAAGTTAATGCAGTTCATTGACTATGTTCCTATTGGATTCATTATCCTCCTCATTGCACTTAAGTTTCATGCATTTTCATTCTTACTTTAACTGTATATGGACGTAAGTTTAAAGGACACATTTACTCATCACCACTGCATGACTAAGGATAAGCTTAGTTACATGGCTAACTTGAATGACATGATTCCCTCTCTTTTTTTTAATATTGAGCTTTGATCATAAGAACTGACTCTTCATGTCATTTCAAATCCTTTTATTCACCAAAAGTATAAAATAAGTAACCAAAAAGTGAAATAAAAACTGCTTTGGTTACATTTATTTTAAAGGAATTGTTCGGGCTTCTGTTATTTTTGTCAGATCTAAAATATATTTTACAATTTTCTAAAGGGATTTTATTTTACACTACTTTACCATGCATCATGATTATGTCAGTATCTGAGAAGGTGTTTTAAACCCAGTTGCTTTGATACAAAAAATAACTTAGGACTTATTCTGAAAATAAAGAGCTAAAAATGTGCAGAATTGGAGTGACTTAGGTTTTTGTTTCCTTGCTAATATATGGAGATGAAATAAAATAGTTAAAACAAATTCCCTTATCAAGTCTCAGTAGAAATCTAATTCATATTAGACTATTATTCACAGATAAAGTTTTTCCATATTTTGATGAGAAATAAATCCAAATTCGACATCCATATCCTCATATGTTCAAGTTTTCTCCAATATTCTTAGCTACATTACTGTGCAACATATGAACATTGAGCAATTGTAACTAGGGAGACTTTTTTTTTAAGTTTTCCTCATGACAAATGTGTTATTTTTTCAGTTTGATTGTGTATGATCAGTATTATATTATCATAAGTTAATGCTATTGAGATATTTTAAGATGAGGTCGAATATAAAAATCTTTACTTAGTGAAAAAGAAGCAAAGCGAAAAACAAGAAGCGTTTCTTTTAATCCTCAGAGGGCATTCTGTGAATTTCGCTGCCCTGAAGTGACTTTTTAACCAACGCCATCTGCAGGCCTTACTTGGAGCCACACCGCATAGTCTGCATTAGTCTCCTTAGCTTATTAAGATAAAATAGACCAATCTTTCTTTAAAATAACAAAAAGTTCTAAAAAAAAAAATAAACTTGGGCAAGTTCTTTATTGCTTTTATTTCCAAAAGCCTTCTTATCTCAAAAAATCAACAACGAAAAACTTTTTTTCCCCTTTTTTTTAACCATTTCATAACACTTAGCTGCATACTTTATTCATTCAGATCCATACATAGACCTATATGCAGGGGTCAGGATGATAAACAAATTCATATTGAAAGTTTTTTTTTTTACTTTTTTCCCTCACACACTCTTAAAGCTTTCAGTTCCACATTCCCTCATAATGCAGAGATTATGAAGTGATACTATCACTCAATTTAGAGTTTACAAAAATACTCAGTTTCCATAGAACGAAGATCAGCTAGTAGAGGAATCACTTCATTTAAGACAGCATTAGTGATGATGGCAGCTCCCCCTGGTGGTTCAATAATTTCACTCTTTACTGTAGAGCCACAATGCTGGGCCAGTTGGGTGCAGAGCTGCAACAGTTAAAGGAGGGTCTGTTTCTTATCGGCACACAAGGGGACATCCTACTCTTTAAAAAGTCCCTGATGTTGCTATAAACCAATTTGGCACGGACACGGCGGGTCATCTTCAAAGCTGAAAACAAAATATGAGGAGGCTGGGCACAATTCTTCCCTCCAAGTAAGAATCTAAATCAATATGTTCCCACTGCAAAAATGACTAATGTAAAACCAGAGAGTCTGGAAATTGGTTCAGACGGTTAGAAAAGCTGTATAAAATGACATCTGTAAAAAGAGGTTTCAGAGTTGGGGGAATAAAAACACAGTCTCTGATGCAGTCTAAACCAGCGGACATGTCACCATTCGAAGCCTTTAAAAAATAAAGAGCACAAAGTGTGCGTGTACACATGTAAAAATGTCCCGGTTATGTAGAGAAGGAAAGCAAAGTGTTGCTGAGGAATGGGGCTTGGCGGGACGGGCTGATGCCATCCATATAGAGTGAAGGGAAATCCAACTAGAATCCAATCAGTGAGGGTGAGGATGTTTGTTGTTCCGGCTTGATGGGACTGTGGCGCTGCGGATGACCTCCATCCACCTGCAGGTGGAGACAGACTTCAGAGAGATTATTCAAAACACTAAAGATGGATAAAAAAAAGGTAGTTTACCTTTCAAAAGTGTATTCACTTTCTGATCTGAAATAGTATACATGGGACTTGAAATGCAGCTTGAAGACGTAGTCTTTGTGAATGTTTTCATTATCAGAGGGAACTGTGACAGAGTACCCCAGTAGAGGAAGGCTGGCCAGAGGATAATCATCCTGGAGGAAGATTTAAAAAATATATATTATATGAGGCTTTTCATATTTTACTCTATCAGTGAATAAAACATTTTTAGCGGAATGTTTTCTAGGTAACCCTGGTTTTCCAGGTTTGCAGTAAAGACAGTTATATACTCCTTAAACCAAAAATCTTTACTCTTCCAGACTCTGCTTTGGAAATCTACATACATAGTATGGATAGATAGATAGATTAACATTTCTAAATACTTATTATTTCTATTCTCTATTTAAATTTTCCAAACTACTTACACCAAGGAGTGAATTAATCGCATTGCAAAATTCCTGAAGTTTTCCAGCATGCATAGGAACCCTGATTAAACTCAGATCATCTGTAGGCCAAATGCCCTCCCCATACACTTTCTGGGGCACTAATAAGGACTTATGACAAGCTGCATGGGAACATGTGTCCACAGCTATCGTGGCACTTCTATTTGATATTCCACACTGAGGTGTGATGCTGGAGGAGGGAAAAACAGCAGGGAAAAGAGAGGAATCGGTTCTTCTTGCAAACAATGTGTCACCTGGTGAGATTTATAGAAGAACAGGCTGAAGTTGGTGAAGACCACCCAGAGCTTCTGCCAGCCGTTGCTGTTCTTGAACTTTCTTAACAAGTTTCCTGAAAGCTGATTCTGTAAAAGCAGAGCGATACGAAAAATTAAGAATACAAATGCATGATTCACAAAAACACAAGTCATTAAGCTTATTTTGTACATTTTAATAAGTACAGGTGCTGGTCATAAAATTAGAATATCATGAAAAAGTAGATTGATTTGAGTAATTCCATTTAAAAAGTGAAACTTGTATATTATATTCATACATTACATACAAACTCATATATTTCAGATGTTTATTTTGTTTAATTTTGATGATTACAAATGACAACAAATGAAAATCTCAAATTCATCATATCAGAAAATTAGAATATTGTGAAAAGGTTCAAAATTGATGGCCCCTGGTGCCACACTCTAATCAGCTAATTAACTCAAACCACCTGCAAAAGCCTTTAAATGGTCTTTCAGTCTAGTTCTATAGGCTACACAATCATGGGGAAGACTGCTGACTTGACAGTTGTCCAAAAGACGACCATCGACACCTTGCACAAGGAGGGCAAGACACAAAAGGTCATCGCTAAAGAGGCTGGCTGTTCACAGAGCTCAGTGTCCAAGCACATTAATAGAGAGGCGAAGGGAAGGAAAAGATGTGGTCGAAAAAAGTGTACAAGCAAGAGAGATAACCGCACCCTGGAGAGGATTGTGAAACAAAACCCATTCAAAAATGTGGGGGAGATTCACAAAGAGTGGACTGCAGCTGGAGTGAGTGCTTCAAGAACCACCACACACAGACGTATGAAAGACATGGGTTTCTGCTGTCGCATTCCTTGTGTCAAGCCACTCTTGAACCACAGACAGCGTCAGAAGCATCTTGCCTGGGCTAAAGAGAAACAGGACTGGACTGCTGGTGAGTGGTCCAAAGTCAAGTTCTCTGATGAAAGTAAATTTTGCATTTCCTTTGGAAATCAAGGTCCCAGAGTCTGGAGGAAAAGAAGAGAGGCACTTCATCCACGTTGCTTGAAGTCCAGTGTAAAGTTTCCACAGTCAGTGATGGTTTGGGGTGCCATGTCATCTGCTGGTGTTGGTCCATTGTGTTTTCTGAGGTCCAGGGTCAACGCAGCCACATACCAGGAAGTTTTAGAGCACTTCATGCTTCCTGCAGCTGACCAACTTTTTGGAGATGCAGATTTCATTTTCCAACAGGACTTGGCACCTGCACACAGTGCCAAAGCTACCAGTACCTGGTTGAAGGACCATGGTATCCCTGTTCTTAATTGGCCAGCAAACTCTCCTGACCTTAACCCCATAGAAAATCTATGGGGTATTGTGAAGAAGAAGATGCAATACACCAGACCCAACAATTCAGAAGAGCTAAAAGCCACTATTAGAGCAACCTGGGCTATCATAACACCTGAGCAGTGCCACAGACTGATCGACTCCATGCCACGCCGCATTGCTGCAGTAATACAGGCCAAAGGAGGCCCAACTAAATACTGAGTGCTGTACATGCTCATACTTTTCATGTTCATACTTTTCAGTTGGCCAACATTTCTATAAATCCTTTGTTTTTATTGGTCTTCAGTAATATTCTAATTTTCTGATATGATGAATTTGAGATTTTCATTTGTTGTCATTTGTAATCATCAAAATTAAACAAAATAAACATCTGAAATATATGAGTTTGTATGTAATGTATGAATATAATATACAAGTTTCACTTTTTAAATGGAATTACTGAAATCAATCTACTTTTTCATGATATTCTAATTTTATGACCAGCACCTGTAAATAAACCTGCAGTTGCTTAACAAGAGTTCTCTGTTTTCTCAACCGATCTTGAATAAACATAATGAATAAAAACAAAAAATGTTTACATGTATTTTTAACTGTTATAGCACATAAAATATATCTATTTTTTTTAAATACCTAAAGTTTCATTAGGTATAATCAATTGTGTACCTGTATCTGACTGTTAATCTTAATTTAAAGTGTATTTTACACAACTTTAAAATCTTCAGGTGAGGAAGCAACTCTAACCAGTATGTCCAAATTACATTCCAGTATAAATCAGTTCTGACAGTTTTTAAATATTTCCAGTTTGACAAACTATAATTGCTAAGAGTGCCTAAAATACATACTTTTCCTAAATGTTTTTAGAGAATACCTTAGGTGGTTTTATATTTCATTTGTGGAACAGAGTAAAATAGAAAAAGATGGATGTTCTACATTAATAAGCGTTTAAAAAAATGTCTTAGAGTTTTACTGGTTGATAAATTACAGCCCTAATTTGCTGGACTTTCACTCAGATGGAAGTACAGATTTATTCTACATTTGTTTTGTCATTAAAAAAAACGATACTTGGTATTGCTGCACAATTTCAAAATCAGACAAAAATATCGTGATGTAAACAAAAATATAATTTGAGCTGTACTATTCATTTATTAATGTGAAACAAGATATCCCATCTGGCTCTAGGAGAAAATATATTTGTCAGCCAAACTTAACTATCTGTGCATCCACTGGCTGGAATAACAGTTATCATGTGTTTGTAATAACTGTAAAATACTGTTGGGAAGTTTTAGCCTGCTGTGAAGGACTGGTTTATTTCCTCCATTCAACCATAAACTATTTGTTATGTTGTAACACATACGATTCCAGAATTCGACATAGGCACTTCTATCTTAATCAATGTTTAGATGAAGACTTGAAGCAACATTCACCTAAAGGATTTCTGGTTTTAGAACAAAATTCATGGTTCCTTTGTCCAGAACATGAAGCACTAAAGCCTCAGAACAACACATTTTTAAATAGTTTGCCTTCCAAGAAGCTGTATTTGTTTTCTTTCCAATTGACACCATCATTTCTCTTAAGTTTTGGGAATCATCAAATAGTTTTAAGCAAGTTGGACATGGCCAGCAGAACTCTCCCATCCATCGATGCCATTTTCTCCCCAGTCTCTTTCTTATTGTTAAATAAGAACATGGCCTTAAATTGAGTCTAATGAGATTTTTTTTTTGTGACCTCCAGGATGATAAACCTTGGCAGCTCACAACTCTTGGGAAGATTAAAAGATTTTATTTATTTACATTTTTTTTTTCCATCAATTTGTCTCTTACTGTAATTTCTTCTGTTAGTGTCTTAAAGAATTAAAATTTACTTCCTAACACTTTTCAGAATTAATTTGTTCCTATTATGTTCTTCAATTTATTTCAGATCATGACATGTAGCTTTAGGATATGATTGACCTTCTTCATGTAGTCAGAAATATTAAACTTAATAATTTATATTTATTTATATATTTTAAAGTAACAGTGTATCAATAAAACAAGCCATTAGATTTTTACATAAAACCTAGTGGTTCTGGACAGTTTTGATCTAAAAACAGCAGCAAAAACTATTTAAACCAAATTTTGTATGTCCTTGCCTTATCCATGTCTGATATTAAAATATCATGTTCTGAATCTTTTAAGTGTGACATAACTGTCAAAATATAAAAGAAAAATAAGTAGGATATCTCTCCTGTACTGTATATCCAAGTCAATTCATTAAAGAGGAACAGATCCTGTCATATTTAGAAGCATGAGTTGCCTTAACAGGGCTGAAGGAAAAAAAAAAAAAAGGAGAGACTCTACTGCAATATGATCATGAAAGTAAAACAAATATGTAAAACTTGAAAAACATTTGATAGGACCCCTACAAAAAAAACACACACACGCACAAACAGGGCCTCTCCTGTCAGCCTGGCTCTTTTACCTCTAGACTCTTGCAGGATTCACTAAAGGACAGGCTCTGAACTCGGTACCAGCAGATAACAGCCAGAGGCACTGGTCCCTGGCCATTGGGGGCCTTACTGTCCCTGACTGGACTAGGCTCCTCTACCACGGAGGAATGCACAGATGTAAGAGAGAAAAACAGACAGGGAGGGAGGGACAGAAACACAGAAACTGAGTAGGTTACACACAGGCATGCAGTGGCAGGGGTTAACGTCCACGCAAAGCTGTGAAGAGGACAATGTTACAACGACAGAGGAGGAGCAGAGCTGGTACAGGACGCAGCTGGGTTGAAGGGACGCTACCTTACAAACCGAGATAAGAGCATTCAACAAACCAACATTATGCTTTTACACAAAGATAGTCACAGAAGTTAAGGTCAAGGAGGGAGTAAAAAAAGGACAGATGCAACGAGCAAAGCAGCACAGAGAGTTTAGATGCGGGCGTTGTACCGGCTGCTGTCAGCCGCATGAGGGTCAAATTTAAACAGTAAGCTGAACGAGAGTAAAAACTCTAAAATTGTCTAAAATGGTTGTTTACTAGACGGCTTGGTTAATGGCGCACTTTGGGATAAGAGTTAAGGTTAATTAACATTAAATGACTATAATAAATTAATCAATGAAAAAAAAAATTATTTGGTGCTAATTATCTTTTTTGCATGTACCTTGAAATAAGACCCTACATTCACATTTAATCTTAGGTGTCCTTATCTGTTACTGTTAAGAGTGTAACTGCAGCCTTTGAATGTTTCTCGATGTCCCATTTAATAAAAAAAAAAAAAACGGGTTAATTCCAAGGGAGCACAGGAGGACACGGTTCCAAGTGAAAGACCAAAGTAAATTTAGTTACAGCACAGACTGAAAACAGAGGAAGAAAACAGCAGGACAGGTGGAGGAGCAGGAGGAAAGGCAAGTCTGAGCTTTAGCCGATACCTCCACAGCTACGCTAAAGTCCACCATGGACACGCTGGTGTTCCTGTGCCAGCACACGTGCACCATGGTGTTGCCACGATGAGGCGTGGGCTTCTCCAGCGACGTGTGCGAAGTCGCCATTTCGTCCTCAGACTCTGCCTCTGCCGGGGAGTCCTCTGGGCATTCTAGGAAAGTCAGGAGGTTGTTAGAGCTATACAAAGAGTGGGAGGGTTGCTGAGGGAAGAGGAGAAGCTTAAACACAGACAGCATCAGATCATCCATATTGCTCTGGGGTTTAAGCCACGGAGCTGTTTTACTCACCAGCTGTTTCTTTTTTCTGCAAGTATTCATCTCTAGATACAAACATGTTTTAATATATCAAATCTTTCTCTCTGTTTCTCCTCCAACTTACTGTTGTCAGTCAGGGTGCAGGTCAGGACGTCAGATGTGGGACCATTGCTGGTTTTAGCCATCTCTATCGCCATCTTGATGTCCTGCATCCACTTCTCCATCTCTGTCAAAGAACTTAAAAACAGATGGAGCAAAAATCAGGAAAATGTCACTTTTGTTGCTTCTGTATTAGAAAGAATCCCATCTACAACAACACAAAGTGAATGGTTTTAGTTTATCTCACTGTTCTGTTATTTTAAATTCTAAGTGAGAGTGCTATCAGCTTAAAAATAGGGAATGACTAGTTCAAAATTAAAATAAATAGAAATACAAGTGTTGGTAGCCCTTGTTTAATAATTAAAAAAATGGTCACAGAGCATTAGCTTGGATCTAAGAACAGTAATAATAAATCAAAAGTCTATGAAGCTTTATACATAAAAGTCAGACATTTCCACCCAAGCTTCAAGAGAACAATTATATATATAAAAAAAAATGAATGAAAAAGGCCTGTAAAAAAAGGATGATCTTACGCTTAGTTGCACAACTTTTTGAGGCAATCGTTGCAATCAAAGGGTTCCTGTAACTGTCAATGAGGTTTCTGCTCCCCTTAGCAGGTATTTTGGCCCATTCCTCATCAGCAAACCCCTTAGGTTTGAAGGGAGCCGTTTCCAGACAAAATATTTCAGCCCCTTCCAAAGACGCTAAATAGGATTAAGGTCAGAGCTCATAGAAGGCCACTTTAGAATAGTCCTGTGTTTTCCTCTAAGCCAGTCTTGGATGTTTTTAGCTGAGTGTTTTGGGTTATTAACCCATGACAGACCCATGACCTGAGACTGAGACCAAGCTTTCTGACACTGGGCAAACATTTTTCTCTAAAATCCCTTCACAGACCTGAGATTTCCTTGTATACTGCAGAGAATTAAGACACCGCGTGCCAGAAGATGCAAATGGGCCCCAGAGCATTAAAGAACCTCCTCCATGTTTCACAGTAGGGGCAGTATTATTTTCTTGATATACTTCATTTTTCTGTCTATGAACACAAAGCTTATGTTCCTTGGAAAAAGTTCCTCTTTTCTCATCTGTCCATAAGACATTCTCCCAGAAGCATTGTGGTATTTCAACTTGTGGTTTGGCAAATTCCAGTCTGGCTTTTTATGATTTTTTTTTTTGAACAACGGTGTCCTCCTTGGCCGTCTCCCATTAGGTCCACTTTATCTCAAACAATGATGGATGGTGAGATCTGACACCGATGTTCTTCAGCTTAAAGTTCACCTTTTACCTCTTTAGACGTTTTCTGGGCTCTTTTGTTGCAATTTGCATTATCTGTCTCTTTGATTTGTCCTCAATTTACCTTCTGTTGCCACGTCCAGGGAGATTGGCTAGAACCCCATAGATCTTAAGTATCTGAATAATGTTTGCAACTGTAATCACAGGAACATGAAGCTGCTCGGAGATGCTCTTATAGCCTTTACGTTTAACATGCTGGTCTATACTTTTCTTTCTAATCTCCAGAGATGTCACCAAACAACACAGGGACAACCTGTAGTCTTAGGTATAGGCCAACTGATTGATTACAAGATTGTAGACACCTGTAATGCTGATTACTTGATTACTTTATTTTATTTAAACATTCTGGTAAAGTGTGATTGAAAAGCAATATCTCATTTTCATTTGTCCTCCTTCATAGAATATTTATTTGTCATTACTTTTGTCAGGTCAAGTTATTTCTGGGTTTTTTTTTCATTAAATAAGTGGCACTCCCTCTGAACAATTTATAGCTCATTCCTTTGGGATGTTGAAGTGTTGCCAATCCAGAAGGGATACATCGACCTTGAATATGTAGATATCTTTTATAAGGACTCTTTTCAGAAGCAGTTTTGGTACTTCAAGCTCGCCCTGTTTTGAACGATAGTGAAGCCCATTTTTAGCTGCCTGTATCCAGGATCTCAGCCTTTTGGTCATGATAAATTACTCATAACCACGCCCGCTGACAGGGGGGGACAAACGGGTCAATTGTCCCAAAAAAATGACACTGACCATTAAAAATGCAGAAGTAATTTTTCAGAAAATATTTATATATATAAATATATATATTTGACCAGGACAACGGCGGCTGCAGCTTTTAAAGTTGGTTTCGCTGCAAACTAAGAACGTCAGGTTTTCAGAAGTCTGGGGCACAGGAAAAAAAAAGAGAATAAAGGAAGATGACACCAAAGGCTTGATGGATTTTATGCGTAAATATTAAAAATTAACTGAGGATGAGTCAGGAACAGGCCCAGGAATGGAATTGCTAGGGTTAGGTGTAGAGGGGGGCCTAAAAAGACTGTGTTGTCCCGGGCCCAAGCAAAGCTGTCAGCTGGCCTGCTCATAACCAAAGGTGAGAGCTGGTCTGAAAGCTCAAACACCAAAGCAGCACTCACAGTCTAGCTTTTTCATCTCTTAATGAACACCATCATTGCAAATCTCTTAAACAATATCCCATCTTTTCCTTTTACCTTCCAGGACCTGTATGATAAATCTAAGGTAGAAAGTAACCACTTGGTTATTTACCTTGCTGCTACTACCATTGACTGTCCCTGTCCAACCAAGGTGAAGGCGTGAGGCACACCCCACTCATCTTCGCTCTCTCTGATCTGGAAGCGGAACAGAAAGATGCAGAAAAAAAAAAAAAAAAACAACATTAAAGAAAGCCAAAAATCTGGGACAGCAGGGACCAAAAATAGACAGAGTGGGAGAGCAGGAAGGGAAGGAGAGGGAATAAAAGGGAAATCTGTGCTCTGGTTACACAGTTGCTGGTTTAAAGCAGCGCCTTTCACAGTTGTGATAAAGTGGTGACAGCCGTTCAACACTTACTGTCATGCCACGGAGAGGCAGCTGCCCGTGCACTTTGAACTGATTGGTCGCCGTCATCCCCCGACTCGTGTACAAAATGATGTCATTAAACTGTCACCAAGGAAACAGAGAGAGGGGCTGATAAAATTAAAAACCGTTAGAAAATAATCTTAAAGGAGGATGTTTTCAAGGCATTAAAAACAATAAAAGTTCAAAGCAGCCTGTGCTGCAAGTCCGTAGCACTGAGCCTGCCAGCACCATCTGGATAATGCAAAGCAGGAGCAGTTGATTGTTTTGTTCTGCTGAGATCACTCAGCTAAATAATTAGATTAGTGTTAGGAGCTGAAAAAAGAGGAACGTTACCAGAAAAAACATTCGCTGCTGAAGGCCTTTTCCAGACAGTTTGCTAAGGCAGCCTAATCTGATGAACTCCTGAAAAGGATAAAAAAAAAACAGAATAATCGGTGCATGCTTGTCTTTAAAGGTGTGACATTTTTATTCCTGTAAACTTCAGACTCACTCGACCAGGAACCACCAGATTGTCGACACCAAGCAAATCTTTTTTTAGCTCAAGAAGCTTCTGCAGGTTCTCCATCTTGATCAGACTCCCCTGGAGCTGCTCCACCACCTCGGAGACATCAGCCAGAGCAGCTGGAGATCAACCACAAGTAGAGAATAAGTGTAGAACACACTGGTAGATTAATCCAGGAAAATAAAGCTTCTGGTTTTAATGCTGCACCTCTGCAGTCCCTGAAGTCCACATGAGTTGCTGGATAATGTTTACACAGGCGCTCCAGGATCTGCTTGTAATGAATGAGGCGGTGGAGAGGTCGCAGGATGAAGACGTTCAGTGGAATGTAGCACACTTTCTGCAACTCAAAGTCTCTGTACAAGTTCTCCACCCTCCGTGATGCCTTACATGCTTTTTCCAGCTCAAGGAGGATCTCAGACTGCTTATGCATGTTTGTTGTCAGAGGCTGCAAGCACAATAGCTATACATCAGGGTGATACTCAGCTGGTTTTAGAAAGCATTAGGTTTAACCTGAGGCCTGAGTCACCTTCAAGGCTTGGAGGTTTTTCAGCATCACATCTCCAATGCGTTGGTAGTCTCCTTTGATGTGAGCATTGGACCGTCCTTCCCTAAACACACGAAAAAAGAAACATATCAGTAATATTTCACATTAAGTTACCATCTGTAGTTACCGACTCCTCATTCACAGAGCTTCCCAAGCTCTCAAACCATTTCACATTTTGACAAGTTGCAATCCCCACATTTCAAAGTGGAAGAAACATGATGCCCGGTTTTCTAATTTAACTACTAAAATTCTGACAATGACATGAATCTGCATTCAGCCCCCTTGTTTTCTATCTTTGAGGATTCTCTTTCAGTTTTTGTTTTTTTCACAATATAGCCTGAGACAAACAGAGTCATTGAACAAATTCACATAGAAACTTTGGTTAAAACCGCCCCACTGAAGGCCCAGCAGCATGTTAAGGGTCATATTCCCACCTGAAGGTAAACCTCCAAACCAATATTTTGTATTTTGCCTTGAACAGGTTTCCCTCCAGAACTTTCCTGGATTTAGCTTAATCTGCTAATCAACTCTTACCAACTTCAGTGAACTGAAGAAACTGTTTCACAGAGCATGACACTGCCAGCACCATGCTTCACTGTAGAAACAGTCTGTTCAACGAACTGTGCCAGATTAGATATCTGTGAAATTCTCAGCCATCAGTCGTGGCATCCACAAAACAGGGTTAAAACGGAGGAAACCCGACCTTCGCTCAATTTTAGCATTTAACTTGGGTGAAATTATTTTAAATGATGCCAAAGTCTGTCTAGATGCCTCCAATTTAAGCCTGTTTTGTGGTTACCAGATTAGATTTTGGCACATCCATCATTTTGCATGCAAACTATAAGGATCCATTTTGGTTTTATCTTATCTGTGTGGCCGGTTCCCACATTTGTTGTGCTTACTACATCATTCATGAAAAAACTGACTCTTTATGGCTTTGAGGGATTGCTTTCTTCTAACTGTTCATTCTACGTGGAGTATATGGCTAATAACTGTTGTTTTCACAGATTTACCCACCCAAACTCTAGATATCTGTAGCTCCTGCACAGTTTCCACTCCTTTTTAGCTAGAGAGATTTTCAATAATGCCAAACTCCTTCAATGGGCGCCACTTGTCAATCAAGCCTGAAGCTCATTAGCAATTAAGCAATCAGTAATCAAGTTCTGTGAAACAGCTATACCTGCAGGAGCAGCTTCCATCAACATTGCTAGGATTTTGTATTATAAAGGCTATGCAGACATGGGAATTGTGTTAAAAAAAAAAGCAGAAAAAGGCAAAACTGTGTCAGCTGGAAACATAAAAATAAAGACACAAGCTGCCCAAAGTATATAAAAAGGTGGAACACAATAATTTTCTGTTTCAAAACCAAAAACAAGCCTTGGAAAATGTAAAAAATAAACCGAGCTACCAACCTCATAAGCAGATAAACACAACAGTTACCAAGAAGACTGACTGGTTCATCTGTATGAATTAAAAAATATCTTCCAACTTTAGTCATAATTACATTGTTTGCATATGTTAAGCATATAAAAAGATAAACTGAAAACAATTTAGCCTGTTTTCTTGTCCTGAAGGTTTGCTGATCAGGCAAAAGGCCTCAGGTAACATGCATCACAATGTCACTGTTCAAACTATCCTGTTAGTTAGAGCTAGGTTTACACAGCTCAGCAAAGGTGGAGCAATCCTGCAGTTGGCGTCACATTAATTAGTCAGAGATGGACTGAACCATGTTTCCTTAGATACTCAAATTGTAGGATGTTATTTAACATTTAACACCTGTATTAAACTTCCCCAAAAGCTAATAACAAATAAAATGATATAATTTTTATTAAGTTTATCATAAAAAATACATTAATGCCATCAAAATGAATAAGATCAGATGGCTGTGCATTAATGAATTCTTTAACAAAGTTAACAAATCTAGATTCATATTAATTTGCTCAGTAAAGCAATAGAAATAAAATCCAACAAACTTAGATCTACCAGCAGGTGTCTCCCTTGAGCAAAATATCACATCATACACATATAGCCCACACACAGTGGGCTAATTGTGATCAATAATAGATTCTTTGCTATTTTTGTAATGACTTAATGCTAGAGGTTGTGTTTAAAACACATCCTGTCTCATTTACAATGAACAAACTCCTATCTTCTCTTCTATATTTAAATATGCAAATCTTAAAGCAAAAGTCACATGTAGGCCAGAGATTTGCATTCACATATGACGGCGGTTATTATCAGCGGAGTAAAGTGAGGTATCACTTTAGGCATTGATGTGTAGTTCTAACGACAGACAATCCCCCACGAACCATCTGCAGAAAAAAGCTGTAAACCGAAACAGCTTGACTGGGTCTGTGCAATGCAATCTCAATGTGCTTCTGTGTCCTCAATAAAACAGCATAATTAAAGCCCATCAGACTGCGCAAATCCACTGAAAATGGAAAGGTCAGTTTATTTGGAGCCACAGAGAAAAATTTGAAAACAAAATTACATCAAACATTATTTGAAGCCCCTCATGTATGTGGTTTGTGGTTTGAAAGTCAAATGAGCCTCACCATAGAGCCAGCCTCTGCTCCACCTCTCTGAGAAAACCAGTGTGGAACTTGTGGAGTGGCTCGAAGGTGGAGAGAAGAGAGTTCTTCAGGGTGTCAGGGGTTTCCTCATCCTGTCCAACCACACTGTGGAACGACTGGAAAATACAGAGAAGCAGTTGGATACATGGAGCAAACATTAAAATAATATTAAACAACTAATCCAAGAGTATTTCAACACAAAGGTGTGGCACATAATCTTACAAATTTAAAGCTACAAAACCTATAATACTTTATATTATTAAAACAAAAGGTTGTTTAAAAAAAAAGTCATGAAAATTATTTCTGTGAGTTGATAAAGTGAAAATTTCCTAAACACTGGATACTGCAGGAAGCAAAAATAAAACATCTGGGTTTTCTGGGAAGTCAGGCACTCCTAGGTCACACAATATTAAGGATGCTTCAATTTTGCTTTCAGATTCCATTTGTTTTTGAAACTTCATGAACATTAGAAAACAAACATTTCCCTGTCAAGGTTTTCTTATCTTTATATTCCACAAATGTTGAGTTAACTTAAAACAAAAGCTACATTTTTATTTGGCAGCATAGTACGACTTTTTGGTATCTCGCATCAAGTTTTGTCAAACTCTGCACTCAAACACTTAATACATGACTAAATAAATCTGTACGGAGGGGATTATGCTAAATCATGTAGGTGTATATAGATTTCCTGAAGTAATTTAGGATTTAGAACATTAAAAAATAAACCTATTGATGCTCATGGCATTTAAAACTACAGCATAAATCAAGGATCTTAGGGTAATGCTGTAATAAAAACATTTTAACCTTTTTTCCATTACTGGGTGATAATCTTTGTTTTTTTAGTTAATTATTTCCAATCAGAAATAAACCAATAATTCAAGCTAATATGTAGATATAAGGTATGTAATTGTGGAAAAAAAATAACGGGCTGATTTTCAGAGATGCAGAATAAGAAGCTTTTAATTGCTTGGGGGGAAAAATAAGTTGCCAGTACAATAGCTGCCTGTTGGGGGGATCTATAAAAATTGATTGTGTGATTGATGAGACATGCAAACAGTTTTGTTTATGCCTTATTAGTGTTAGTAGATACTGATTTTTCTATCGGCATTTTGAGACTGCTGACACTGAGCCTGCTTCTGCTGGAGGTTTCTTCCTGTTAAAAGGGAGTTTTTCCTCTCCACTGTTGCTACAAGCATGCTTAGTGTGAGGGATTGTATTTGAGTCAATGAGTCAATGCAATCAACTGGTTTTCCCTAGATAGAAAACATTGAATCGAATTGACTATATGATATGGTTGAATTATAAAGTGCCTTGGGATGACGTGTGTTGTGAATTGTCGCTATATAAATAAACTTATTTGAATTGTAGTTCAAGCTCAAATAAAAAAAAAAACCTAAACAACTAAAATAAAGATTAAAATAAGAAAACTTAAACATAAACTATAACGTATAACATATGGAAAAATTATCTTTTTATCTGCTCAGTGAGCCCCCAACCCCTCCTATCTGGACAGTCAGAGCTGCAGTCAGATTTACAGCGAGATTAACGCTCTAAACAGCTGGATTTACCTATTCTCCTCTCAACAGCTGCTTTGCCTAAAGTACTTCCAACCAAGGTAGGCTCCTGATAATCTAATAAAACGTGTATGTTGGGCCTTAAAAACATTCTTCAATGCACAAGTTAGAAAATTGAATCAAGCATTCAGACAGACTGCTTAAAAGTTTCCTATCTCAGGGAACCAGTTTGCATTGAATCATTGATTTTGCAGAATATTCTCCTCCTGGATGAGCATGTAGGAACAGTAAACAGTCCTTGCATTGTATAGTTGACTCTGCAGCAATCCCTCACACATTCATGCAAGAGTAAAAAGTCACTTTTAACAGGAAGAAACCTCCGGCGGAACCGGAAACAACTAGGAGTTCAAGGAGACAGAAGCAGATAGCAACTGCCATACTCTTATTTCTGAAAGCCCAAATACGCTTACATGCGTATTTGGACAGTGCCAATCTCCATCCTTTTTGGCCAAAGAAATTATTGTTAGTTTGCACTTTCAAACATATTAATAAATATTTATGTAAAATCTGAGCCCTTATCATTTTGATGTTGGATAAACTGCTTTGCCGGTAGTGGGTATTTATGCCTTCATATCCCCCACACATTAATTTGTGCGCTATGGTCATGATCAGCATACTTATGAAGACACACATGCAAAAAAAGCTGAAAGGCACATGGAAAGTGTTTATGGTTTAATGCATGTGAACCTTTGGAAGTTCAGGCTTGAAATCTGTGCTTTTATTTGCATTTGAACAACATTCATATGCTACTTAACACTCTATTGGTCATTTTGAGCATTTTTCTTTGAGCTCAATTCTTTTTAATTGGGAAGCCTTCTTTCCATCACCCTAAAGTTCGCCTCTATCCACGGCCTCTGTAGAAAAATCTAATCAGGACTATGGTGTGGCTAAAGAAATTCTTACATAAACCTTTACATTAGCGCTACAACTAATTATGACTTTGCTAATAAATTACTGTAATCAGTCGATTAATTCTTTGATAGATCAATTAATAATCAGATATCAAAAGGTTCTTTAAAGAAGGTTTTCACAGAATTAAACAGGCTAAAACCTGGTTTAATTCTGGATATAGTATATTGACAGATTTTTTTTAATCTTAAATGAAAAATATTAATACATTTTTTACAGTTTTGTAAAATTGCTGCTCTAAGTGGGTCACTCTGTCAGCTAAAATAATGTTTTATAGTCTCTGTACTCCAGTTAAAGATTAAGCAATTACTAAACTAGCTGAGGATTATTTCAATAATCTATGAATCATGATTAATCTGATTAATTGCTTCAGTTCCAACTTTCATGTTAACATCTTTTCACTCATGTCTCTGCATTATTTCAGTATAATATGTTAGCATTTCCTGCAATTAAGAAAGATGTGAGGTTTCAGTGCATAAACATTTCTTTTGTAACTGGACAATTTCTAAAACTGTGATTAATGGACAGCACTGTGCAAGTTGGTGCTCTGGGGTGAATAAAAGGTATAAACGAGAATTTCTAACAGTAAAAAAATCATAGCTCACTATTTGATAGTGAAAGTAGTGAGATGGGGGTAATTTGAGAACAGGTGTGGTGTTAATAACTTTCCTTTAATGTCGGAGGAATTAAGGGCTCAACAAAGCTTCAAGAAACCTTTCAGGCCTCTTCAAGGTCCATGTGAACAAGAAATAGCGTGTTAAGGCTAAAGAATGTAAGTGAAACATTTTGCTCTTTATAAAACTAGAAATATCCAATTGCTATTAACTAATCTACATAACCATATTTCCATGGTTCTCAATTCACTACAAATTAAATGTCTTTCAGTTTGATTCTTTACAGTTTTATTATCAAGACTATTTGTTTTATCTGAATATTAACTTAAGTTGATAATTTTTATTGTTTTTCTTTAGGGGCTTTGTGTCCATCTTCTTTTAAATGCTTGCTCTTTTTGTTACACATGCCTGAATGAAAATGCTGTATATATAGAGTAATTTCTTTACAATATATCCTGATACTGAAAATAGAAACTTGATTCTAGAATCTGTGTTTCTGTGGTGAGATAGGATCCAAGAATCCATAGCCATTCTTACACAGTTGTTTCATTAAGACAGGCTGGTGGCAGATGAAGCATGTTTCGTGCAGCAGAAGAGACAAAGAAGCTTTGTACAGCTGCTCTAAAAAGGACGGCAAATGGGCTGTAAGATAAAGTGACGAAAGGACGAAGACAAAGTTCCAGCTGTTGTTGAGATGATTTCACACTCAACACCACAGCAGCATCAACCAGCAGGTGGAAAAAAAAGAGTAATGAAGAAATCACAGAAAAAAAAAATCTAATTCACTTGAAGCACAATAGTTATTTATTAAAGTTAGAAGTGTCTAAAAAATAAAAGCAGGAAGAATTAAATTTTTTTCTCCTCTGAAAAAAATTAGGCGATGCCATCCTTGATCCTAGAAGACGATGCAACACATTTAATATCCTGTTTATCTGCCAGGTTTACTTTGAGACCTTTTCCAGCACACGTCTCCATGCAGCCAATAAAAATAAAGAAGTGAGCTGCACACAGAGGGAACACAATGCTGAAACCAACATCCTCTAAACACAAACAAAGTTTAGTATTCACCACCTCGTCCGAGACGGATAAATGTACACTATATTGCCAAAAGTATTTGCTCACCTGCCTTGACTCACATATGAGCTTAAGTGACATCCCGTTCCTAATCCATAGGGTTCAATATGACGTCGGTCCACCCTTTGCAGCTAGAACAGCTTCAACTCTTCTGGGAAGGCTGTCCACAAGGTTTAGGAGTGTGTTTATGGGAATTTTTGACCATTCTTCCAGAAGCGCATTTGTGAGGTCGCACACTGATGTTGGACGAGAAGGCCTGGCTCTCAGTCTCCGCTCTAATTCATCCCAAAGGTGTTCTATCGGGTTGAGGTCAGGACTCTGTGCAGGCCAGTCAAGTTCATCCACACCAGACTCTGTCATCCATGTCTTTATGGACCTTGCTTTGTGCACTGGTGCACAGTCATGTTGGAAGAGGAAGGGGCCAGCTCCAAACTGTTCCCACAAAGTTGGGAGCATGGAATTGTCCAAAATGTCTTGGTATGCTGAAGCATTCAGAGTTCCTTTCACTGGAACTAAGGGGCCAAGCCCAGCTCCTGAAAAACAACCCCACACCATAATCCCCCCTCCACCAAACTTTACACTTGGCACAATGCAGTCAGACAAGTACCGTTCTCCTGGCAACCGCCAAACCCAGACCCGTCCATCAGATTGCCAGATGGAGAAGCGCGATTCGTCACTCCAGAGAACGCGTCTCCACTGCTCTAGAGTCCAGTGGCGGCGTGCTTTACACCACCGCATCCGACGCTTTGCATTGCACTTGGTGATGTATGGCTTGGATGCAGCTGCTCGACCATGGAAACCCATTCCATGAAGCTCTCTGCGCACTGTTCTTGAGCTAATCTGAAGGCCACATGAAGTTTGGAGGTCTGTAGTGATTGACTCTGCAGAAAGTTGGCGACCTCTTCGCACTATGCGCGTCAGCATCCGCTGACCCCGCTCCGTCAGTTTACGTGGCCTACCACTTCGTGGCTGAGTTGCTGTCGTTCCCAAACACTTCCATTTTCTTATAATACAGCTGACAGTTGACTGTGGAATATTTAGGAGCGAGGAAATTTCACGACTGGATTTGTTGCACAGGTGGCATCCTATCACAGTTCCACGCTGGGATTCACTGAGCTCCTGAGAGCGACCCATTCTTTCACAAATGTTTGTAAAAACAGTCTGCATGCCTAGGTGCTTGAATTTATACACCTGTGGCCATGGAAGTGATTGGAACACCTGATTCCAATAATTTGGATGGGTGAGCAAATACTTTTGGCAATATAGTGTATTTCAGAGCTGGGGTATGGGGAATGAATAAGAAATTAAATCATTTCTGCCAAAGTGTTTGTGTGTCGCTGCTCATCTCTGTGACGGAGCGGCCGTGCTGCAGAACAGAGCAGCTAAAACAAAAATAATGTGTGTGATTCTCCCCAGGAAAACAAGGATGTGGGGGATATGGGGCAGCACAGAGGGTTGTTGGTGTGGGCTTTCCTTACCACAGTCACCACCTCCAAGTCCTTCAGATAAGTCCTCTCTGTGGTCAGCAGCTCTTTGGCGATGAAATAGGCTCGATCAGTAGGGAACCTCTGCAGAGGAAACATGAATGAGAGAAGAAGGTAAGAAAGCAGCAGCATGTGCTTTTTAAAACTAGATATGAGGAAAAACATAGTTTTTCTTTGAAAAGGGTTCATACACTCACTAAAGTGTTACCATTTTTTTTATGTAATCATCAAACTTCCATCTGTATGGTTGGGGGTTTAGGTGATGGACCAAAGGAGACTCAAATGAGAGTAAACACTGCAAAGGTATTCAGAATAAAATCCACAAAAGCATCTTGATCCTTTATATTTAATCCCTTTTACTTCAATGCCTTTAAATATATCCAGTGCAATGGAGTAATAAGTAACTAGAGTCCAAAGGTGTGTAATTTAACCTCCTAAGTTTTATTAAGGCCTCAGAAGTTAAGCCTTAGAAAACATCAGTAAATAAAGAGTATCATACATACAAAATGTCTTAGATAATTGCTCAATTAAAACATATAAAGTATATCATGGGTGCAAACTTAGCACAGAAAGAGATGCAGAGATCCAGGAAACAAATTAAAATATCATGATTTAAATAAAGAAATAATGCTTCTAATTAGTCATGTCAAACTTTAGACATAAATGCAGATGGGAATTGTGGCCTTTTATGTTAATTGAAAACATGACTGAGCAAAAATGTTGGCCTCTGGGTGTAGAAAGGAATTGAAACTTTGAGGCTGACAGAAATGCAGAAGGCATCATGTTTCTTCATATAGTGGTGGCCTAGTGGTTAGAGCATTGCGCTTTGGTCACAGACTGACACTCTGGGTCCCTGAGCAAGAGACTTAACCCCACACTGATGCCCGGGGCCCACCCAATGGCAGCCCACTAATCCCCAAGAGGATGGGTTAAATGCAGAGAGAATTTTTTCATTGCTTTGTACTTGTGAAAGTGCAATGACAATAAAGTTGGATTGTATTTCTATTCTATAATCATGCACCACCTGTTATAATCAATTATATACATTATTTAAAAAATGCATTTAAGTCTGTTGTTGTAATGTGACAAAGTGTGGAAAAATTCAAATAACAGTCCATGACACAGTCACTGGGTACAAACCTTCCTCCGGACCTCATCCTCATCATCGGTGCGGATACTGCAGGCGTCGTTGAGCAGCGGGCTGGTAAGAGGCGAAGGCTGGCGGCCGTCGAGACTGTGGCTGCACAGCTCCAGGGACTTCTGACCATTCACCATCCCATGGGGGTGTCCAGACAGTGGAGGGCTGTGGGGAACCACGCCTAAGGTGGAGCCACACCAAATCCACAAGCAGGGAGAAAAGTGTAAATTAGTCTTAGGAAAAAAAATAAAAATTAAGTTATGCAAATGAGCTGACATAGCTAAGTAATTCTAGCCCAGATGGCTGCATTTTTTCACATTAGAGAAAGATGGACAAATTTAAAGTTATAGTGTATTTTACTACCTGAGGGTTTTATACATAATCCAGTGACTCAAAAAAGATATTTGTCTGCAAATGAAATTGAAACTGAAGCTTCAACAATCAATAGATGCCACATATTAAATTCCTGTGAGGTGTATCTGGGAAGAAGGGTTTTGTTTAGAGAAAGCAAGAGAAATCAGCCATGACTCACTTCAAATTCAACTCAGCTCCAACAGCCTTTTTACAGCACATCAATCAAGGCACAAGCTGAGACAAATACTGCAGGCCGATCGAGAAGAACCACTTTCTTAATGTCATCTACACCAACGCTGGCTCAGCTTACTTACTATGTTGTGGCTGCAACACGCCTACTTCTCTGTCATCTTCTGTGTGTAGGCACGACTACAACAGCACCAAAACTAGTTTAAAGACACATTAACGACATCTGCATATGTGCTGCACATGAAAAAGATTTTCAAAGGGAAAAACTAAAGGGCGAAAAATACCTAAGATCAACTATCAGCACCAGACTATAAAAAAACAAAAAAACTAACTAAGCAAGCACAAGAAAAATATTAAAATGGTCAATTAACAAAACTAACCTTTCTGATGATCTGATTTTTAACCGTTTGCTTGATGTAAAACATGACAGTGACAGACGCATGCAAATCAGTTTTAAGACTAATTGCACTGTTGCACAGAGCTGTAAAAAAAAGCTTCACATAATGTTTATTAGGTTGCTTTTAATAGCTTAGATTTACAGCTGAATTTTCTGATCATGCATACCATGCACAGAAAATGAAAAGATAAATTACAGTGAAATATAGAGCAACATGCATATTACAGTACATACAGCAGAGGACATGCAGTTAGAACAGAACAGGACGGTGTGCATAATGCCACCATCGTGGACCTTTTGCACACCCTGAAGGACACCAGCGGTCAAAAAAAAAAAAAAAAAACACACTCAGTGTCTCTCATAAGCTTAGACTGAGAGCATGCAAAGATTGATGTTACATGGGGTAGTGTTCATTATAGCATCCCTGTTCCACAGTGATCATAAACAGCTAATGTATAGGAAGCAATTAGTGGAATAAAACCTGCAGAGAACTGACTGTTTTAAAAGCCCTTAATGTTTCCTCACTCTGCAAAGTTACAGCCCCAAACTTCAGCACATTTTATCACATATTATGTAAGAGACAATACAAAAGAGTGCATAGTTGTCAAATGGAAGGAATTTGATAGTGATCTTTTGCATTTCACGCAGAAAATAAAATGAATGTATTTTTCATATTTTTTGGGAGGGGGTATCAGAGTAAAATTAATGCAGCAGCTTTGATATTTCTTTTTGTGCTTCCCCTTACCTAACCTTGCATGCAAGGTCAAGTCTTGCTGTATTTGTGAGTTTCAAAATACCAGGAGAAAGAGAAACCGTCTTGTATTGCTCAATCTAAAATCATTCAAATTTGACCCATAAGTATTATAATTAAACATGGTATTGCGGGAGGAGCTGCTGCTATCACATCTGATTTATTAGAAGATAAAACAGATGATTTCAGAGAAACAAAGAGGGGACATAAATGTAAGCAGTTTTAGGTCATCATGGCACCTGCAGCCATTTCATTTGTTACAATGATTGGCTAAAACTAAATTTTGGTAGGAGGGCACTTGGTGTCGTTTTACCCAATTAGGTTGGAAGATACTGCTAAACATTCCTCCTTTCCCTGAACAGATTAGAAAGGAGCAGTTCTGATTAATCATGTGCAGAACTAAACCTGAGTAATACACATTAGCAATCAGGGTTGCTAGGTTAGCTTTTACCTTCCACTTTACAAACATGCACTACTTCACATACATGTGTGGATCACATAAAATCGCAATAAAGTAAATAGAATTTATGAATGATGTCAAAAAGTGCAAGGGCTGTAAATACTTGTGCAGATACATATAAAACCAACAACTCTGTTTTTGTTAAAAAAATAAAAAAAAAACTCCAAGGGCACTATGCAGCCTACTAAGACAAATGAATCCAGAGGCTTTATGCATTGAGGTAATGAATGCCTTCAAGTGTCTTTTACACAGATATGCACAAGCTGTCACGTTTTTGTTTCCCTGCTTCAAAGTGATTTAAGAGTTCACCAGATCACTGCAGAAAAAGGGAACCTGCAGAATGGTAACTTGTCACCCCCCCTCCACCTGTCACAGAAATGCAGAGATGAGAAAAATAGCTTCATGCAGACAGTGAACATTGGACACAGAAATAAAAATGCAGGTGTAACATAAAGGTTATAGCAAATCAAAACAATAGACACATAAAGTGCAAAGAGAAAAAAAGTGAAGTGCCACCTTGCAAGCAAAAGTTTAAGTAACTATTGCAAAAAAAATAAAAACATGCAAGAAAATGAGAAATCATCAGTCATCACATACAGCACATACAGTATTTACGTTCACCGAGAAAACAGTTTGTCACCAATGCAATAAATTAATACAAAAATATTAAGATCTATTTTACTTGTTGCTTTGAGGTATATTTAGTGCATTGACAATGACAAAGACAGAAATCAAACAATTCAAAGTTTCCCTTGGATTTAAAAATAACTGATTCTGTAACTGAATACGCAACAATTGCATATATATATATATATATATATATATATATATATATATATATATATATATATATATATATATATATATATATATATATTATATATATATTTATATATATATATATACAGAACCTCCGAGGAATCTGGACTATAATCATAAAGATATCTAGATATCTAGAGAGAGAAAAAAAAAAGGATAATTAAATTTCGTTTCAAGTTAAAGACTTAAATGAATAAAAAATTTATGAGGAAGTTTAGGTTCTGAAAACAGAAAATTACAGTGACTTGCAAAAGCTTATAAACCAACACATTTTTTAATATCTTGTGATTTTTTATATATGCAAACAGGTCTCTTTTGTAAATAATGCATTGAAATGAGACCAACTGTACAAAGAAAGGCTTATCATTGGGATTTTAGGTAATAGATCAACATAAAAAGTGAAATTCAAATTATTTCACAGTAACAGGAACAGGTTTTTAATGTCTCTGATCAATCAAAATCTTAAGTGATTTCTAAAGGGATAAGCCAGTTTCTGCTGTATGTTATCAGGGCTATCTGAATAAGGGGGAATGAAAACAAATGCCCACATATTTTACAGTTTTTTTGGTTGTTGATGGAATCCATTTAGAATTATTGAATGTTCTTTAATTATATCAGGAAAAAAGCAGAGTTGCATGGGAGATCGTTTCTAGATTTTATTAGTAAAAGAAATTTGGGAACTATGCTTTATTATTTATCCTTTCAAGTTTTTCACTGCTGTGTTTTGATCTATTGCATACAATTTGAGTCAAACTTATAACATTTGTAAATACTTTTGCAAGGCACTATAAAAATATCTGTTTAATATCTGTTTATAGAGAGAAAAGGGTAAAAAAATAAATAAATTGATCATGGACATTGATCAACTGATATTTCACATTTGAGATAAATAGGCACTAGGGTGAGTCTTCTGCAGCTTGTACAGCATTGCACAATTTTATATTTTTAAAATCACCATCTGCTTTCCTTTGTTTTAAAATAGGAATATATTCAATGTGGTAACCTAAAGAGGCAGCTGTGAATGTCTGTTTGGACATAATTGAGAAAAGAAAAAAAGTACAAGGAAACCGAGGGATTCCCCAAGCCCAGCTTTCAGCCTCGTGATTAACAGCTGAAAATCTGTCCACCTTCCTCATCACTAAAATTATGACAC
Organism: Cyprinodon tularosa; assembly: GCF_016077235.1. Lineage (NCBI taxonomy): Eukaryota > Metazoa > Chordata > Actinopteri > Cyprinodontiformes > Cyprinodontidae > Cyprinodon > Cyprinodon tularosa. Next base: position 939,675 of record NW_024038416.1, on the reverse strand, counting down.
CCATCCTCATCCTCTGCATCCTCGTCCAGCTGGAGGCTCCCAAAGGAGAACTTGTTCCTTGGGATGGGGGAACTAACCTCCGCTGTGCTGTCGTACATCATGGGGCCACTGCAGTTGTCTTTGTCCTCCACCTCAGACTCACTTGACTCAGTACCGCTGGTGGTGGAGCCCTCACTCATTTGCACATCTCCCACGTGTTTGACTCCCATCTTTCCTAACCGCTTCTTTCCGCCAGCGGATCTGCTCGGTGCAGAGAGGCCGTTGGCCATCATGCGACGCTCGAGAGCAGCCATGCGCTCGGCCCGAGACATAACCGGACGTGTAGGAGATGGACCCTGATGTAGGTTTATACATGAGCTTTGATGTACTTTTTGGAAATTCTGTAAGCGAGGTGATCTGCTCGGGTCGGGGGAGTATCTTGCATCATTAATTAAGGGGGATGTGTAGCCATTCTGCTCCGTGTAACTGAGAGACGGTATTCGATGGGTGGGTTTATTGGTAGGATTGGCTGCAGTACTCAATGGTAGATGGCTGCTGCTCTGCCTGTCTTTCTCATTCCCTCTGATTTCCCCCACAGTGCTGTAACCAGGACTAAGGTTAAACTTTGGACGTGACTGATTGAGAGACCAATATGGCTCATGTTTACTGTTAAGGGAAGCCCTGGAGGAGGAAGGAGACTCCCTGTACTGCATCTTACCCAGAAAATGCTCCTGCTGAGAACCGGAGCCCCGACGCAAAATGCCCTCCTCCCCATAATTGTTATTTGCTCTACTTGCTTTCTCCCTTCCCATGTTCAGCTCAGTATCTACACCAGTGATGGCGGAGCGGCCGCCTGCGGCAGCCCAGGATGCTGAACCTTGGCTAAGATGTTCGGGGGACGTCTGTCGTGTTGACCCTCTTGATCCCTCAGTCTTGGAAACAGACCCCTTTCTGTCTTCGTAGCCGTTTCTCTGGACAGGACTCATCCTTGAAGCCTGTAAAGCTGCTGGATCTTCAGCGCTGACAAGCACCGACTCCTTCCAATGGCGCCGAGGAGAAGAACTGAGTCTGTCCTCAGGAACACCACTCTGATAGGGTTAGTAAAAAAAGACAAGTGTTTAAGGAATTAAGAGTAACATTTTGCCCCCCCATTAATAACGTTTAAAAGTGGTTCTTTTAAAGAAGTGCGCCTTGCCTAAAACTACCTAGTTAGGAGTAAATACAAAGGATGTATGTTAAGCTAAATAAATGCACAATGATGCAATAAATACAACAAAATCTAGTGAATGTTGCTAATTTAGAGGCAGATATGAATAACCTTTGATATGAAACCATTTTATTTTGCTGTAGCTGCTGGAAGGTGAACATTCATGACCTTTTTATTATTCTGTCTGGACAACATGGCTTCGATAATAGCAACAAAAGCTTATTTTTACCAGATAATTGATTTGAATGCGTGAAAACTAAGTTCCACACCTCCAGAGCAGAGGCAGTGGATTCGAAAAGAGCCAAGAATGTCACAAGGACAATTTATCATCTAAGCTTTACATTTTCAGTGCCCTCCTAGCTTTGATTTCATGTCAGCATTCCAACAAAGAAGAGTTTTGTTTTTTGTTTTTTTGGAGGAATGCAGAATTTTTGATGATTAGCATGATAAAGAAATTCCAAATTTCTGCGATGTATGAGAAGCATCCAACACAAATAACACCATTATTTTAAGACACAGAATGTTCTATCAATGAGTGGCATTTTTATTTATTTATCTAAATTTCTAATAATCTTCCTTGTGAATATTTATACACTAATAAGGATAAAACATATTTTCTTCTTTTTAACTGATATTAATATTATATTTTCATTCAAATTCTTTATCCAGTTTTTTTCCTCCATTTATTGATCACTATTTAAAAAATCAGTTTCAGCCTTTAACAACCGCTAATTTATAATATCATTACATTACACACATATGGTCTCTTTTTTTTAAAAAAACAGGTGGCTTTTGTCAAAAGAATAAGTCCATATGGATTACAATTAGCAGTTTTAGAGTAAAGGGTGGGTGAACCATTTTTTTAATTTTGATTTGTATAATCTTTTTAAAATTATGTATCTTTTTTCTTCCACTTCAAAGGTATGCATGTATTTGTGTTAATGAATCACATAAATTCCCATAAAGTTTAACAAATTCTTTTTGGCAAAACATAAATTAAAGGTATAAGGGTTGATGTTCTTTTTCCGGGTGGATCACTAAAATAAGTGGTTCTCCTAATTGTCAATCATTCTGGTGATATGTTTACGTAAGGCCATCCTACGCGCTCGCCCTATTTTCACTTACCAGTGGTGAGTCTGGCATAGTGGAAAAATTCAAAATCTTTGAAAAATTAAGCTTGTATGAGCGATGAAAACAGCAACTTTTAAACAGAGCGTGCACAAGGAGAAATGGCTAGTGCACGTTTTTGTGCACAAATTCAACGGGCGCTCCCTCTCAGGAGCGGGTACAGTGTTTTACATGTGGATTTTTTTTTAAACAGTGGGTGGGTCTTTTGAAAAATTTGTGAAAATCCTCCACTATACCTTCAAGTCAACGCAATAGGGCCGTGTTTTTACCAAAAACCTGCAACTAAAACTAAGTTTGTAAATTCGCATGCAGTTCATGAATAAACGAACGTGAAGAGTAATTCTTTATAGTGTAATGCTTTGCTATCGAGTGCCAAAATAAAATCCATCAAAGACTCACTTCTGATGGCACTTCATGGTGGCGAGGAGAAGGCAGCGGCGACAAACGACTGTTGTGTTGAACTCGACTGTTGTATCGGACCCGGCTGTGTTTCCTGGCAGATTGGATAATGTAGGTCAACGTTATACATCATTAAAACCTTTATTTAAACACAGAGAGTCCAACATATCTCTAGCCTCTACCTTTCAAACGGGATCCTTTTGAACTCCGATTCCCTCACGTAATCAATCACCTGCTTCTGTGTGCGGCCGCTGCAGCATAAGCACATGAAAGATAATAATGAGTGTCTCTGCAAGAGCTGTAGCAGACTATTAGGTAATTAAGCGTCTGCAGTCCTGTAGGAGAACAGCTTTACGATGGAAGAAAGGCTCACCTAAATCTGAAGGACGATCCTCGTGAGAAGAGCACAGGCTTGGGTTTGGGTTTTGGTTCCTCAAATAGGCGGAAGAAGGCGTGATATTCCACACAGATCTTCCAGAAGACTTTACAGCAGTCCCTACTGGCCATCAGAAACTCCAGAGTGTCCTGATAGGAACTCTGAAGCAACATAAAAATAAATAAATAAATAAATAAATAAAAAACCTTGAAGCGGTTTGGGTTCTCCAACTGTGATGAAACGTTACCTACATTTAGATCCGGCCTGAGCTTGATGAGGAAACGTTTTCGCTTAAAGCTCATTTTGCGAATCTTGGACCAGTTGAAGGCATTGATCCTCGTGTGTGTCTACAATGAGGATGCACGTCAAAAAACTTTTAATATTTTTTTTTTTTCTGGGGCGGAGAAAGCTAGGAAACAAAATGTTCACATTTGTCTTAGTGAGCCGACCTGGAAGACCAAAACGCCTGTATGAGCCACAGCCAGACTCAAGCTGGTTCCTTCTCGATCCTTGGCAGGGTGCAGGCGGATCCCGTACATCTCCAACTTGCGAGCGACCTCTAGCAACTGAAAATCTGATTCTGCGGGTGACTGACCTCTAAAACACACATTTCAATATAAAGTTATACATTTTTGTTGTTTTCACCAAAAATGCATCTCTATTGAACGTTATTCAAATAAGTTAATTTAAATATATTGTTCCACACAAAAAGTCATTCAGAAACACTGTACATAGCGATGCACCAAAGAAATTACCTTGTGATGAGATACTTTACAGCTGACAAGTTTAAGCTATATAAAGGATTTTAAAGGAATCTATCTTCATTAGAAGTGGAGTTCATTCAGACTGCAAAAAGTCATTATGACTTTAACAGATAACAGGAAGGCTACAGGCTAAAAAAAAGATATTTCAGCCTTTATCTGTGAATGAACTTGATGGAAATCTCAGGTAAAGAGTTTTCTGCATTCATTTTGTAATGCTAGCTCTGCTAACTTATAGTAATGCTAACCATGCCAAGCATGCTAACCATGCCAAGCATGCTAACCACATATATAATATATTAAAAGCTGTCAAGCATGTTGCATTTAAAACAATCTTTGTTAAAAAACAGTATCAAAAATGCATAGAATAAATATGTTGAATGTAATTAATGGTAGTTGTGGTTAATGGTATGATAGAGAAAATGAATGGTAGAGAAATCAAGTAATCAAGGGAGCGAAAAATTAGTGTTGTGGTGAAGTGGCTCTTAAAATTTAAAGCCACAAGTAAACCTGGAAATGCAATTGGAGGAAAGAACAAACAGGATGAACTATAACAACATTTTACATTGGTTTGTCATATTTTAGGAAATACTAAAAACATTTTGAGTCAGAAACAAATTTTTTGTTCAAAAAAAGTACATTTCAGGATGTTTTCCTAAAAACCATAAAAAGTGATAGAGTTACCTAATCAGTAGTCCTATGTATTCATTGTAAATATATTCTATATTTTTACTCTTTACTTCACACTGATGTTGTAGTAGAATACTTTCTTATAAATAACATTAGTTCTTGTTTTTTGTCATAATTTTATTTTTGAGTTTTCTGTCTTTCTGCAAGTTTTGGATCCATTAAGTCAATCTCTCAATCAATCAATCAATCAATGAAAAAAAATGAAGTTTTTTAAGGTTATTACACATAATACTTGTATATGTTTCTCTTTATTCGAGGTTAAAAGCTCCACAGATCTGAGAGCAGCTATGAAGATATGAATTAGAAGTAGGGGCTGTGCTGGGAGCTGCACACCTTAACTAATTTTCCTAATTCTCATCAGTAGATAAGCCTTCCTGTTTCCTGTATGTGCCACTTAACAAGGGATTTAACTCAATGTGGCACCCAGCCAGAGGAGCCAAGGCTATCGCTATCAGCTGTGAAAAAAAAGGCAACTGAAAGAGAGCAGTGAAGCTTGTCTGAAGCTGCAGGAGCTGACCGCTGTATGCTCATGGCCCACTTTGACGCAAAGGGCAACAAAGTGTTGGCAAAGCTTCTGCCTTAATAGCTTAGGAGAAATACTTAGAGTGACTGGATGGTGTGAGGAGACCTGGAAGGATTCCAGTAATATACTCCCAACAGCATTAAACTAGATAGGATGAAAAAGTAGTGCAATAAAAAACCCTGAGTTTGAATTCACTTCTCACAAACTGCTTCATCCATCCTCTAAATAGCTTGAAAAACTGGGTTTTTATCCTACTAACCCAACTAAACACAGCTGTGTGTGTCATTCGGTGATCTAAAAGAAGCATATAATCTCTTCTGGGAACAAGTTAGTCTCCTGCAGGAGTTTTCACACTCACTAAAAACAGCATCTCCAAATACAAAACATTGAGAAGGCAGCATTATCCTTTGGGAATGTTTTCATTGATCAAGGACTCCGATGTAGACCTCAGTTGGTTTCAGTAGCATATCAACAAGGCAGAAAACTTCTAGCCAACTTGGGATAAGCCTTAAAAATCAAAGTCACTGATTCTTTCGAGTCAATATGACTATCAAGACTGTGACTTTTCGAAAAAAAAAAATATTGATAAAAATGTCTTGATCTACAAAGCTTGAATAGATATAAACAAAAAGACTCACGTCAAGCATTATCAGAAGCCTGAAAATAAGTTACAATAACATATTTGCTTTGTAACATAAGTGCTTTGTATAGCACTGTGAGAACCCATTCATTCAGTGGCTGCTTTCCTGAATGTGTCACCTATGTAATAAAACATCCTGGTGGGACAATAAAGCCTGCAGAAACATTTCCTGTTCACAGCTGAGAAGAAAAATGTCTGTTCACCATCTGACCTTGTTTTATTATTTTAACTGCAATTTAAAAATGGGGCACTCACATATGCTTGGAGTGAAACTCCATGATTTTGTCGATAAGGGGCATCTGATCTGGAATGTAGTTGTTGTTCAGCAGGTGTGAGCGGCAGTGACTATCGTCAAAGTCTCCAATCTCGGCTGTGAAAGAAAGAAAACAAAGAAATTGGCTTCAAAATAATACTTCATGAAAAAAAACACACACAAAAAAAAAAAAAAAAAACAGAAACAAGCTTTGACTAAAAGGATATAAAATGAGGTCCAGAAATGACGAGCCATGGAAATGAGTTGGTGCTTTGCTGCAGCTATACAAGATTATATTAAGACATTAGACTAAGGGGGTCTCCATGGCAACACAAAGATAATCAATTTGAAATGCTATGCCATGTGCAGCATGACAATGTTTGATGATAAGCCGTGCAAAAGAAAAGCAGCAGCTTATCTATTAAAAGAAAAAAAAATACAGTTGTCAGATCAGCCACTGCTTTGTTGTCTTAAACCAATCAAAGTAAAACTGCAGTGCAAGCCTCACATTGGATGATGTGGGAGACCATCAGAGCCGCGCTGGTGTCGTTGCAAGTCAGACGTCCGCAGGAGAGATCCTGTTTGATCTGCAGCGCAAACAGATACCTGTGCACAAACACAGACATGCATCATGATAACGGAACAAAAACATGGCTTCGTTCACACTGCAGGCCTTAACACTCAATTCTGATGTTTTTTTTGGTGAAATCAGATTCCTTTAACTGGTCGTTAACATTTCCAAATATCAGCGACTTGTATGTGATCTTTTCTGTGAACTGCATTTATTCAAGTTTAATGAACTAAGGGAAGGAATTGTGGAATAATACATGCATGTCCAATTTAATAATGCTAACGTCTGATGAAGCATTAAAAACCACAACCACAGAGCCCACCCACGTATCTCTCTATTGCCTTGAATAAGCTGTGTGCTCCATAATACACTGAAAGTCGGGGAATAATTCAACGCACGGTCCTATGGATCTGACGTCAATTGACGCTGCCTGCTCGCCCCCATTGTCGTTGTAGTAGAAGACTTGCTTGACATGGTGCTTGGCTGGTGGCTGCAGTTACCCACAGTGCCAGTAGTGTCAATAGTAGTATCATTTCTCTCATCCTTCCTAAAATTCCTTTAATAAAACATCTACATGCTTGTGGTGAGTGCAGAGGCCAATAAGAATAAAATCAAAATCACAATATTGGTTTAAAGAAAAAATAAATCACAACACAAAATGACCTGCATAGAGCTATCCCTCCAAATATTAATAACATCAGAAACCTCGCCTTATCTCCACTGACTGCTCTCTGCAATATCAGCCACCATGGCTGTTTGCTTTTCTTTCCGCTTCAGCATAGCAGGAGGCAGAAAAGTCACGTTTGTCTAGTATTAATAACATAAAGGTTGAATGAATGCAACCTGGAGGTACAAACACAGTTCCTATTTGAAAAGATTAGATGCGTATCGGATTTAGGACCACATAGCCAAGTGGCCTGAGATGCATTTGAAGAAAAAAAAGAAAAAGAAAAAATCTGATCTGTGTTGTTTAGACTGTAATGAGCAGGTCGCATATTTGCATAAAAAAAACAAGTGATTTGCATAACTTTAAGCTGCAGTATGAACGTAGCCTTAATACGGCCAGGAATATGCATCAGTTTAAAGGATAAAAAAGTTTCAAAATTTCTTGCTTTCAAAATATCAGATAATTTGATAGGTTTTAATACCTTTTTATTAAACCAACACATTTCCACCTATCTCTACCTAATGACGGGGTTTCTTAGGCTCTTTGGAACAGAGATTCTTAAATTTTAAGCTGTCAATCAGTGACGTACCATGAGAGTAATTTGCAATACATTTATTAATGAAAAAATATAAATGAATAGAAGGACATCTGTATAAAATCTTTCCTGATGTATGTTTTGCAAGCCATCTGTTGCACATTTAATACTTCTCTGTGTTCATTAAGAAGCATGCAGCCCATCCAGAGCTAAACAAGGAGCAGAAAACCATTAGCTCCACCAGGCTAATCTCCAGAGGGCTAAACCAGCGACATGGCAGCCATGGCATTTGAATCCTATAAACTAGAAAGGGTAATAAATCATCAGGGAGTCGAGGCCCATGTTTCTTTTATGCTTCAGTCCCAGCAGAGATCATTCCACAGACATGTATACAACGTACGTCTTTGCGCCGAGTGGAAGACAAAGACATCCCACAGATAACGAGAGTTAGATGATCTGGAGAGGAGCTCACCTTGTCAGCTCCTCTTGCAGCTGTGCATGGTCAGGTGGGAAAAACTTCACACTAAACCTCAGGACCGTGTGCTTGGGTCCTGTGTGGAACGGATTTATTAATAAAAGAGCATTTGCATTTCAAAAGGATATTATGCAGTACTTTTACTCAGTTGTTAGTCATGGTTAGAACAAGACTCAACGGCATATTGAGACACTTACGGTGAAGCTGCTTAATAATCGGTTTGATGTGGTCCAACCAAACCTGCAGAAGAACAAAAGAGACTCATCTAAGGAGCTAAGCGAAAGAAATCTGACAGTATTAAGACAAAGCTGTACTTCAGTTTTCTCACCGTCATCTTTTGGTGGTTCTGAAACTCCAGGCCAAAGTAGTCACCTTCAATCAGATTCATGTGGGAGCACACCATGTCAAATAGCACCTTGCCTGAAGCTTTTTGCTGTGAACAAAAACATGTTAGACAACAGTTAACACAAAGCACCAAAGGCAAATGTCCGTTTTACAGTTTCAATCTTTCAGTCTCAGGATCCCTTTGCAAGCTTAACCACATCTTATATTTTGTTGATGATGAAATATTTAAAATGTTTGGACCCTAAACTGCACTAAAGGTTAGTTAGACAATATTAGCAAACAAATGAAGGTGACAGATCAGTCAGATTTGAACATTTCAATGCAAAGACGATCAGGAAATAATTAAATAATATCTTAAATTAAGTTGATTTGAGTAGCTAAATAAGATGATTTGCCAATGGGAGATTTTTTACTCTTAAAACAAGATAATTACGTAATATGCACTTGATATGTTTAATTATTTTAAGTGTAAATTACATTGTTCCATTGGTTAAGTGTTCTACTTTCCTCCTCAATTCAGGAAAAAATTACTTATTCAGATTTTATTTTTTGCAGCGTGGATAATATAACATATAATAATAAGACGATGTTTAAAGCTTTAGATATTTTCTACAATTATCCAGCAAGAGCTATGCTGGAAGGGACCAATAAAATGGAAGTGTAACTCCAACTAGATCTGTGGCCGAACTGGATGATTTTGACTTTGTTGAGGTATTTTGAAAAAGCGGAAATTGCGGATGTTTCACCCCAGGCTTTCAAGTATTTTGAAGTCTTGCTTGTTCATAGTCCATTGTTGCAGGACTTTACTGTAACCTTTGTGTGAAAAAGTGGTACATCAACTGCATACTACTTGCAAGTCTCTATAACTTTTTTGTGGCAGCAAAACCACATTAAGTACATCACCGCCACTGAAAGGGCTGGAGTGAGAAATTTAGTGTCTTACTTTTGTTCAATGTAATGCGAGTAAAATTTAGAGCCTCTGCCACTTGAAAATTACATTTTGTTAAATCGCGATTATATTGCAAATGCAATTAATTGCCCGACCCTAATGGGAACAGATCTACTAGACTCAGATCCAATATGGCAGTTCCTTGCATCTACAACAGTACAATGTGATGAAAAACATGTCTATTTTGCAAGACACATTTGTAGGTGTGTGTCCTAAAATCAAAGTTAGATGTTGGCTGAAACTCTAATTGAAACAAATTAAAACTTTATTTTGCCTGTGGAAAGCATATCTTAAAATAAAACTCATAAGAGGAACTACAACAGCTTTCTTTGCCATTGTCATATTGGGGTCCTAAAAATTCTGACTTTGCAACTATTGGTAGGGTAACTGGAATGCACCATCATTCAAATCCAGTGGCTGACACTTGAACAATATGTAGTTGAAGCCCTGATTTCAGTCACATTCAAAGTTTGATGCTTAACAACATCTCAACCATTACCACGCGGGGCTGTTGTTGCAAATTATTAACTTGGTCACCTGAATCATGATGAGAATGCTCATGTAATGTCATGTGAGGCAGGGTTAGGTGATGCTTGAAAGTAGCTGTCCAAATGTCTTCAGACAATGAGGCAAAAGTCTGGTTGCTTCTGATTTACCACATATGTCCTTTTTATATCAAACAACACAATGAAAAATACAAAGACATTTGTAGACTACATGACAACTCTTGAAACATTTAAACGTGATGACTACATTTACAAAGTCCAAAAAAATCCTGCATCAAAAACCAATTTTATGTAATAAATGGTCAAGTTCTTTATCACAAATGTCTCTGCTAGTCTTTCTGCTTCCAAAGAAGTGTTCAGAAACTCTGCCGTGAATAAGTTTCCATCATGCATGTTGCAGCCAGAGGGGATGGGCTGGACCTCATCTTTGATCTGGATTTTCAGTGTCAAAGCTGCAGCTGCTTAGAGCCCAGCAGCCACTGAGCTGGAAACCATATCAGGGTGGGATAAAAAGTCTCCCTGACCGCCTCTGTCTCTTCTCAATCAACACTTAAACACTTTGATGAGCAACTTAACTGCACCCTTCTCGGCAAACACACAAATCGGAAAAGTTTGCTGCAGACACAAGAGAACCATCCCCACATTAGATCACATTAAAGCCATAGATTTCTCCCCACAGATTTCTGTTAGACACCCAGAAATGGTTCGGGTCTCACAGCCACACACAACAGAAACCCTTCTGCCTGGCTGCTTCCTCGTGACTGGTCTGCACCAGAGCAGAACATATCTCAGTTACAGAATGTCAGTGTTTGCAGAAGCAGTCCCTCCCGGCTTGGAAACTGATCCAGAGAGGTACCTAACTATGTTTCAGGGAAGTAGCATTTACAGGAAATGACAGGGACATGCTGAGGTGCATGCTACAACAAGATATTCCCTAACACAGCTGAAGGGGGTTTGTGGGATTAAAGTTTAAATGATGTTGTCTGTGTTTCTTTCATTGCTTGAAGAATAAAAACTTAAGCTCTGTCAGCTTAGTGAAAGTGATTATACATCCTCATCTGTAAGTGGAAAACCTTCCCCCAAAAAGGACAACCTCCTCTTTTTTCATGCTTGCACAGGGTTTTTTATTTATTTATTATTTTTTACTAACTGAGAGCAAGCTGTTAGGATATGGCCATAGAATCAATGACAGACGCTGCAGAGAAAGATATCAATGGTCCACACACACACACACACAGAAGTGTGACAGGCAAACAGGAGCCAGAATAAATTCTGTGTTGCAGGTTTCAGTCATTTAACGCAAGCTAAATAGAATAGGGAAGAAGAAAAAAACGTCTCTCTTCGAGGCTCTCATGTCTAGCCATAAAAAATGTTCCAGAATGGTTATAAATGACCAACCTGTCCAGCAGAGACATGTTATCCAGAGGCTGATTTAAGCTGAGCAGCGCATAATTATATTTTAGCTTTTCATAATCTGTAAGCATGATAAATCTTTAGAGTGTATGAGTTTACTTTAATAGCATAAGAGTGGAACAGCACCGAATGTTTTGGGGGATTTCCGTGAGGCTACAGATTACTGGCCATTACAGGTGCAACACCTAAAAAACGGTTGATGTTATTTGCTTTATATTGGAGAAAAAATAATAAACCTTTTAACAATTCGCTCATATTCCTTTTTATTGAATAGGTGATTCATTTTTACAGAGTATAGCAGCAGTATTTGGCTCTTTTTTTTTTCCACATGAGGAGACACATATTAAATGAAACTGGCCTTCTGTGTTTGAACTGAACACCACTAAAATCCCCAAGAGCCCCAGCATTTGTACAGCTGAGAAAGAATTGCAGCTAATTTGGGTCAGTGGAGCCATAAACAAGGCAAATTAATTAAATTTGCTCATTCAGACTTTACAGAACAATTTACGTTAAATGTCCAACCCCACCTCCCACCCAGGATATTAAATCTTGAGTAAAATATGAAATAAACTAAAACATCAAGACCTTTGACTCTTCTTATTGGCGACAAACTGAAATTCTGAAATCTCTTTTCAATCACAGTCCCTGACAAATTATTGACAAATTGATTAATGGGACTTTTTGTCAAAGAAATATATTATATTTGTAATATTTTACATCTTTCCCTGCCTGTTTCAGCCAAAAGGTTGTATTCTCTATGGATAAATCACTCTCTGCAGATGATATTCTTTGCCACGTCTGCAACAAAATGTCGGCAATCTCCATCGGCATGACCTTTATCCATAAAAGCATTACAGTTTCATGTTTTTCATTGGATCAGTAAGTTCCAGGCAGAGATGACGCACTCCGAGTCAGCAGACGTGCAGGAAGCGTCTGTCTGGCCCAATTATGTTTTAACCCAGACTGCACCAGTGTTTACACGTGTCTGCATCGCTACGCTGACCTCTGCATACTCAGGCTGACAGACGATGGGTAAATGAAGATGACAGCAATGTCTATGCTTTCCTCTTCAGGGTATCACCCCCCCCCAAAAAAAAATAAATCTCTCCCTCGTCCTAAAGACTGGAGCTTACTAAAATGCAAGACAAAACCAACAAAACAGTAAAGGTCAGGTGTGAAGTAGCTGTGTTCTCCCTCAACTCCGCCCTCCAGAAATAGTTAGCATGCTCCACTTCACCCAAAATAACCCACAGCCGGCAGTTCTATACAAACCTTGGTTCTGACTATCGGGGGTGGTGCCATGGGTGGCAAACAGACGGCCAAGGCTCATAGACGCCAGATAAAATGATAGAACAAAGGGAGTCAGGTATCCTTTAATAATTCGGGTGTGGTGAATTTCAGAAGCAGAAGTTGACAATGACAGCAAAGGGGGGAGGGGGTTATTTAGGGTTTCCACTCAATTTTCATGTGGAAACTCTACTCCCTCTCTGACTCAGATTTCTACAGCTCTGTCTTTCTAAACCCTAAAGTTAAAGTACAAGGACAGTGATTGAAAAATATAGGAAGGAAGGAAGGAAGGAAGGAAGGAAGGAAGGAAGGAAGGAAGGAAGGAAGGAAGGAAGGAAGGAAGGAAGGAAGGAAGGAAGGAAGGAAGGAAGGAAGGAAGGAAGGAAGGAAGGAAGGAAGGAAGGAAGGAAGGAAGGAAGGAAGGAAATCTAAATAGATAATTGACAGACTGATGGATTAAAACAGTGATCTATTGAAGTGTTTCCGTCTCCCAGCTATGCTGCCCACGTAGCTCATGCTGGTGCATTTATAGTGTAACAGACCATGAATGTGTCACATCCCAGCGGGCAGTTTTCAGCTGCGCTTTAGATCAAATGACTGTTTGACTCAAATAAAGGAACAAAGAAAAGGAGAACGAAGTAAAAACCTTTTGTGAAACCTGATAACCATTTTTAGAGACAAATAAAAAAGCTAATCTGGTTAGAAGCAATCCAGGTTTTAAAAACCCCATAGTTTTACAGAATACTCTATACATGATTATTTTTTCTTTTTTTTTTTGTGCGATATAAAAAGAAAAATCTTATACAATGTTTAATTACTTGAAGTATATAATAATAACTAATTGAATGATTGTACTATCTAGAAAGCCCAATCCTTTTTTATTTTATAAATAAGCAGGAACTGCCCATCATTGCATACACAGCTAAAAAGCCTAGAAGACAAAGAGAGACCTGAGCATAACAGTCCCCAAAGAAGACAAGATAGACTTGATCTCACAAAGGAGAAATTCTCTTGTCACATCCTTGTCATATCCTGTTACAGATTATTGCACAGGGTATTATATATATATAGTTATTGCACAGGGTATTCAGTATAAATAAGTTATTGCACAGGTTATTACATAGTGATTGCATAATAGTTATTGCACAAGTTATTGCAGTTATAGTGCCGCATTGTAAAGTATGATGTTAGCAGGGATGAATGCCTGCAGTAGCTCACCTTATTATAAACAAGGTTTATAAGTCTCAATAAAGGAACTGCTCAGGTTCTCTATAGTCTGGTGCTTGGGGAGAGAGATGTCCATGATAGATGCAAGCTTGGACAGCAATCTCTTCTCAGCGACTTCCTCCATTGAGTCCAGAGTGCAGCCCAGGACAGAAGTGGCCCTTCTCACCAGTTTGTTCAGTCTCTTTCTGTCCTGCTCTGTGCAACTAGGAGGCCAGCAGACATTTTGGCACATCGCACTCCAGTTTTCCTGAACCACCTCTGACTAGATTTGGACTCAAAACAGGCTGTAATTATGCTAGACAGGTAGCTTAATTTCTTTATTTGCAGTTCAACGCTTCTCTGGAGGATTATGTTTGAGCGTGAGATGCACGTTTAGTGCCGTATGTGTTTGCTGGATGGAGACCAAGAAGGAGAAAAGGAGGGTTTTAGGTTCCCCAAATCATGAAAAGTTAGGTTGCTTAAATTACCCTTTAATTGTCCAATGTGGTAAAGGGCCTATTTCAAAGCTTTTTTAGGTATCTAGAAAACAGTATATCCTTTTTTTGGTTTAATTTGTAACGAATTTGTCAAATCTGGTCTGAGCAAATATATTAGATCAAAATTACTTAAATCACATTTTTTTCTCTTTATAATCTACAACAAAATAATATTCCAATATCTTGGTATTTTCCTAGCATGGTTAGCGCTAGGGAACATCTTAAGTCTCTGGGTTGATTTTCTTGGTAATGTGGTTCCTTATTGAAACTCAAATTTACAAAATTTACAAAAGAATTTACAAAACTTACATGCAAAATAACAAAGACTGAAACCTAAAAGCATTAAAAAGAGCAACTGTGCAGCACTTTGATTACCTTCCTGTTATATTGGTCAGAAGAAAGTCTTTATCTCACACTCTAACATCCAAAGAAAACAACAAAAGTTCCTTTTGAACCCATTCCTACATCTTTAATGCCTCTTTTCATTATTCTTTAAATATCTCAATGGGAATGCAAACTTTGAGATCTGTTTTTAAGGTGTGTTTTTTAACAAAAATGTCACAAATTGGTAAAATGAATATGATAAAACCTCAGTTATGATATGGCAAGGCAAAAGTGAAGGATGTTGTCTCACTTTAAAGAAGGGTAAAATCCTCTATAGTTTCCAGAATTTCAGGTTACTTCTTTGGAAATATGATAAAATGCGAAGGCTTAAACATGTTTCCTTAATTTGTTATTTCCCAATACTTATCCAGATTTAGAAAATGACCAAATCCCTTTTTTAAATACTTCATAGGAACCCTTCTTGACTTTTATCTTGGGGATATGAGTAAAGGGGTCAAACGTTCACTGCTCATGTGACATGGCAGTGGAAAACCCCAGAAATACTCTTGGAGAGTTTTAAGTGAACCGTGGCTTTTCTGTTACCGCCACTGAGGGCGGGGTTGAGATTACAGAGCTGTTTACAGTAGCCGGCTGGAGTATTCCCACACTGTGTTCCTCTTTGACTCATGAAAAACATATGTAGAGATCAACAGAGTTCTGAGCAAAGATCTATTCATTAAAGTACTGTGAAAATGTTTCCACATGATGTTTGTGTAAGTGCAGGTATGTGTGCTGTAACCGAGGGACAGGACATGGAGGTCAGCTGCAGCTAAAGCTCATTGAGATTCAGGTCATGCACTGCAGAGGTTCCCAGGGTGACTCTGCTGCTGAGCGAAGCTAACAGAGGGATGGGAGGAGCGAGGCAAGCCTCTGGATAACCCTGTGAATATACAGATGGATGCCAGAGTAGCTCAGCAGATTCATTTTTAGATAAATAATTAAAAGAGAGGAAAAACATTGTTTAAAGATTTTCTGAAATATTGAATGGGTGCGAAAAGCGATAAAAAACTGAAATAAAAAAGTGATGATTGGACCGCCACAGCTGTCAGAGTCGTTCTGTCACAGTAAGCCAGCCTGTAGGGTCTAAGAGGACAACCATGAAAATGATGTCCTCTAGATTCACCAAAGCCTCTCCCCTTCCTCTCTTTGACTCTCCCCACATTAGTTTGTCTTCAACATGTTCTCAAGGCTCAGGCCTGCTGGAAACATATTGATTTTGCATAAAGGATAATTAAGTGTCCTGTTGTGTTGTTGAATATGTAACAGCGTAGAGCTGAGCGCATTTGGGGAAAGGCCACCAACTGTTACATGCAGGACAATAAAGCAGAGGACGCTTACAGGTTTGTTTCAATACATAGACCAAAGCAGAGATTCGACCAATCAGAGAACACATGAAACTAGGTTGTTTTTGTTCACCAGCTCAGCATTTCTTAGCCAATTGTTGAGGGGGAAACATTTTTACAGCATGTCCTTTGAGTTTTAAACTCTGGTTATTTTTAAAGGCTGGTTATTTTCCCCAAAAATATTAAAACATGTTTATTCCAATATCCAAAACATTAGAACTGCCTCAAGCAACATGCATCCATTGTTTTTAATTGTTTGTATTTTCCTTTACTTATTTTTAAAACCTCCTACATTTAGGATTCAGAAAGCTTTACAAGCAGAGAAGCTCCTTTGCCCATAGTTTTTTTACCCTTAAGTTTCAACAGATTGACAAATAGCCCAATTGTGCTTCAAATAGACTTTATGAAGTGGCTTTTTCTGCTGGTCTAATCAGAAGCTTGTCTATTTTTTGAGTATACAGGACCTTTTAAATTTGCTGTGAAATCACATATTCACACATCGTCTAAACCTCCAGGCCACCGTATAATCTTCAGAATAAAAAATTTACATAACCCAAGCTGAGGCCAAACTGTTTTCATTGTGACGACTCTTCTCTGTGGAATTTGTTCCCTAAATTTGTTTTTTATCAAATATGACAGAAGTCATTTTTGTTATAGTTAAACAAACTAAATAAATGACTTTCAATTTAAATTATCATTTGTCATTTCAAGCAAACCTTAAAAATATGGACACTTATTTAAATAAATATACAAATTAGGAACAATACCAATATGTTACACAATAAATAAAATAATTCTTACTCTCATACTGGATTTAGACATAAGGAAATTCATGTTTGGAAAGCAAATTATTAAGTCCAACTGGGCATAATTGCTAATTAAAGTGAAAAAGTGATTCTGAGGTACAGCAAAGCTGAAAATGATGCAAAAGGCCCTAACTTCAAAGCATTACTACTAAAGACAATGATGCAGAATAAATATACATGCACCACATAAAATTTGCAATCTGACCCATTTTTCTAAGAGGCCCCTAAGTCATTCCTTTACTACTTCATATTTTAGAACTATATTTCCTGTTACTTTTGTTCAAATGCCGGCAAATGATTAGTGTAATACGACTAAATTGGATTTGGGTCAAAGTGTAAAAACAAATTCAAATGCTGTCAAATGAAGACTATTTGCACTATAATGCCTCGGTGAATATTTGTCTCTATGATTACATGTTGGACATATTTCAGTAAGCCCAGAGTTTGGTGCAAAACAACCAATTTATCACAGGTTAACATAAAATACGTATTAATCAGGTGCGTTGAGCCGCGTTATAATTGCTTCAACACTTAATGTCATAATTAGCTTGTTTCTTAGCTAATCAGAGCAACAAATCAGCTTTAAATATAGAGGACTTGCATCACGTCTTAAGAGCCTTTTTCTTCATATTTAGTACCCACCTCCTGAATTAGGATTTCAGTGACATCTCTCTCTCTCTAGTGAATTTTGTACAGCTCTGAGTGTGCAGACAATCAATAGGTTAATTTAGAGTTTAATTAGGTGTAACTGTGACACAGAGCTTCCACAAGGTCAGGCCAGGAAAGAGACTTTCACAGATAGCCTCATTTAAATAAACATGCTGAAAAGGTGCTTTCACTGATTTGGAAAAGGGATGCATTAGTATTCATCATTATCTTGGGCTACAGAACATAACTATAATAGAAAAACAATGTCCTCTTAATTCAAGAAGGCTTTTTACTAATATCTTTATTCGATGAAACATAATTTTCAACCTTATCTAGAATTTTTTTTACTTTTTTCTGTAACATCCATCTTATACTCAGATAAAAGCTATTATTTGAATCCTGTTTTGGAAAAATAAAAAGTGTATCAGGGAAATAAACTCAGTTGCCCTACATACTCTGGGCCTACGTAAGGTGATTTCAAAAAGACAAATCATTTTGAGGCATACCGTAAAAATTCAAAAAATATCCACTGGACTTGGTTTTCAAGATTTTCAGGTTTTCAAGATCTTGAAAACCAAGTCCAGTGGATATTTTTTGAATTTTTACGGAATGACTTTGACCTGGATGACTGAGAACCTTCATCAGCATATTTTGAGGCATAAAAATAAGGAGACAACAGAAAGTAGCTATAAAAAATCCGACTAATAAACCCTCATAAAGTCTCTCCTTTTCTAGATTCATGCAACACTTTACCAGAAAAAACATAGACACACTTCGATAATTTATGCCTCGGTAGAAATTAAGAAAATATGACAAATGGAGATGGAATGAGGGAAACTATAGATAAGAATCCATGATCCAGATGAGGCACAGGGCAGGGGAAACATTTATATATCTGTGGTATGGTAATGCCTCATGCCACTATGTGGAAATACCTTTTTAGACTGCGACATTATGAACCACAACATGACCACTTCCTCATTTAGGAAATATTAAGAGAAACAGAGCAACATAGAGGCAGTTTAGTTAAAAGTCCCTAATCACTAGCTTTTAGTTGGAAAGAACGTATGGGCATTTTAAGTTAAAACCTGTGCATAAAAAAAAGGAAAGATTCAACTCAACCATATGCAAAAACTGAAAATAAACTTGACATTTTTTGCTATAAGAGAAAACCTCTTTTGTGGCCTTTTTGTGTCATCCTAGCCGTGTAGCAGCCCTTTTTATATTTATAATTCAACTGTCTCTGTATTCCAGTGGCTCTCAGAGAGAGGTCACCCCTTATAGGTGGGCAGTATTATACTTTACGGGAAGATGGGGAAGTTGTGGAGAGCATCATAGGATCTTTCGCAATTTTTTATTTATTTATCAAATTTTTGTTAAACTCCAAGTATATAGTTTTCAATGATTTTCCCCAGACTTGCTTTCATGTTGCAAAACCAGCAAGTCTTTGTTCCCATAGTTATTATTATGGAAACAAAGATTTCCAATAACTATAATGATAACTGATAGCAGTGAAAAGGCCGGTCTGTCTACCACTGAATGGCAAGCAGCATTGGAGGGGTTAATTTCTGTTTTTTCAGAATAAAAATAAGAAGAGATTAAGAAAATCATGAGGTAATTCAGGGAGGAGCTGTCCTGCACCAGCATTCTGTGTGTCCTTATACTTGCCAGACAATTAATAAACAAGTAAACTATAGAAAGATCAGGAGGGGAAAAAGTAAAAAAAAAAACAGATACAAAAGATCACAACGGATATTTGGCTGATAGTTACAGTACGCTGAAAAGCAAGAAAAACTTATAAACATTATTTTCTGCTCTGATTGATAGCTCAAAGCAAAAAATAAAATAAAAGGAACAGAAAATGACTAAAATATGAAAAAAAAACATCAGAAATCATATAGGCATTTAGAAAAAAAGTTATCACCATGAGCAGGTGAATTTCTTAAAAGCACCTATATGTGAAATTAAGCGGCTCGATATGTCTGCAAAAACAAAAATCTAAGCTTTACCCTTGAGCAGGATCAAAAATCTTTAAAGTCTGTTCAGCACTTTGGTCAGTTGTACTTTCTTTAAAGAAAAGTATAAATACATTTACTTAGGTATAGCTATACAAAGTTAAGTCTTATTCTCAGTGAGAAACTATATAAAGATGATTTATAATAATAAAAAAAATAGAAAGCATACTATTTTCCTTGTTTGTAGATTAAGCACCATTTAAGAGGAACAGAAAAACATTGTTTACCTTTGTAAAACATTACTGATCTTTAATACCCAAATGCAAATACAGTATCCATGAATTTAAAACAACTCAGTCTGAGTTAATAAATACCAAATAAAAATGCTGATTTTAACGCAACACCTACAGTAAAATTCTGTTCACAGAACTAAACTTAACCATGCTGACAGTGTCAACACTCAAATACCATCACAGCTATTCCTGGAGAGGGACCCGCTGTAAAGAAAGATAAGACTTAGGAGCTTGTGTGGTGTTTAAGAGCAGGCAGGTCTCCAGGGAGAATTTGTTGGTGCCGTTTGTTCCTTTAGCTATAATCTCCCTTAGTAATAAATAATGACAGCTGTGCACGCTACTCTGCTGGTGAGGCCAATCAATCGGCCTTCTTGAGATTAGCTTTAAACCACTTATCCCACAGAGGAGCAAATCCACAGTCCCTTAGTCCTGTGATGTAAGGAAAATGCACAGAGGAGGGTTGCCGTAAGGGAATGTCGAAAAACTTATGTGAACACTTCAGGTGCACTTGCTGTCAACAAATTTATTCCCAAAATTAGATCCTGGAAATATTTTAATTTACAGTCAAAGATTTCTGCACATATTTGGTTTAAAAATCTAAAGCAATCAATATGTGATTTATGTGAATTTATGTTAAATGGAAAAGGAGACAGCAGGGACAGATTCCATACTGTATGTATGAAATTATTTTAATTTAAAGCACCAAATATTCACTTTGTCAGCCAGCTGGGATTTCCTTGTCAGAATAAAGTTGAGCTCAGGACATGCAGGTGTCAAGACAAAAGCCTCGAACCAAGCAGTCACTTCAAGGAAAGGAAGATTAAGAGCGTCCAGGGAATCACCTTGAGTTTAAAAAAGCACTCCTGTTGAAGCCATCCAGTGTTCAGCAATATATCTAAATATAAAGGCATGAGAGAGCTCCGTATCTATGCATGTAGGCACATCTGGATTTTTAGGTAAATGATATGTTTCATTTTTACTCAATGAAAACATTCAAGTATGATGGACATTTTTTGGGGCAAGGATGTAATGTTGTTTGGAGAAATCTAAAATTTTAGTCAAGGACTGCAGGTCTTATCTGTGGCTGAGCTATCCTGACCAAGAAAAACATCCTCATGGCACTGTTTTTCCCTTTTTCTTGTTGTACATGTAACTGCCCGAACAGTTTATGTAGCAATACGTCATTTTGTGCTCCAGATCATTTCCCAGAACTTTTACAGGTCATATTTCCATCCATTTTCTGTCACGCTTATCCCTGTTGGGGTCGCGAGGGGTGCTGGTCAATGGGTGGGAGGCGGGGTCCACCCTGGACAGGTTGCCAGCCTATTGCAGGGAAACACCGAGACAAACAGGACAAACAATACCTCAAACACACACTCACACTTAAGGATAATTTAGAGAAGCCAATTAACCTAATAGTCATGTTTTTGGACAGTGGGAGGAAGCCGGAGTAAATGGAGAAAATCCACACCTGCTCAGGGAGATCATGCAAACTCCATGCAGAAAGACCCTGGGCCAGGAATCAAACCCCGGAGCTAGCAGTGCTACCCACTGCACAACTTTTTCTATAAATGAAAATGAGCTATGGTAATTTACCTTTATTCATTTCATTTAAAACAGGGTAATAGTCCGCGTCTGTGTTATAGGACTTGTTTTGAACTAATCTATGTAAAGGATTTTTACTTTCTGGATCAGGATTGCTCATTTCAAGCAGGAAAGGATGAGCAATGCATATACATTGGCAGCTGATAGCAAACAGACAATTTGAACCTTAACTGGTTCCTATCCTTATCAGATCATTTGAAATAAAAAAGCAGCAAATTTTTCCCCCATCAGTAAACCTGATTTTACATCATCGGGGTCATGGCAACCACAAACAGGCTTTATTGGAGGGAACCCGAATGCCGCTGAGTTCATCCAGAAGACATTTTGACACCTAAAATAATTGAGCCAAAATCCTGTTGCCTTCAATTCGAGCCCTAATAACAACACTAAAGAGGACACTGAAAGAGGGCTTAGTTAACCATTTTCAGTATCAGTTAAAAACCAGAGAACTCATTCTGGGGATTTATTCAAGCCTCCCACTAAAGATTTGACAGAGTGGATATGGGGCACTTGTGCATATAATAACAGTAGAGTAAACTCTGCGCAGTGTCTGCAGACGTTTAGGATTTAACAGTAGAGCCTAAGTATTTTCTACATGTCCCACCTACCTATAGCTGAGTGTCAATGTGAAACAATTTTCCTGAAAAGCAACTTATTGAGTGACACTGGCTATGCATATGCAAAGGCAAAAAAATTTGCTTTATGTTCATTTGTCTGCTGTACTGTCAGGAGAGGGTTTTTTAATACGTTTTGCAAATCCAATTTTGCAAAACGAGTTTGCAAATCCACATATTTTCCAGTGGTGACATTTGTTGTTTGTTATCTTTGTTTGCTACTCAGATAAACTAATAGTAATACTTGACTCCAAACAAGTACGGCAAACTCTGAAGGAGCATTAAGAGAGATTTCAGGACTAACAGGAGAGCTCTTGTTATTTTATTTGACATTCTCTAGGAAATTCTTCACAAAACCCAGCCATACATATCACTAACATGGCCAAATTCAATGTTCAACTCTTTTTGTCTTTGCTTTATGGTATTAGTAAATCAATGTTTTTTCTACTGCTCTTAATCTACAATTCAAACTTTAAAGCGTTTGCTTTTTTAACAAACCATATAATACCCTAACTGCAATAGGATATAGACATTTGTGTTTTAAACAAGAATGTTCTCTTATCAACTCCTTGCAGTGAGTGCTGCTGGTTTCTCTGAACACTACTTTAATTGAATAATCTTGCCTAACAGAAACATTAAAATTGGGATCCCAACCCAATTCCGTCTCTTAAAGTCTGCGTTCTTGATGTTTCAATAAGAGAAACACTCAGGGTGCCATCTGTACAAAGTATTTTTTTTAAAGGTATACGATCTTTAACAGAACATTTCTCTCATTAAGACCTGATAAAGTCAACCGGACAGAGATAAAGAATCTGTTTCATTTCATGCAGCATGAATAGAAGGACATGGCATTATACCCAATTTCCTCTGGGTAGAATCTTCAGATTACCTTCTTATCTGAAAAGCACAGCAGCTCTGAATTAGTTACTCAGAAAGTGGTTATAAATGCATTAGACTTCTCTGGAACATTTGTGTTTACATTTTAAAACTCCATTCAGATGCATTTTGTAGAACTAACCTGAAGAGCTGTGGTATTTGCTGCCATTCCCTTCTACATTTCACGCAGCTCAGATTAAACCTCCAGGCCATTAAATCACTCCCTCCTCCTGAGTTTCACAGCAGCGTACACTGTCCTAATCTGAAATCTCACATTTAAAGCTTCATGTTGGAGAAACTAGCAGACAAGCCACAACCCAGCAAACAAACAGGGTTAAAGAAGAAATTTAAGCCACTGAAGCGTTTCCCTCAACTGCAGGTCAAACATCACCACGGGAACTGGAAGCAGCCAGCTAGGATTCTTTGAGAATTTGATATACAATTTTAACTAATCTCTGCTGTAATTTAAGGTGCACCGCAGAGCTTGATTTGACTTATAACAATCTTATAACTACTCTGACCAAAACCAGCATTTTTGCAAGTTAAATAGCTCAAACACCACACCCTGAGAATGTCTCTAAAGAACACCATAGCCTGAAAATACAGATACTGGGTCATAGTATTGGAGTTTAAGTGCTCTAAGAGTAAAATCACCCACTCTGACTGATTTGACAATTCATAAGCAATGAATGAGCGACCACTATGTGGGTTTCGTTGCATAAGAGAGGTGTTTTTAGGTTTGTGGGGTTAAAAGTAGCCTGGAGACGCTGACTGTGGGTGCAATCTGGGCTAGGAGTCTCACAGCACTAAGTGAACCGTGATGGATTTTTTTTTAACTAGGAAAGATCTCTATGGCAACCTCATATATGCAGCATGGCTGCTGTACTCAGAGGCTGCCAAGTATGAATCCATCAGCAACCATCTTATTTATTATTCTAGGGAAACATACACCATAACTCAGGAAGACAGTTTTTTTTGTTCTTGTTTTTTTTTTTTCAGAAGATTAAGGTATAAGTGAGAACTGTTGTTCTACTAACTGATATTGCAGTTAATCTGTCATATGCATACATCATTAGTAATTGTTACAGGCGAACTACAGAGCTTAAAAAGAAATTACAAAGAGCAAACAGCAATTTAATCAGCAAACAGTTTGAACCAAATTAGGAATATCTGTGGGTTTACATTTAAGAACCCCATGGCTTAACAAATGGGTAGCTGCACTCCCAGAAATTGTATCCAGTATCTGTTTTAATATTGCTTATCGAGGTAGAAATGTTAGTTGATGACATTTCTAATGGTAATACACCAGCTGAGATGAACCGCTTTATGGAAGTTAAATGAAGGCTGGGTCAGCATTTAACATCGATGAGCCCTTATTCAATGTCTGTCCCCGATAAAGACACAAACAGGACGGATCCATCAAAAGTTGGCCAAAAACTAAGAATGAATGATTTCACAGCAGCAGCACTGCCAATCTCTAACAACTCCTAAGTTATCAAGAGAGGAAGATTAAGACTCATATGTTGGAATAAGACCACAAATTCTTTAGCGCAATTGATTTGATAATGACAAAAAGCTCTTGGTCTTTCACAACTAGATATAAAGAAATCAAGAGTCATGGGATTCCTGCTCCGGAGGTCAACAAGGCACTCGCATTCCTAAGGAAAGAATGATAGGGAAAAAATGAGCCTAAGTAAAGACACGCGGATTAGCAAACAAACTCTTGTTTTGATGGTATTCATCCTTAGCTATGGAATAGTATCCAGGTTACTGGAGCCTCAAGCAGTTTTACCTTATGAACCTTTAGTCTCACTACAACCACAAACTCTGACACAATTATGTTGTGCTTTTATGCAAATAACTAACAAAGCAGAACTTAATTGTAAAATGGAAAGAAAATGTTTAACAGCTTTCATAACATCTGGAAAATACAATGTGTCGCCCATGTGGAATATTCCCGGACATTTGAAAAGTAGGTAACCATAGAGTCATTAATGTTAAATATTTTTGAAAAGATTTCAGTAAATGTTGTGCACTATCCTGTCTCCTGGGAAATATAGAATAAACCACAGTACTTACTACACTTGTAACAAGTACATTGGTTCAGTCTGCTACTCTTTATTTTTAAACTAACAAACAGCTGTTCTGGTTTAAGAAGCTTCCTATGTAACCTGCAGAATCAATTTTTATCCTCTAAGAAGAAAAGGAGACAAATTCATATTTCTTTCATTAGAGACAACTAATTTGTTTTTCTCATGCTGGTCCAGCATTGCTCTAAAAAGCTTGCATTGTGTGGTAAGAGATTAACAAAAGAGCCCAATAATGTTAGATATAAAACATTGTCTTAGTAATAAATGGCACATAAGGCTCTAAAACCCTGCAAACCGCCCCTTTATTAATGCGACTCCACCCAGAATTTCCTTAAAGCCCACACCTGGAGTTTAGAGAATCTTAGCTGATAGAGTCACCCACTTAGAGCAGTAATTATACCAAAATTGTACAAAATAAATGTAAACATTTGCATTTAAGATAAAAAAAAAAACTTTTTCATCTGTCAATATGCTCCATCCAAAACTCCTCAAGTGGAAAGGTTTTAGTTTCATCTGATTTCATTTCATAAAAGTCTTCTTCAAGGGACCTTTTGCTATCAAATAATGAATGCATTAATAAAAAAATAAAAAAAATTGACAGATTAATCATTTTAGTTGATTAATGGTTAGTTGCAGACCTAAATGTCACGAATATGGTTGGTTTTTCATATAGTCAAGAGGAACTCTATTCTAACAGCAATACTGGATATAGAAATGATCCCAAGGTTTTATGGAGGTACATCCCCAATTAAATACATATATTGGTATGTATATGGCCCATCATCACACTAGTGTGTAATATAAAATATATTTAAAGCTATTGCTTCACACTACTTAGAAGAAATTACTCAGACATGAGTTTCTTTTGAAATATTGAAAAAATAAAAACAAACTTACTCCAATATCAAGTTAAAGCTCAATCTTCAAACAATTACACAGATCAAATCATATTCAGATGATTTGATCCGAGACCTAAAAATATATGTTCACATACATGTAAGCAACGTCCAATCTGACCAAGCCATATTTAAAAAGAGTAGGGGACTAAACAAATTTGTCTCTAAGTGTGTGTGGTAGAGACACATTTAGCAAAAGCTGGCTCTAGAAAATGATTGAAAGCCACAATGAGCCCCAAAAAAAGCCATTTTACTTGCATTTGAAAAACAAGGAATTGCTTCTGGTAGTTTTATTCCTATACAACATAAATGAAATTCAAATTTATGGCTGCAATGTTACAAAAAAAATTCAGAGGATTCAATCCCCTCTTAAATATGTGCTACATCCACACAAATCATTTTGCCCGTTTGTTTTCTGTCCATCCAAAAAGGTCCAAACTTCAATTAAACCAAAGGTTGACATAAAGGTGGACTGCACAAATGCAGCTGAGAGGAATTTAACATGTTAAAAAAAATGCATCAAGTAGCTGACTTCAGTCTGCAAATTTGGTTTTAATTAGTCCTCAAACATGGCAGGAGATAAGTCCTTAACTCATCGGGACTTTAGGAAAGGAGAGCAGCAAAGGTGAAGCAAAAGCAGAGCAATAAAATAAGGCACAGTAGGATAAGGATAATCCCAAGATGCCACACCACCGGTCGGCTCCGACATGTTAATTAGCCCCCTGAATCTGAATGAGAAATTCATAATTCATTGAAGAGTGGCAGAGCTGCAGCGAAGCTGCTGAGGCAAACATTCTCTGGAGAGGACTTCACCATCAAATGCAAAAAAGGAGATCAAAGAAAACGGGCCGGCTCAGTCACAGGGTCAAGAGCTTAACAGGGATCAAAAAAGATGTCATCATGGGCTGTAAGGCGTCTGTGAACTAACCGTATAAGACTGTCACTAGATTACGAAAAACGCAGATTATATTTGTCCTGTGCCTCATTTACCAAATGAGAAAATAGTGGGAAAATCAGAAGGTAATCAAATTCACCCACATCTGAACCAAACAAACATGTAGGTCCTCTGCAAAAAACACATTCATCTTGGTTACCATAGAAACAACTCTTATTATAGCAGCACCAGTTTTCCCAAAGCACCTGTGCACAGTATAGAAGGCAGCACAGCATATAATGCCAGACATAGGATGACAGCTTCCTTCAGTGGCTCTGTGCTGGTTCAGCCTCTTCGCTCTGGACATACTGTGAATAATGGAGTGGGAAATAAATTATAGCAACATAGCTGGATGACTCTGCCGCTGCGGTTGGGAAAAGTGAAGCTTTGCGATCGGATGTAAATATCTGCCATTGCAATAAAGAGGATTCTTCATGCAATTTATTCACTTAAACCTACATCTGTAGGTTTAATCAAGACGTTGCTTTAGACAGAGTCTATCGACTACTGCATGCATCTTTGAAAAGCGCGTGTCATTTTTTCCATCAAGCTAGTCTAAAAAGCTTAAATGTTTCCACAGACTCCATAGATCCAAAAGTGTGTGCTTTAGATTTGGCACAGAACGACTAACTGCAATCTCAGCAACAGCTCTTAAGTAGTGCCAGAAGAAAAAGAAAAAAAAGAGGCTTTCATCAGAGGCTTGAAGCGAGATCCGGAAAATATTTTGAATAAAAGATCCATTGAAAAACTGAGTAAGAAGTAAAAAAAAAAAGAAAGAAAAAAATCTTCATGGTGGGTTTAGTTTCTAGTTTCTCTCTGTTTTTCTACTTTTTAAAACCACAAGGAAACACAGATGAAGACACCCAAGGAGAAAATTAAATAATTAATTGAAAGAAAAGACTAAGATAAGGGGAAGGGTGTCATGATCTGGCCTGTTTGCTCTCCCTTAATTAGTAATTCCTCTCACCTGCCATTTTCCCTCCCTGCCTCAATCATAATTTATTCCTCTAACCTGTTTCCTCTGGTTTAAATTCAGTTCAACCTGAGCATTTAGTGCAAGATCATTACTTGTCTTTCTGTTAGCCTGTATGTTAGTTTTTGTTCCTTGGTTCGTGTCCTGGATCCTAGCAGCCAGTGGAAAGAGGGTTTTGTGTTTGTCTCGTCTCCTGATCGTCCACTGTTCCTCCCCCGCGGAGTCCTCTGGGTTTTTGGCTCAATACGTGGGGAGGTTCAGTTTTTATCAAAGTAAGCCTGGCTCCAGGGAGGAGACCAGTTTAAAGTCCTGCTTCAAGTTCCGGTTCCTACGTCCTGTCTCGGCTACCCTCTTCCACTGAGCCTGCCTGTCTGCACCTGATCCTGTCTGCTCCTGTGCGTGACCACCTAGTCATGCTTCTGGTCCCAGTCAGACTCTGAACCCGCTTGGGAGCTTGTGGATGCCTGGAAGTCTGGATCCTTCCACCTGTTTCTGTTCCTGCCTGATCTGGATTCTGCCTGTTCCGTCTGTTCCTGTCTGTTCTGGATCCCTGACCAGGATCGGCTTCCAGCATCACCTCTGGGACTGCAGCACTGGGGACATTCGTGGTCTGGACTGTTAAACCAGAGTGTCTGAGATTGGGTGGTGCCCCGCCCCCCCGCCTGCAGTGTCCGCGAGCCACAGCTCCACTTCAGTTTTTGTTTTATTTTAATAAACGTTTTGAACTTTCCTACTGACTGTCTCGCCTTGAATTCTGGGTCCAACATTCTGAGTTTCTTGACAAAGGGGAGGTCAGAAAGATTTTATATATTTGCAGTAGACTATGAAACCCTTGCTGAAACAGCTCGTTATTCCAGGAAGATCCACAAACACTGTTGTTTTAAACACTATCAATCAAGCAGGTTGGTCATATGGGGTTATCTGATTGTAGAGATACTGAGATTAATAACATGATTTGTTTGCTTAACTGCCTCCCTGCACTGGAATCCTCTGATCTTCCCGATGCTCTTCTGCTTCAACACACCTGACTGAAATAATGAGGTTATTAAAAGGACTCAGTCAACTTGAGTGCACTGCAGGAGGTAATTTAGCCTTTGGTTTCAGGTGTGTTGAACAAAAGATGCTTTTAAAAGTGGCAGGACCCGAACCTCAGAGGACTGAAGGAGCTACTGTAGAGACGTTTAGAAAATGAAGGAGGACAACAAAACATTTACTGTGGACACATCTGTAGTGACGCAGAAAGGAAAAACCCTGAAGAAAAACGAAAAAAAGTAGATAAAATTCCCTAATTTTCTCTGTAAATCATCAATTGTCAAGAAATGTTGCATCAGCATGCCTAGATGTATCATTTAACAGATATTTTACCTGAAACAGATACTATAAATGCATAAAATATTATTTTTGCTAGTTAAGTAAGAATAAAAATGCCGTTGAAATTTCATCTTATTTGATCTCCTTCTAGCAAGAGAAAAACCTCACTTAAAAAATGTATTTTAAATAATGCACATCTCAAGTACAACACTTAGGTCCAGCTATGCTAATTTTTTAATGCAATATTGCTTCGATCTTAAAAGAACACATGTGGTTTCCTATTCTGCAAAGGTCAGTTCTGTTCATTCCAGCGATTTCAGGATATTTGTAAGAATGATGTATGTGCATGGGAAAATGACCTCCGGATCCACACCACATCCCACCCACTGTGAGATTTCAATTTCATCTCATGAGGGACAAGCCCCTGAAGGTTCAGAGTTCACACGAGGAACGTTTAAGAGAATTTTAAGAAGACAGAGCAGTGCTGGAATCCTTTATGGCATTTAAATTGCCTGTTCTTTTACTGTATTGTTCACTGAAATAAAATCAAACTGCACATCACTTTTTCTGCAGCAGCGAAGATATCTTTACGTTTTATGATTTATGAAAGCACTGAGGGTTTGATAACACAATGTCCTGTACAGCATACAAAATGCAAACTTTCAGAGAATCTAGGTCAATTTAGCAGTAAACGGCAACAAGCTAAAAAGTTGATGCCATGCTCCACATCCTATGCATCACAAAAAAAATACTTTCACTGCAAAGAAGGGCGTGTCACCTCCATATGTCAGTCTGAAATGATCTGTAGCATTGTACACCCCATGCTGGTGCTGCACCTTAACATCAATAACCCCCTCCCTAGTTTACTCCTCAACAGCAGATATCAAAAGAAGACCCAAGTCTAGAGAATGGCAAGCCCCCACCAAAAAAAAAAAAAAAATCCCCAATCATGTGTTTTATGTGCCCTTTCAAAAAGAAACTCCTTTATAGATGAAATTCCTGTTGATGCATGTTCACAGGAACATAATCTGAGCCCCAACCCTGGAGGGTTCACTCCTATAGCTCAGGGGTTGTGGTGATGGTGGCTGCAAGTCAACAAAAACAAGTGATGATAAACGACAAATAATTTCTCACCATGGCTGGAAGCCACAAAAGGCAACTGCATGAGCTTTCTTAGACCGAACTACAACTGATTAAAGTCGGAGAAACAACCCCGCTGGGAAAAGAGGAATTTAGGAAGAGATGTAAGAAAAGGTTTCTATTTACAGGCTCCCAAAAGTGAACTAATGTACAAACGATAGCAGAGGCGACAGCGGTGACATAAATCAGATGTCTGGATGCCGGTATTTCCCGGTCTCCTCGGTGGATCAAGGCTTCTCTCTGATTGTCTCTCCCAACAGGCTGTAAAGGCTGGTGACTCTGGAGATACAGCATAATAGATATGCCATTCACACTGCAGCTTCTTTCATTTAAAACTCAGAGTGAAAGAAATCTGCCCCCACCCACAGATGGTGGGGGTGGGATATAATGTTCTCCACATCTAGACTTTATTTGTACATCTTTTTATTCTCTAGGCATTTCTGAACATGATAAAAACAAGCAATCTAGGAAATAACTAACGAAACGTCCAACAACAAGATCACTCCTTCAAATAATGTTCAAAAAATGAATTAGTGGGTTTTATGGGGCGAAATAGAGCTAACTCTGTTTAACCAAGGCTATAATGAAAAAAAGAAATGCACGACATCCAGGGCTTAATCTCATGAAGGTATGTTTCTAACGTTAGCAGAGCATTTCACAGGTAAATAGAGCAAAGTATCATTTGCGTAACAACAGAACTGTGTACAAGGTTGTCCAATAAAATAGAATAAAACACATTCTATAAATAAAGATTAAACCACTTTAAAGCACTTTCTATAATGCAGACATTAGGTTCAAGCCTTTGTAAAGATATATTGCCAATACAGTTAAAAAATGATTCAAATACAGCAGGACACACAAGAAGAGCTTTGTGCAAAAAGTCATTTCTTACTCTTTCTTCCAACTTATAAATGCATTTGAACAGTTCTTACACATTTAAAAGAATGGATTTCAGACATTGGGTTTGATACAAGCTTAAAAAAATAAAATAAAATCCTGCTCCTAAAATCTTCGACATAAGCTGGGTAATAGAAACTTGAAACCTGATAACTCTTTGGTTTATAATAAAGTGGTCAGTTGTTCTCATTTCTAATGTTTTTGACTATTGCTCTCTGCTTGAGTAATACGACGTGAACAAGCCTTTTATAACATAATGAGTAACAACATCAGTATTGGTCAATTCTCAAAGCTGCAATATTAAAATCATAAATGAAAAAGAAATGAAAGAGCCACATATAGAAGCAAAGGGCTGAGTTCATAACGTGGTTAATCTCAGTTAAAGCAACTATTACTCATGCATGACTCATTACTTCATGACAAGGGATGGTATTGTGGTTAGAAACGAAATGAGAGTTTATAAAAGGAAGCAATGCCTCGCATATTCTTCTGAATTTCCAGCACGCCTAAAGAATGAAAATTGTATTCTGCACAACTTATTACACTTCCTCAAGAAAGAAATTGCACCAAATCATTCATCTATGACCTGTGTCTGCTTTCCTCTCTAAAGCGATGTGACAGAATCACAGCATGTCCATGCTGCAGCTCGGAAGTAAACAGGATTTCACAGACTGCTTCAAGACCAGAATGCCTTTCTTCTTCTTGGCTTTGCCTTCCCTACATGCAGAGATTGAAAATATATACTGGTGAAACATCAGTCCAAAAGAACTTTTCAGAGGTTAAGCATGTAACATGCTTAAATAAAATGCATGCTGATTGTGGTGGAATTCAAGATTCTTCAACATATTAGGGGATTTATTTTAGAGAATTATGCTGACTGTTGCTACTATGTGCATCTAACTATAAAAGCCATCAATCTGTCCATTAAAAGGGTAAAACTTTCAAGCAAATATGCACAAAGATTTGGAAGATGTCAGATAATAGCGGCGATAAAGTAATGATTGAATAGAAATTTCCTACAAAAAAAATTACCTTATCTACAGAGAAGTAGCAAAAGAGTGAGCTAATGCAAGGCCTTTTTTTTACTCAACCAGTCCAGACTTTACAGTTATAATTTAGATGACAATGAGGTACTCTAGATTTGCTCTAACTGCTTCTTACTGCAGTAATTGTTGAAAGCAGACTGGATGATAGTGAGCCTTTTTAAATGGGCCAGTTATTTTCTTTTGTGGCATTACCCAATTTGGACTGGGTGGCTTCTGCTTTCCTGGATTCTCAAAATGTTTCAGACTAAAAAGCATGAGGTTTGAGGCAATCTATAAAAAAAAAAAAAAATCCCCTGTAGCATCTGATGTCTGGATCACCAAATTGGTTAAATATAGCTGGTCACATGCTAAAATACGTTGGTTAACTTATTAAACCACTTTCCAGGTTGTTCGGCTGTGACAAGCACTGGAAATGGTAGCGATAAACCATTAAGTAAGGCAAAGCAGCATGTTAATATAGAAAATGGATGCTCAGCTTCTTTCCCTAATGGAAAAACCTGTCATAAAAATTAATATCTCCTTTTGCCACAGTTTACAAACCCAAAGGGGAACATTAACATGGTGAACGAAAATAGCTTGTTTTCTTCCTGTGCTGCTGGATCGGTCAGATTAGATACAAGGATGCTAATAAAAATATATGAAAATATGGCTGTTAAATCTCACTTTTAATACTAATGAGAGAATAGTACATGATAGAAACTCTAAAAGAGATCTATTAAAGCTTTAAATGCTATTGATTTATGTTTCAGTTTTACCGCCAATTAATGCAACACAGCAAAATTTGCTTCAAGCCTACCGTCTGCTTTTTGCCTTCCATCTCTTTTGAGGGTTTCTCCTCTAGAGATCATTTATGTTTGCATAAAAATCTAATCTGGGGTGATAACATTTCCATTAAATTAACTAGTGGTAATACTCACTTTCTGCATTTATATTTAGGCTAAGCTAAATGTGCTGCCGGCTTTACAGTCACAATGTCTTAGAAAGTGACAGCATTATTCTGCAGTCTTATAAGAGCGTCACAGGTGAAATTCCCCTAATACAGAAAAAAATGCACAGAGATGAATTTGCTATTAAGTCTGATATTTGCCAGTGTAATAGTGTTTTATAAAGTTGAAGCACAGTAAGGATAATGAGTAAAGCGCTGGGTGGTGAGAAGTTGACAGGAGTGTAATTGTAGTGGCGTCTTTCTTTAGTAACTAATTAGAGAAAACGAGTAGCAGTTGCAGGGCAACACCAGAGGAACATTGCCTGAATACCTAACGGTTAAACACTGTATTGCTAAAATCAGTTTTCTATTACAGCATTCAAAGCAAGTATAATGAATCATACAGATATCTTCCTAGTGTTTATACCTTATAAAGAAAGTATGCTTGACCCAGCGCTGCTGTGTTTGGCTGTGTCTCATTGGAACTTAGTTACTGACAAACCTGTAGCTGCCATTAATGTGCAATTATTCTGCATTTAGCTTCACATCTCTCTTTAATAGAAAAAACTACAGTAAATGAGCTAATACAATGATCGACTCGGTCTCCCTGGAAAGTGCACCAGTCACTGCTGTCACAGTGATATGGTGTGCCCCAGATGAAAAAAATTTACAGAGCTTTCAGTATCATTGGCCTCATGTATTCTCTTTGTGTTGTTGTTTTTTTATTACAATGTGTCTAGTGATTCTGTGAAATAAGGAGGCAATGCCTCTCTCTTGCATGCAGCAACTTACAGAAATATTGCTGGTATTTATTGTATACTTCTCTCTTTTCTCTGCTACGGAAGCTAATACTTACCAAGTGATTTGTTTACCTTGGCTGATATTAACTATGTCTTCTTTACTTATTTATTTTCCTTTCAATATGAAGTTCACCTGGTATTATCGGACTGTGTGTAGCTGGATGAAATCACTGATTACCGTCAGTTATTTATTTTGTATGTCTTCCCATAGAAGGTGCACCTCGCCCAGTGTTTCGATTTCTCCTTTACCTGAGTAGGCAATTAAAATTTCTGACTGCTTTTGTTTCCAATAAGTTACTCATGGGTTAGCCATCCCTCTTTACTGGAAATAGTTCTGCAGCAGGTTCCTACCTTTCATGCTTCGTTTAGAAAGAGGAACTGCTGCAATGCAAAATGCCTCGATGCAAGAACAGAGAACTATCATTAGGTGATCAACTGAATTTCACTGTTTTGTATTACAATTAGGGTTGTCACGATACTAAACTTTTCAACTCGATACCGATACTAAGGCAAATATTCGATACTCAATACCATTTTCGATACCACAAGGATAAAAACAAAGACTCCAAAATTCTACAAAAATATTTTCATTAATAAATAAAATACAATAAATAAATACAATAAACAATAAGAACAATGTTTTGAGGTTGTACGCTGTGCACAATATTAAGCAAGCTTGATAAAAAACGTATAAAATTAAAATGAAGTGTTCCTTCCTTGGCTATGCTTTGCACACATAACAATAACACTAGCCAAACCAGTTAAGAAACAAAAATAATTCTCAGCAGCTGCACCTGTTACAGAAAAAAGTCTGAAACTAAAAAGTGCACAGAATTATTCAATCACACAGTGTTCTGAAAGTGCATTGTCCCATATTCTGTACTTTAGATGAATGACTGCTTCGGTGCCACTGGTGTTAGCACTGTCTCGATACTTTTAAAAACGAGTATTGTATCCGGATACAACGTTTCAGTATCAATACTTTTTTGAGTATCGATACTTTTGACAACCCTAATTACAATTAAGATCTAATCAAGATTTAGATACCCTAATCCTATTCTTACGATGTGAATGCACTGGAATAAATTGGGACTGAATCTGAACCTAACCTAATGTTTTATGAATCCATGATATATAAACAAAATGAACTAAATTAAATTGACTCAGCGTTACAGTTTTGCCAACATCTGTCTCCTTTATCAAATGACAGGAGGATGACTATTTTCTTCACCCAGCCTTCTACAACCCCTCCCCCACCTTTAAACCTTTGAATCCATGCTGCAACATTTCACAGACAACTTCCATCACTCTCCAGCAGTGTGTATGAGCATCTTAACATCAGCCCAGACACAGTCGGGGGGGATATATGCCTCAGGAGAAGAACATAGATTAAGAGCTGGAGTCTGGATTCCTTCCAGCAACAGAAAAGCATCATTAAAGAAATAAATTGCAATTCCCTCAAAACCTACCATTACAAGAATTAAATCTGATTTACGTCTACTTTTTTAAATATTCAGCCCAAATTCTAATAAAAGTCCAGGTATTTTGTGCCAGACGCCAGCATCAAAACAAATTAATGTTCACAGCCAGAGTGCTAAGTAGGCCACAGCATGGTATGTGACCCACAAGATGGTTCAATGGCCCATTTTTGTTTCCCAACCATCTGATACGTAGCCCACTGAGGTGGAAACCTACCCGGCTTACACGGACGGGTAGCAACTAAAGCCTTTGGTATCAGTAACAAGGTGAGGCTTTTTGTTTGTTTCAAGAGAAAAAGAATCTGAGAAAAAAAAAAATCTGGAAAAATACAGCATGTTCATCTGTGAAAATAAAATATAAATGTCTAAATGAGCTCACAGTTGGCACAGACTAATTTATGTATTTTGTATCTTTAAGAGTCATTTGCTTCTAAAACTAAAAGTTCAACCAAAACTCTTCAGAGATACTAAGGAGGATATTTTACAGTGAGTAGGTACTCTATGTATGTATGTAAAATAAACCTGTAGTTTTGAATTAAACTTGAGTGGAAGAAAACGGTTTGGAAAAACTGCTTCTTTTCTGATTTATCAACCTTAAACCATGGTCTGCAGAAAATACACTCCACCTTCACCTCCAGGGGAAAAAAAACCCTAGTAAACCCAATGAGATTGTTATCTGGAGTGTCGGCTCGAGATGGAGGGCATAATGTGTGTTAAACTGAGCGTGAATAAAGCATTCTGTTAGCAGGGCTCTTTTGTGACCCTCTCCTGAGCCACATCTTTAGCTGGTTTCGCTCCAACCTGAGTTTTTAAATTCACCATCACCGCAACTCATCTGCATGACAACAGTCCCTCTGTGTCTTTTTAAAGGCTACTTACTGAAATGGCAACAGAATGCATACCTTGCTCTACTGGTGCAACATTGTCTATGGTCACATAAAAATACTTGACTGTAAAACTTTTTTTCAAAGCTGCAGAAAAATCCATCTGTTTTTAGAATAAAGTGTTCTGAATTTACAGTATTAGATACACGTATTACTGAAAACCCTGGCAAAGAATCCTGTATAAAAAGCCTTTAATTAGATTGAAACAATTTTGATATAGCATACTCTCTCACACTCCAAAATCAGTGCTGGAATGCCATTGAGGCTTTAATGGATCAATGTGCTTTGGTTAGATCACTCAATCATTGACGTTTTCTTTTTATTGAAAAAGTGCAAAGAAAAGTGGTTCCTATGCCCACTGTAAGGTTTATGGTCAATCTGGGATGCTGGGGGATTTTTTCTCTTTGAAGCCAATTGGAGGCTTGTTTGGGTGCAACGAATAGTGAACTTTTCCTTTTTCTTTTTTTTTTTGTAACAAAGTGGCATTATATGAAAAATATGATACCATTTCATCTTTCAGCAGTACCATTTTACGTTTATAGCCCAATCAGCACAGAAACTGTTTCCCACATACACACATGGAAGCAGCAAGTGTAGTCTAGTAAAAATAAAATACTGACAACAGACGAACCACTAGATGACGATCCAGCGCTATAGTGAAAACGACAATTAACATTTAACATTCAGGATTTTTCTTCTCCTGCAAAATAAGCCTACTTAATTTTTAAAATCATGTTCACATTCAGTGTGAGAGTTTACTTTGGCAATAAAAAGATGTATTCTAGGACACACACACAAAAAAGAAAAGTTTAAATTGTATTTTTTTTCTTGCAATACTTTGGTTGCATACTAATTTAAACCACTGAAAGTGGACAGGAATAGATTTATGATGCTGTCCTAACCTGCTTTACCTCATTGCAGAATGAGATGTCACTTTAAAGGTATATCATTAGCAAGGTGTTTGTAAGAAAGGAAATGTGACAGAACCTGTTTAAACATTTGATAGCTGAAAGATTCCAGATGTTGCATCCAGATCAAAGCATCTTTAAAGATCCAACTTCTCTGTGCAGACGAAAGCCTTTAAAAAGGATTTCATATTTAGAGTCCTAGTTTTGGATCCAAATAGGTTTCTAGTAAAGCATACAGGAAATGTATGCAGGGAAAGCACCTGAAGGCCAGCAGCTGTATGGCCAAGTCTCTAACTCCTCATCAGCAGCACCAAGGCACACAGAGCAGCTTTCTGATCAAGATCTGAAAGCAGCCTTCCATAGCATGCAAGAATGCTGGGTGAAACTGAGCCACCTGTTAATCATTTCCAGGGATGAGACTAGAGCACATGTATTTTATTACTTCCACCATCAAATCCAAATACCAAAACCTCCATCCTTTTATTTTGCACAACTGAACACATAAATCTACAAAAAGTAGCAATCTTTACCTCCTCACCAATCTTTACAGATAAAAAATAACTACTAAATAAAATACTCATATAAAAGAGCAGGATATCTCATAGACAAATCCGTCCTTCAGATTGCTAAATGAGGTCAATAGAAATAAATGATCATACAAGCATTAATTTTGTGCAGAAATCTGAATGTGCAGCGTTTATTTAAAAAAACAAAAAAACAACTCTTCTGTTTTAATGCTCTTTGTTTATTTCAAACTGTCATGGATTCACACTCCTTATGGCCAAGATATTCAGCCAGTTAGATTGAGTCTTGCTGTAGTACATGTCCATATCTGACACATATGTTAGTTAGCAAGGCACAAAGGGCCGGATCTATCAAAGGTTTGCGTGTATTAAAACGTGAGCTATTTCACTGCGCACGCTAAAAAATGTACAAACTGATCTATCAACAGCGTGCTAAAAGGATTTGGTCTTTAAAATGTGCTAAATAGCGCCTCTTATCCATTTAGTACTTTTTCTGCAATGAATATGCAATATGGGGCGTTTACACGCAAAAGTGCGTCTTGTGGGAGGAGAACATGTAAATATATTAATTTAGCACTCGCAAAGTGATTTATCAAACCTGAAAGCAATTTTGCTAACGCTATCTGACTCTATATTTAACACGTTTCAAAAGAAGGTGCAAATGGTCTGTATGCGTAATTGCGCACACATGGCAGCGGTTATTGTCGCAAGGAGACATGGAAATGAAGCAAGGAGACGCAGAGAACGCATTTTTTCACTCCGTGTGAATATTTTTGGAATGAACGAGGAAACGATCATCAAAACATATCGTATATCCAGCATTGCCATTTTGGAGCTGCAATTCCAGTGATTTGCTCCTCACAGAGCGTCAGCTGTACTTGTTCCTCAATGCTGGTCAGAGGCATCTCATCTACTGTGCCCCGTCCTGTTTTGTTCGCAGATGTTTTGTTATATGCCAGTTTTTCTTTGGTTCGCCTTCTAATATCCTGGTATCTTCTTTATACTTCATCCACTGTTCGCAAGTTCACCAACAGCGTTTTCTTTATTACAGATTTGTTCACATATATCGTTCCTCTGTGTGACAGTCACAATTTTTTGCTGTAGCTCACTTAAATGTTTGTTGGCTTCATCCACCAACACTTCCATTTCCATGGGGTCGAATTTCCTTTTGCGCTTTCTGCTGTCCAAACTCGTCATGCCGCAAACCACCAAACGCGCAAAACCATCATTTAAATAGGGCGTCTCCAACAGTTTTGCACCTGCCACCAGTTAGGCCTACGCAATCGCTCTTGTTAAATCACCCGCAAACCATGGTTCAGCCCCTCGTGCAAAATTCCAGTTTGCGAGCGCAAATTACTGCACGCAAAATTGGATCTTGATAAATCCGGCCCTAAATGACAAAGAGTCAGCTGCAGGTAATACTAGACCCCGTTTCTAAATATGGTGCAGATCTACTCTTATTTACTAAAGCCAAAATTCGAAGTGGCTCTGCTTTAAATGTCAGGATGTCGCTTTTTACAGATTAAAAATGTAAGATAATCCAACTAAACAGAAATTTTAGCTTTTATCATTTTGCTTCTGAGTGAGAAGATTTTTTTTCCTCCTTTGCTCAGAAAGACCCTCATCAGAGCACAAAGACAGCACCATTTAGTTTCTCAACAATAAATAATCAAATAAGGACAGTACATAGTTTTAAATGTCAGCATTTCCTCACACAGCTGCAGATACTGTAACCAGCAGTTGATAAAAATCACATTTACTTTATTCTCAATTTTCACTAACTGGCTTAAACCAATGTCCATCTCTGCCCTGTAAGCTGTGCTTTGTACCAAGTAGAACATTTTACACAAAGAGCAGTAAAAAATTCTTAGTTGTGGATTAATCTTGAGTAGAGAATTACTTAAAGCACTTACAGTTCAACCATTTATCTCCAAACTGTGGTGAATAATGGATCCGGGTTGTTTTATGTCTCCCCGTTCAGGTAACATAATTAAACACATTTCCATGTAAGGTATTACCAGTCTGAAGAAAGCATTCGTTCTCCAAAAGTATCTAATTTGTATTTGACTTTTACTTATTCAGTGCAACAAGCTTATTCCATTGTGTCTATATTTAAACCACAGTGAGACGAGTAAATCCTTTAAATCCTGACTGACTGAATAGAATGAAAACAGTGGCTTTTTTTTTACTGCAAAAGAAACATTCCTGTTTTTCACATGCACCTGTCTGTTTTCACTTGATGGCTAAGACAACATGACATTATATAGCAAATGTCTCACACCCTTGTGTAGTAAAAACTAAACCATTATTTTTCCCAAAGACTGTCAGGACAGAAAAAAAGACAAAACTAAAACCGGTTGGATGATTGGAAAGCAGCAAACTAGACCATAATAAACCAGAGATCTGACATTACTCTGAAAGGATCCCTTTATTCATGCATGCAACTTTCAGTTGCCATGCCAACCTGTTACCAGTCTGCTGCAGCCAAGATGAAAATGGAAACACTGCAGTAACGAGAAGTCTGATTCCTGTAATAGCGCTGCCATTAGGAAGGAGAAAAAAAAGCAACTCACCGAGACGTCGAAAAGCTCTTCTGTGTCATCCAACATACGGACCCTGACAGTGACACGTCTTCCAGGGGGCATCGCCGGGGGCCTGTGGCCGGGGTCCAAAGTGCTGATGCCAAGAGTCTCGGGGGCTCCAAGACGCTGACCTGCTCCAGAGGAGATGGTCTCTTGATCTGGCTCTGCCATGGCGCTCTAGGATATTCACTGAAAACCTGTGTTAAAGCAGAAAAACAGAGGCAGTCAGCTAGCACTCAAACCCTCTGTTGTTCACAGTATTAATAGCGTAGGTTCTAATTAAAAGAAGGAATCATTATCAACCAGAGGAAACCTTCCTGCTACATGCTATATTTACACTCAGCACTAATGGCTCCTAATCGTTGCCTGTGGGAGTCTCATTTACAGCATGAAAAAAAGTTATTCCAGCATTTTCTCATTTCAAAGCATTAATCAATCTTAATTTAATCTGACAAATGAATCACAGAGCAAGAGGGTAATACCAAAAGGGTCTGTTCAACGTCAAATCGATTAGGAAAACCATAGGAGCAAGACACGGCCAAAATCAGACATGCCAGTTTTATCAGGTCTCAATGGTGACATGTCAAACATCTAAATATGTAGCTGGGAATGGGGAACTAAGAGAGCAGTGGATGTAGAGTAATAAGAGCAGATACGTAATGTATGTCAAAAGCAGATGTCAAAACGATCAATTATTCTGTTGTTTGGACCTCGAGTAATTTCAGATCAAAATCTCCCTTTATG
Organism: Cyprinodon tularosa; assembly: GCF_016077235.1. NCBI lineage: Eukaryota > Metazoa > Chordata > Actinopteri > Cyprinodontiformes > Cyprinodontidae > Cyprinodon > Cyprinodon tularosa. The sequence goes on along the minus strand of NW_024038416.1, from coordinate 898,612 downwards.
GGAATGGCTTAGTGCCTTCCTAGATCTTACTGGAGGGACAATTAAACCATCTGACCTAAAAATGCCAAGGAATTCACCAGACGTATCTGGAAAACGATGTCAGAGTTTCCATCTTTGGCCTGTAAACCCACAACCCAATCCACCAACTCAAAGAAAAGGGTGAAAAACCTTCAGCTTGAACACATTTTGGAGCTAAAGGGAGGTTCAGCGGAAACAGCCAACTGACTGCTTTAAACACAATGTTTTTCATAATAACCACTCCCCTTAGCTAGCTGCTTTTTCATTTTTTTTCTCCCAGCGTTTTATACACCATCATAAGAACAGGACAACGAAATGAACTCTCTGCATTTAACCCATCCCCTTGGGGAGCAGTGGGCTGCCATTGTGCGGCACCCAGGGAGCAGTGTGGGGTTAAGGGTCTTTGCTCAGGAACCCAGAGAAGAGGCTGTGGGAATAGAACCGGCTACTTTCAACCAGGCTCGGACTGGGAACGATTTTTGGCCCTGGCATTTTTCCACCTACACCGGCCCACGCGTGCATCCTAATGTGAAACACAATACAAACACACATTGTGGATTAACCGATCTATCTTCAAGCATCACACGACAACCATCACCAAGACTTCTACAATGCGATTTTACTAGTTTTGGTTATTAATACGGACGCCACAGTGACTGCTGCTGCATAACGTCCACACACACCACATCAGCAGCTTTGCCAGATGTCACTGACTCACATTTTCCAGCCCAAAAAATTTTCATAAACCGCTGGGATATACGAAATTTCGCCAAATTTGAAACAATGTCTATTGATCTTTTAGGCCATAAATCTAAAGAAAAAATTTTTTTACCCATAGACGACCATCCTAAACTGCCAGATTGAGAAACATCCCAACCTGGCAACAATGCATGAAGATGGGAAACGTTAGCCTTTAGATGGTAGTTAACATAGTATTACTTCTTTAGCTTCTTGAGTAATTTACTGTCAAAGGTAGGTGCTTCGGCTGGAGAGTAAGTGTTGGGGCCGCTATTATTTAAGGAGGGCTGGCCCTCGCACTCTGAATTCAGGACCGGCCCACCAGAAAAATGCCCGGTATCACAGATTACCAGTCCGACCTGCTTGCAACCTTCTCAGAGCTAACCCTCAAGGCCAACACTCCCCCATGTCCCTTTAAAGGAATTCATTTTGGGGGAGTGTTGAGTGCAGAGCTTGTGTCCTGACTCCTGGATTGCTCCCCTCAAGCTGCTCATTCTCCTTATGGGAGATGGGTTAAACACGAAAGGATTCTAAACTAACTCTGAAAATAGTCAATGATAAACTCCACTTTTGTCCTGAGATGACAAATGAGATGCAAGAATCATGCATTCATCCAGAGCCAAATCCATGCATGGCTCAGAAACATTATTTCATCTGACATTCCAGTAGCCTAATGTCATCCTGAAACCTCACCAAGTGAGACAAACGAAGCACAGCGAATAGTGGGCAGCTGTTCAGCCGTTGCAGAGGTGAGCGACTGCTGCGGGTTATGGAAAAAGAGTATGTGAAGAAAACCAGCCATGGGAATAGTGGCAGATAGTGAAATACTAAGTTCTGTCCAGTTATAGATAGCCTGTCAGTACTACTTATAGGGGAAATTTTGTATCCATTACCAGAGCTGGGTAATAATTAGTTATATTTACTTAGTTACATTTATTGAGTTTACACTATTGGTAAGCATCACTTATCCTACTTGAGTAAAATCTCTGACTATTCTGTCCTGTGTGAGTAACTTGAATGATTCCTAGATAAGGTAAACATACAGTAAACGGAAGATATTATCAGTGGAATTTCTTAACCCTGTCCTAAAACATATACAGTTCTCATTATAAGGATTGGTTTTCTAAGTTTTATGTAGAAAAAATATTATTTGATGAAAGGTTTTCTTCCACATGCATTTGTTATTTTATATTCATGAAATTTATTTGTACTTTTTATGCACTTGAGTCTGTAAAATACCAAATTTTGCACATAAAGTCTGTCTGTGTGCATTGTTTTACTCAGTACTCAAGTAGCCCTTTTACCAAATACTTTTTTACATTTACTTCAGCGAAAAATATTGAAGTAGTGCTACTCTTTCTTCAGTAATATTTTTAGGTATTCTACCCACCTTTGTCCATTGTCATTTGTGCGCATTTTCATTTCTCCATTTTTTCAGTGTACAATAACAATAAAAGAGATTGGTGTTAAAGGATTCCCTCCTTTGCAAGATTTCACAAAACACTTAACTTTAAAAAGCACCATGAATGCAGAACTTAAAATTGGTACCAATTTGGGGATGATGGTATTACCAGAGGTACAAAAAGAAGTTAGTTTGTGAATACTAGCTTAAAACAGGTGTTTTTAAAAGATTGCGACAGATTCTGTAGTAGCTTTATTATTAATGTAATTAATAATATAGTAGTTTTATTTTTAGTAGTAAAATGTTACAATGTAGGTTTTTGGGCTAGTTTGACTACCTCAATGGATAGCTGTTGTAGGCACTATAACTTAAGCAACCTTTACCAATTTTTCCCTACCAGATACAATATTTTCTGCATTTCCTACATTTGATAGGTACATAAATTTAGAAGCTCTCCATTTCTCATACCACGTGTTGCTAATTTAGGGGTCAAAAACTATAAACAACCCTTTAATAGGTGTTTCATTCTGTGGTCCTAAATTTGCTATAAATCCTGTACAATTCAACTTGGAAAGACAAACATCTGACATGGGTGGATAAAAAATGAAAAGGTGAATAAGAAGCACATTCAAACTAATATTAGATCTTGTTAGGACTCTATCAGCATTTTGTACCATAAAGTGACCTTTGGGTCATTCAGATTTTTGATCATTGGCTAAATCATTCAAAGACTATTTCTTCCACTGAAGACATTCTTAGTTCATTTAGATGCATATTTATATTCAGTCAAGCTTTTTATAAGGAATGGTTTTCAACACAAACATATTTGGGGATTGAATGGCACAATTTTAGAAAATGAATGGTGCTGCCACCATCTTGTTTCACTGTGGGTTCGGCAGACTATGCCACGGATGGAGCTTTTGAGTTGAGTAGTTTTTGGTCCAAGTCTTGGTAGTGTCACTGACCTGTTTCCATTTGTATTCTCACTAATTATGGAAAATTTTCTCTTTTCTGTGATGTTAAAATGTCCTGAATATAAAATGAGATCATTAAAAATATTCCTAAAAACTATTGTTTCAGTTAAGGAGTTCAAATGGGTAGAATAGAAAATCCGTTTCATTGGAGAATGTTGTATCGTTTGCACCTGTTTTGTTCAGTCATCACAGACCAGTGTTAGCAAACATTGCCGTTTTCCAGTGAAGTCTGCAATGAGCAAGCTCTGAAAGCCATTTTGGAAATTATTTAGGAAAGAAAACATACTTTAATCTAAACTTGCTCATTTGTTACACCTGAACCCGATAGCTATTGTCTTGATTTTAGGCAGAGGCTTTGAGTTTGTCTCTACATATTGGGTGACCTGCACAACCATGGCACATGAGCACAGACCTTCCCTAGAAAGTAAATGTGAAATAGAGGCCAGGCCAAGAGCAGACAGTGATTACTTTAGCCAACACATGCAGCCCCTCTCAAAGACGCTCACAAATCAACTGGTCAGGAGTTCTGTGTTCAGTCTCAGTGCCAATAACTCAGGTCCAAACAAACACACTGAATAGCCACCACTTGTGCAACTGGCACTAAGACACAAGTCACTCAGTGTATGATAGGAGAGAGACAGGGGAAACCTCCCTGCATTTCAACAAGTTAGCTAAAAATTCCCCACATAGGTGTAATGCTGAGCTGGGTTTTATAACAGTGGCTCCACTATGTGCAAGGGGCCCCTCCAGTGCACAGCTGGAAACCTTTAGTGACAGCTGAATGGCCAGAGGCTGCAGCTTGATAAAGCCACTTCTCCACCTGAAAGAAGCTGCATAACAAAAACCACAAAAAAAGGCTCAATTTCCTCTTGTGCTCTGCAACAGATCCTAATATGTGGGTGTGGCTGGATCTGTTGAAGTTCCCTTAATAATAATAATGGCACTGTGTGGAAATTGGGCAAAAGGATTTTAAGCCAGCTGGACAAATGCATGATGCAATTTCTTGAAAAAAAAAAAAAAAAAAAAAGATAAGAGAGACTCCTCTGACTCACCTCTCACAGACTTGACACCCTGACTGTAATGTGGGTTAACAGAGCAGAGGCTGCAGTAATCCCCAGGGTATTATTAACAGCAGCTACAGCACATGTGACATTAATACACTCACCTGGATAGACTGTGGAAACTAAGCAGGCAGATCACATTTGCACACTTCCTGATGGGGTATTGATCATTTAAATGTCACCAGTCAAATCATGGAGAGGAACCCTATAAGCGATTGCTGCATCTACAGAGGAATATTGCAATGCAATCCACACCGCAGGACAGAGAGGACAGTCCTTTTAAAAAGACCAGTGGATGAGGGAAAAGATACTCCCAAACAAGTTCAATTACTTCCTTTAAACAGAGCAACAGTGACGGGAAGACTTGCGCTGCATGGTCCTTACCCCTTCTCCTCCTCTCTGGTAATACAGGCTTGTCCAAGCCAAAGTATTCCCGCAGCTCAGATGAAGGTGTTACATCTACGTCCGGGCACAAGGGAAGAATATCAGAATCCCAGGGGAGTTTCTAGACGCGGTTCACCCCGCAGTAGAGCCTCCCTGCGGTCGCCATGACGGCCGGCTGAGCGCGTGAGCCGCGGAGAGAAGGGATTACACAGGCAAGCAGGATCTTCTCCTCTTGGTTCCTGCTTAGACAATGAAGGGGGCGCAGCACCTCCACCTTCTGACAAGCGCCAGGAACTCTGAGGAGCAGAGAAGGAGCAACAGCACCATCTGATGGACTCTGCTGATATAGCAAGCGTCAGACGCAGATCCATCTCAAATTAACTGAAAAAGTTAACTGATTTTTAAATATTATTTCAGCTTAATATGGGGGAAAAAGTCAGAATTCTGTCTTTAATCTCAGAATTATGACTTTTTTCTTAGAATTCTGACTTTAATCTCAGAATTCTGACTTTTTTCTTAGAATTCTGACTTTAATCTTAGAATTCAGTATTAGAAATCTATCAGAGGAGCCTTAATGTAAGTGAAAGTAATTTATTTGATTGCATAATGTATTAATTCCTAATTGCATGTAGAATGCAATTTGACATAATGTGAATATCATTGTTGACATGCTCATCCAGGAGGAGCGTCCCTGCAAAGTCTTGTCAAAGTCAATGACTAGTTGCAATACGCTACTTTTTATCATTCCTATTTTATGATCTGATTTAACTGTTCACACGTGCTGGAGAATGGGCACTACAGTATATACATAAATTGAGCGGAACCAAATATTATTACTTAATTTATTTATGTACAAATAGCTTAAACAACAATAATAAACATATAGTTTTTGAAGCATATATTTCCAGCTCCATTAATTTAAATAATTTTGACCCTGCACAGCGTCTGAGAAGGAAAAACAGGTAAAATCAAGAAAGAAATATATCACTCATAACACTAGACATGTTTCTAACACTAATCAAAACACATGTTTGCATCATTATATCCCATCTTTATTAGGCAAGACAAACCAAAATATCTTAGATGAGTATATTATATTAATATTCGTTCTGATTTTGTGTAATTAACTATATATATATATATATATATATATATATATTTTTTTTTTTTTTTTTTTTTTTTTTTTGTCTGCACAATCAAAACCAAGTCAAACCTACTTGGCAATAAACTTGATCTGAATTCTGATTTAGATTATAAAAGATGCAATTTTGGAAAAAAGAAATACATGTTGAGCTTACCTTTAGAATGCAATCCAACAAATTCTATGTATAATCTGCCATCAACTCTTATCACTATATACTGTATAAAGCTGCCACTGAGAATATATAGTTTGATATATATATGTATTTGTCTCAGTGTCTGTGTAGCTGTTAACCCTACACTCATGAACAGGTTGTGGCCAGGTAAGCAGACATGTAAGGGCAAAACACTCAGGGATAATTTGCATCTCTTTCTGCAGGTTTAGCTTGTTCGATGATGGCTCTTTATACTGCAAGTTAGCTGACAAGTCTGTTTTCATTTCGCATGTCCATAAAAGCTTTGTCTCGTTTATCAATGTTATTTTTATGTTTAGGGTGTGTTTCGGTTGTTTAGCATTTGTTGTCCTTGTTCTTGTTTTGCATCTTCTTGCTGAATCTCTTGTTCTTCCTGTTTTTGTAATTGCATTTCCCCTCCTTGCAGCAGCTGGCTTTTCGTTATCAACAATTCAATCCGCAGGTCTATCAGCAGTCCAGGGCTTACAAGAAATAGCATCATGGGAGAACTTTAGACTGTCTTCCTTGAGCAGATCCATCCATTACCCTCCTTCAAATATTGTTTTTAATTGAAAGGCCTCACTATATTAGTACAAAACTGTAGATGGAAGAATGACCTTTTTTTCTATACACTGCAAAATCAAAGCCAATATAAGGGTGTTATTTAAAAAAAAAAGTAAATACCATCTCTGCCTCCCCCCCTAACCACAACCTCACAGTGGTTCTATGAAGTAGGGTATCTCTTCATTCAGAAAGATCTAATTGAAGATATACCAAATCCTCTCTAGAAGCAGGTTAGCATCCATGCCAGTTAGAATGTCCTTCTTTTTCCAGAGCAACAATATCAGCTTCTTTGTACAGAGAAGTCTAAGGTACAAAAGAAGCTTACTTTTCTTAGTAACTGGTTGTTCTGAGACACCGAGTGTAACCAGGAAGCACATCCAGTCCGAGTCTGGTTTTACAAACGTTTGAGAAAAGGAAATTAGTGCACTCTAAAATTCCTGCAGCTTTGACAAACACATAACAGTTATATAGCAAATCTGCCTGATTACCGTATTTTCACGACTATAAGGCGCATATAAACGTCTTTTTTTTCCCCCTCAAAATGTGGGGTGGGCCCTATGGTGCGGTGCGCCCTATCTGCGGACGTTGTTGAGACCACCATGAGTATATGAGAACGTTAAAGGGGGAAGTGTGGGCGTGGCTTGTATATAAAAGAACAGGTATGTGCTTTATGCAGAACATTGTTGTCTTAACAACCCTGGAAATGGCAAAGAGACACGCCTATGAAGCCCAGTTTAAACTGCAGGCTATCAGCTACGCAGAGGAACATGGAAATCGAGCAGCTGCGAGAGAATTCAATATAAATGAATCGATGGTTCGCAAGTGGAGGAAGCTGGAAAACGAACTCCGACAGGTGAAGAAGACGCAGCTGAGTTTCCGCGGACATAAGGCGAGGTGGCCCGGGTTGGAAGAAAGACTCGAGCGGTGGATCGTGGAGCAAAGAACGAGTGGGGCCAGCGTTTCAACGGTCACTGTTCGACTAAAAGCAGTAAAGCTGGCGGAAGAAATGAAAATTGAAAATTTTCAAGGAGGTCCATCGTGGTGCTTCCGTTTTATGAAACGGTGCAATTTTTCCATCCGGACCAGGACTACAGTTGCTCAGCGACGTCCGGTGGATTATAATGAAAAGCTGGCGAGCTTCCACTCCTTCTGCAGCCAACACATCGCTGACAAAGTCATCCAGCCAGGCCACATCACCAACATGGACGAGGTGCCGCTTACTTTCGACATCCCAGTGAATCACACGGTGGAGACGAAGGGGACCAGTACTGTAGCGATACACACAACGGGGTATGAAAAGGCGTCGTTTACTGTTGTGCTTGGCTGCCACGCAAATGGACAGAAAAAGTGGAAGGCAGCGCCGGGCAAGTTACGCCACCGTTTGCGGATGGATTGTAGATGCTTGGACTAACGTGTTTGCTGGCACTGTTGTTCGAGCTTTCGCAAAAGCCGGCATAATTTCCGAGGAGCCGCCCGGCACGGAAAGTGACTCTGACAGCGAAGAAGAAGGGGGAAGTGCCTGGCATGTCTGATTTAGCGCTGCTGTTTAATTCAGAAACAGAGGATGATGACTTTGATGGGTTCGATTAATACTTTGTAATAAATACATGAATAAAGCACAATCATACTCAGTTTTGCTCCCGCTCTATTTTTCTACCTGAAAACTTAATTCAACAGCAGTCTCTGGGCCGCGGCGCCTCCGGGTTCACCGTGGCAGCTGTTTTTTCATCTAAATCTTTTTAAGTGAGAAAGTCCACCTGAAAACTTAATCATTGCAGTCAGTTCATCCAGATTATTATCCTGCCTATACTATTTCTGTCGGAGGCGCCCAGACCCCCACATACCAGCGGTGCGCCGACAGCAGGAATTCCTTCAACAGCAGCCTAGGGTCGCCTCCTCGCGGTTCACCGCGGTGGCTGGCAGGTGTTTTTCATCTAAATAATCTAAACCGCAGGATAATAAAAGCGAATATATTCTGTCGGCAGGTTTCAAGTTTATTTATGCGTCAATAAACTGTGGCTCTGTTCGAAAACCTAGGACGTGTCCTCCAAGGACGCGGTCTACCTAGACTGGATCCTTCGAAGTCCTTGAAAATAAGGAGAACGGAAGAGTTTTGGCTGTGAATTCGACCAGGTCTACCCTTCAGCGGGTTTTACCGCCGTTGCTCTGTTGCTTAGCAGCCGTAAACGTTGACACACAAAGCAGGAAAAGAATGAATACAGAAGTTTTCAAAACTGTTTATTTCTTTGTTATTGTGAAGTGAACAAAGACTACACTCACAAGAATCCAGAGTGGAATAAAGATTTCCAACCACCGGGAGCAGGAACAAATAAAATCAAATGTAATGATAGAAACCTTAGTCAGTTAAATAACCTGCTGCTGTCATTCTGCACATCTCTGATGTTGCTGCTATTTTCAAATATCCATTACTGTAAAAATGTCCATAGCTGCATATTGGTTATTTATTCCCCAGTTTTGTATTGTTGAAACACTTTCTAGTATTTTATTGTTTATATTTTAACTCTTCCCTATTGTTATTCTTATACATTTTTCTAAGGTCCCCATTTGTGACCATTTTCAATAATCTTTCTGCTGCTGTAAATTTGCCAATTGTGGGACAATAAAAGGATTTTCTATTCTATTCTATTAAAGGGGTAGAAAGATATAAGTACATCTAAACAATGTATTTATAAAAAATATATCTGCAAAATCTCTAATATTCAACAACAAAAAATATGAAGTTAAGCATATTGTGCAAAACAGCAATAAAAAGATAAAAATCCTATCAGATGTATAGCCCCCCCCTGCAAATATATTAGAATCTGTCCTTAAATTACAGCCAAACCCATTTACACAGTAACAGATTAAAACCTTTAGATAAACCAAACATTACCGGCACATATCTGGCTCTATAACCATTAAAACAACTATTTTTTATTAATCTCAGTCGGAACTATTAAATTACTTGTATTATATTAAACTGAACTTCCAATTTTCACCACTGGTCGGCGCCAAGTAATCTTTCCTCTGATCACGGCTTGCTTGGTCTCGCAATGAATCCTGGGATATCCAAGAATACAGAGGATACATCAGACCCGTCCTTCAAATCAGGCAAAAAGGACGCATTGTAAGGCCACATAATGAGGACTCTTGGAATCCGACCAGACCTCGGCGCCGCGCTATGACGTAATCGGCCTTCGAATCCGGTCTTAGGTTGTCCTAGGTTTTCGAACAGAGCATGTATCAGAGGAGCAGGGATGGGAAGTAACGAAGTACAAATACTTTGTTACTGTACTAAAGTAGATTTTTCTGATATTTTTACTTTACTACTTATTTTTATGGCGACTTTTTACTTCTACTCCTTACATTTTACACAAATATCTGTACTTTCTACTCCTTACATTTTAAAAAATTGGCTCGTTACTTTAGTTTTGAATCATTTCAATGGAGTTACCGTTATTATTTTTCACGTCAACAATACCAAATTCAGTCTAATTGGATGGGAATCTACGTTGCATTTGACGCACCACTACAAGATGAATCGACAGATTCGGCGGTATTCATTCGCGGAAAATCATTGCAGCTTAGTGGCCGTGGCGTTAGCACAGTAGTATGGACGATGATTGAAAATGAACACAACGGAGATCTAGTCCTATTGGCAGACATCCATTTAAAATGTAGGCAACGGCATGAAAAAAGTGGTTTCTACTTTTACTTTTATACTTTAAGTAAATTTACAAGCCTGTACTTTGTTACTTTTACTTGAGTAAAGAAGTTTAATCAGTACTTCCACTTTTACCAGAGTATTTTTTAACACAAGGATCTGTACTTTTACTCAAGTACGGAAAGTGAGTACTTTGCTATCTCTGCAGAGGAGTAATCACAGCCCTGTGTCATCAGCAATGTGTCTCTCATGGCCAGCTCCCAGGTTTGAATAATACTTTGTAATAAATACACCTTGCAGCTTTATTTGCTGTGATCAGTGGGAATAAAGTAGTTTTAATGTTTTTAAGTTGGAAAATCCACCTGAGAGGACATGTACCTGTATATAAAAAAACGCACCCTATAGTCCGGTGCGCCTTATGTGTGTGTTAAATACAGAAAAGGCACACATAACTGAGACTGCGCCTTTTAGTACGGTGCGCCTTATGGTCGTGAAATTATGGTTTTTCAAAACACTGCTGGTGTTTCTGGAAAAAAAAACTTGTCTAAGTTTTTGTAAGACCTGGAGATTCAACTGCTTTAAATTGTGCATTCTCTGCACAATCTCTGCACTGATCTGAATTATCTTGTGCTTCACTTTAAAAATTGCAAAGGTGGGTTCTTACAAAGTGTCTGGTCTGCACGTATCTGAAGAAGTGAGAGTTAATTAATCCATATTTCTCCCAAAGGGGGTTAAATAACATAACTGACCCCTGTACGATAAATCTTTAAAACATAGAGTGCATAGGGGGGTTGATGGATGGATGGACAAACAGAGGAACGGATGGATGATGGAGTTTTCATACACTACAAGCTCAAATTTCAATGTATATTGTGTTTGTGATACACCAGCACAAAGCAGCCCTTGCTAGCCCTACTTCATTAATGCTTTCAACAAGCAGCTATTATCTCAGCAGCAACTCTTTTGAAGGGTGGGGGGGTTGAGGAGGTTGCAAGAGTTGTCCCTCCTCAAGGCAAAATTTCCTGCAGATCAGCTCAGAAACACCATTAAAATAGCTCTAGATTTTGGACATTTTGTACAGCCACATTTACTCAACAGAGAAAGACTACACTTAAAAGCATAAATGTCCGTCGTCACCTTAGGTATCCAACTAAAGCAAAATCTGTAGGTACAAAAAGGATTAGTACACTGAAAAAAAAAAATAATGCAACCGTTTCTTATTTAGTTAATTTAACACAATTGTTTCATGTTAGCAGGGTAGGACATAAAACAGTTGTGTTAAAGTAACTAAATGTGATTTAGTAAATGCCAAAAGTGGTAGCATTATTTTTTCAGTGTACATAATTTTTTTTTTTTAAGTTTACATTTAAGACATGGATAGCATTAATACACCTAAGCTCTGTTTCAAGTGACTTCAACTGCTGTTCCTACTGGTATAGAATCCTTCTGTGTTGTAATTGGCATTTTTGCTACAGGTAAATATTTTAATACATTTTGGAACCTTCAAAACTCTGACTAACATATATTTTATACCTTATTTTTTCTACACCACTCTTGATGTTCCTGTGGCTGCATTATTTTTGAAAAAATTGATAATTTAAATGAAAGAAAAAGGGAAGCAATGACCTGTAAAGACTGTTAAACCTCACTTTCAGGAACAAAGGAGCGCAACATTTAATTGTGTTTATCCTACGAACATATATTTCGCGGGACCTAATGGATCTTAGCACTAGCTTCACATTAAAATTGAACAATAATCACTTTAAGCCCCTTTAACTGAGGAACTTGTATTTTGTAGTTTAATAAAATCAAGATGCATTTTAATTAGCTAAATATCAAATACAAACAATATTTTAAAACTTATAAAATAATTAATAAAGTTTAACATTGCTCTGATTTTTGTATAATTGGTGATTGATTTCTAATTTAAATTTGAATGATATAATACAATAGCATGAACATATGAAGTGTATAAGGACAAAATCACATCTTTCAAAATAAATGAGACATAGGATTGTTGTGAAAACTGAAATTCCAGAGGAAACCATCAGTGTGAGTTTGATCAGTATGATTTCAATGGAATTTGCAATCGTTCTACGGGTTAAACCGGAAATCTGTCCTGAGGACGTTGAGTAAGACATGTTGATGGAAGAGGAGTTCTCCAGTAAAGTTACATTGACCAATGAGATTATATAGACACCTAATTCCACTGAGGAACCTGTGGTATACGTGTGCCACTACTTTAGCAACCTGAGAAACTTTAACAATATGGTCCCCATTGCATTAAAAGTGTCTTAAAACATTAAAACAGAAGGAGCTAGATGCGTCTAAAAATACTGGATACACATTAAAATTTACAAGAAAACAGCACCCAGAAAAACCAGATACTTCATAAGGTTTCAGAGACAAGCATTCCTCCCAGGGTAAAAAGTAACTTTTCTCTGCAGACAGTTAGTGAGAACATTTCTTTTTGTGTGTAGTGTGTGTGTGTCCTGTTTTGCCGATATAGTTCTGGGAATAGATGTCCAAGAGCTAGCTGATAGCCCCACAGGTTTGCTTTAAAAAGCAGACAATTATAAATGTTGCCATAAGATTCCGCTTGATTTTTGTACATTTAAATTTTAAATGGACATTATTGGGCATTAAAACACCACACTGAAATCCTAAAAGACTGGTGTTCATTCTACAAGTTGGGTTTGAAAAGTGACAATCTGCAAACAGCAGGGGGCAATGCTGGTCTATCAGAAAAATGTTGGGTTCCAAGACTGAGAAGCTCAGGTTGTATAAATAGTTTAGCTAAATATATTACAGGTTAACACTATTTAAGTAATCTCTGAATAAATATTGTAAGTTCATGTGACATGTCATCTAATTTTCCTGTGTGAATGATTACCTGTTACTGCCATCGCAAAATAATCAAATGTAGCATAATTATTCCTAATCTATGCCTCTCATTGTATTTAGGGCCAATCCCAATACACCCCCTAGCCTTGCTTATTAACCCTACCCCTAATGCATTCCTGTCAGGGCAGTGTTGTCCCAATTCCTCTATGCAGGTAGGGAGAGTGGATAAAACAAGGGGTAGGGGAAGGAATCCAGCTCTTATAAACAAGGGATTTCAGATGCCAACTTGCTGGCAAAGGGACAGGGATAATTTCTCAGATATAATTCTATGGAGCGACTCACAGTTTTTTTTTTTTTTACTTTTGAAAACACAACAAAGCCGTTGGTGTTGGAGTCCCTGGGTTCACCAGATTCTTCCGGAGAAAAGACGGAAGGTGAGACGGTGCTTTGGAGCTCAGACAAGAGCAGTGGGAAATCAGAGTGAGAATGTCAGCAGAAAGAGAACCAAAACTGGATCGATGGGGCCAGCTGTTCCCCCTTTGGAGCTAAGGAACCGGAGAGGGAGATCGTAGGGAGCCCACTGGGGTAACAGTGAACCACAGCATGAGAGATGTGGAGTTTTGCCGGTGGTAGTTCATATGGAAAGTGGAAGAGCAATGCTGTTTATCAGTTTGGGGGCTACTGCGCCGAGTGCCCCAATGACCGGGGGCACCGCTGATGCCTTGACCTTCCAGGTTTTCTCCAGCTCTTCTCTGAGCCCCTGGTTGTTCTCTAGTTTCTCATGTTCCTTTATCCTTATGTTGCCGTCACTTGGTATTGCTTTGTCAACCACAATGTCTGGTTGGTTTTCCATTACCATTTGGCCCGTCTGTATCTGGGAGTCCCACAGGACTTGTCTTGGTCATTCTCTACCACCTTTGGAGGTGCTTCCCACTTTAACCTTGGGGTTTCCAGCCCATACTCTGCACAGATGTTCCTGTACACTATTCCAGCCACTTGGTTATGGCGCTCCATGTAATCTTTCCCCACCAGCATCTGACACCCTGCAGTTATGTAGAGCAAAATGTTGATGTTGTATGGCTCCAAGCATTCAATGATCCAAGTGTGTGGCATTGGGATGTAGCTTCCACATTGTGGAGAGGCAGGTTATTGGCCGACAGTTGGATGGGACTGAACCCTTTGAGGGATCCTTCAGGATCAGGATTGTGCACCCTTCAGTTAGCCATTTAGGGTGGTTCCCATCTGTCAGCAGCTGGTTCATTTGTGCTGCCAAGCATTCAACAACTCTACTATAGATGTTTCTACAGGGCTGCTCATGTGTACTCCGTCTCTAGCGACGATGTTGCAAGAGCCTCCCTGTTGACTTTGAAGCCATCTCTAAAGAGGATTCTTTCCTTTTTTGCAAAGTTCAGATTTTTTTTGTGAACTTCCAAATCTCTTCATGTTCAGTACTTAAAAAAAACAAAACTGAATGATGAGTTGCTGGTTTCTTTCTTCTTCTTGTTTCCATAGCTAAAGCTTAGTGTTTTTAGTGTCGGTAGGTTTTTACTTTGGCTTCACACTTTTTTATGTTGGCTGTTCAGATCAGTCAGTTTAGCAACTGTCTGTTATTTTGGCAGTCAGCTACTTCTTAAAAGTATGGTTAGTTTTTGGCAGCTGAGTTTTTTGATAATTTGCAGATCCGGTCTGGTGATGGACACTCGAACAAACTTAGATCCTGACAGTTTGTAGATCCTGAAAATCCTGTTGCAACTCTGCCCATATCCTTCCTATGTAAAATTAACAAAACATATACCTATTAGGCCAAAGAAATGCTATTTTGTAGCCTACACAGTAATTTGAATGGCTGCTTTCTTGACATTTGTCCAGCAGTAGGTGACTGACACTTTACAAGTCCAAAAAGGTCAATGCTGTGTAAGCATGCTCTGAAAGCTGGCTGCTGTTGCCAAACATATTCATGAAAAGCGGAGTGGCAGGGATGAAGGCAGCACAAACAAGTGCAAACAACAGGGTTTTCACATCTTAGATTGTGAAGCAAAATCCATTCAGCTGTTTGGGAGGGGACTTACTGGATGATGGCTCTGAATGGAGTCAGAGGTTTAAGAGCGTCCACACAAAGACTCATTGTATGGAGGACATGGGCTACAAGTAAGGCCTACCAAGAACTGCTTGCCATATGAAAATATACTTTTCTGTGGATTCTCAACTCCAAATTTTACACTTGTCATATTAAATATTAAACATTTCTTAGAAAATACATTTTGGTTTTCAATTACCAGTAAGCCATAGCTGTGAAAAATGAATGTAAACGAAGCAGTGTGGGGTTCCTAAACAACTGATAATTCTGACTCCCTGGGAGGTTATAACCTGGAATTTTTTTTTTTTTTTAGTAACTTAGTCTCAAATTAACTTTTTTTTTTTAAATAAACTGTATACACTGGGTGTTAATGGTCCTGTATTTATGAGTCAGTGCATTTTTTAAAAACCAGTTTAAATTTGCAGCAGCTGGCTTAAAATGTTTTAGTTTGACCCTCTATGGGTCGAAGGGTGGCTATTGTACTTTAATTTTCCTATTACCGGTAGTTAAAACAGCATTGTACAAGTCTTTGCCTCCATCAAAGTCATGAAGAGTTTTGTTTTTGGAAAGGCATCATTGTGCAATTCTGTATTTTTTGATACTTTAAGTTGATCTCTACGGAAGAGGATTAGGGCCACTGGGGAAAAAAGTTAACTGATTTTTACGTTTTATTTCAGTATAAAATGAGAAAAAACTCAGAATTATGTTGTTTTTGTTTTTTTCACAATTCTGACTTTAATTTTGAGAATTCTGACTTTTTTTGTCAGAATTCTGACTTTAATCTCGGAATTCTAACTTTTTTCTTGGAATTTTGGATCTTAATGTAGATGGGCACCATGAAGGAAGAGATGTGGGAGCACCCAGCTTCTCTGACAAAGGTGTAAGTTGTTTGGGAGGGCCAGTAACACAATTGTGGAAAATGACAGAATTAAGCAACTTTTTACGTGCTTGAGGGATCCCCGGTGATTTCATTAATAGAAGAGCAGAAGGTGATTAAAACAAGAGAGCTGGTATAGTTTCTAAAACAGACATGGCTACGGCTTGATGCTAACATGATTTGTTAGCTGTCAAAATTCAGGCAGAATTTTAAGATTAAAGTCAGAATTCTGAGAAAAAAGTCAAAATTTTGAATTTATCTCATACTGAAATAAAATTGAAAAATCAGTTAACTTTTTTTATTTTTTTCCCAGTGGCCCTAATCCTCTTCTATAGATCTCACTGAATTTTTATGAGGATTTTATCCCAGAATTTTGACTTTTTTCCCCATATTAAACTAAAAAAAACAAAAACAAAATCTGTTTACCTTTTTTATTTTTTTCCAGTGGCCCTAATCCTCTTCTATATGTTCCTACAGCAGTGTATCACACTGTTAATATGAATGTCTGAATGCAAACAGATTGTTTTGCTCTTGACTTTTTCGTGATAAAGAAAATATTGACCCGACTATTCAAACGTTCACCTGTTGCAGCCTGCAGTCCAAAGTCCAGGACTGACAGCCCCTTTCCCATCCAGCAGTGGGCAGGCATTTTAACCCGGTGGAGGGGCGGAGTGCTGCATGGTAAGGAGCAGCACGCAGGACGGCCAATGAAAGCCTATTGGCAGCGGAAGGCAGAGCTGAAGGAGCAAACTATGGGAAACTTTGGGTTTGTTTATGAGGTAAACTGATTCAGAGGGCGGGAACTCCACATCAGTATGAGCCAACTTTAAACTGCTGGTGCGCGCTTGTAGCTGAGAGTAGGAGGAGGGGATCGACCCGGATAAACCGAGGATGGCTTTCCTTTGAACGTCGATGATCGTCACGCGTGGATTGGATGGGTTGTTGGTGTTAAGCGGTGCGTAATGATGGCCACCCCAGCGCACCCGGAGACCAGGAAATTTACACGGGGTCTGAGTAAACCAGGCACCGCGGCTGAACTCAGGCAGAGTGTCTCCGAGGTGGTGAGGACGTCTGTGCTGGTCGTAAGTACACACCTTCACCCCCCTCCCTCCTTCTCATGGTGCTTGGATAAAGTGTAGGCTGTGAATCTGCGGATCTGACTTTTACGCACAGATTTAACAAAACCAAGCGGTCGGCTTAGATCAGCTGGGTGGGAGTTACCAAAGAGCTGTCATGGAAAAATGCTACAGAGTAAGTGAACCAGACCTGAACACAGCAGGGAGCTGCAGAGCTTGATTTGGAGGGGATAAGTGACAATTACTGAGCCAGAGAAAGGGATAAAAAAAAAAAAAACTAAAATGAAGCAAAAGGTTTGGTGACTCACAATTCTGAAGGAATCCAAGCTGCTTGTTGTATTTTAGAAAGTTTAAAGCACAAATAAGTGAAAAGGCTTTAAATAATTATAAATATATTACATATTGAAATTAATAAATGAAATAAAGACATAAAATATATAAACATTTAATAAATTATTATATTATTATAGTGGATCAAAGCTAAAAGGTTGTTTCCTTTTGTAATTATATGTATTTTTCAGTATATTATTAATATATAGGGCTGCTCAGGGATGCAGTGGGTAGCACTGCTGCCTTGCAGCACGAATGTTCTGGTTCGATTCCCGGCCCAGGGTCTTTCTGCATGGAGTTTGTATGTTCTCCCTGAGCATGTGTTGGTTCTCTTTGGGTACTCCAGCTTCCTCCCACAGTCCAAAAACATGACTGTTAGGTTAATTGGCTTCTCTACAGTCCCCTTAGGTGTGAGTGTGTGTGTGAATGGTTGTTTGTCCTGTTTGTCTCTGTGTTGCCCTGCGATGGACTGGCAATGCTGTCCAGGGTGGACCCCGCCTCTCGCCCATTGACTGCTGGAGATAGGCACCAGCACCCCTCGTGACCCCACTTGGGATAAGCGTGCTAGAAAATGGATGGATGGATGGTAGTATCTCCTGTGCTTCAAAGCACCATAAAAAAATAAAAATGAAATGCTTACAGGGTCCATCACATTTCTGAATGAAACGGATACAGGTTTTCCTACACTATTTAGTGAACTTTGCCTCATTTTGGGTGAAATATGTGCTGTGAATCAGTGTGGTCAAGACACTTTGTAGAAAATCTTGGAATTGAAGGCAACAAAGTGACTTAAACGTGACTCCACACAAATTAATGCACAACCCCGGCAAAAGAGTTTAAGGCTGACACTATTTAAATTCCATGGGATCCACTTTTCTCAAATATTTTTGAACAATTGCTGTAAAGTAAGGAACATTTGGGGTTGAAAGCTTCTTTGCAGCAGGCGGATATGATAGGCTTTGGCTCTATCACATTAACACATGGTATTAATATTGGCAATCAACAGCCAGTGGGAGAGACAGCTTGTGCAAATCTTGGTAACAGCACTGCTGATCAGTGGAGCAATCATTCTATTATTTACTTTGTCTGATAGAAGATCTAACTCACCTGAAACAAACAAACAAAAATATATTTGTTTACTATGTCATGCTTTTATGTCTAACACCAGTGAAAGTTGCATTGAATTCCCTTGAAATCCATTGTCACCTATCTTGCCATTTTACTGCTTTAGCTGATATACTTTGGATTCATTGGACTTTTCATCTAAGGTTAAATGCATTAGTTTCCATCCAGCCTGAGTACAAGCTCCTGTATGTTAAACACTGTATACTGATTTGGAAGCTGGTTTCAGAACAGACTGCCTGGAACAGTTTTAGCTCCGCCCAATCACTTTAATTGACTGTGCTAAAAGTAAAAGGAATTTGTAAATAAACAGTGGGACATTTCTGTTTGTCATTTTATTTAAATATCATATTTTCATTGTCAGCAAATATGTTTCAAATTCAAGAGGTTAACTGAGCCTTTTGCTGGCTGTTTGTGCAGTTTTTAACAGCTTACATAAATTTGCATCTTATCTAAATCTCTGCTATAGAATAAGTGCATATCTGAAACCATGATGTCAGGGGGGGCACCCCTTTTTACTTGGATGCTCTGAGATGAATAATACCTGTTCACAGATATAGCCCTTAGGCTTCAGTGTCTTGTATAATGTTACTGAGTACTGCTGATAAATGAGCAATTTAACTGTCATTCTGACTTGCAACATCTGGGCAACCAGCGGCACACCTCCTCCGTTAGGGTTTCATTTTTACCCGGAGGAAGAATGGAGTTGACCCCTTTTGTTGTATCCGAGTGTGTGCAAGGGGTGGTCAGTGCTCCTTTGTACCTGATTGTTCCTGCCTTCCTGGAAAAAGTTGCCAGGCAACTCGAAACAGACACCGTCCAAGCTCTCTTGTCAGGGAAATGGAATCCTGAGTCAGGATCCCAGACATCCAACCACACCTTCATATTATTTATTCATTCTCACTCTGGTGCGCAGCCAGGGAAGCCTAAGGGAGGAGATTGATGCTAGATGCAAGAATGCATGTTGGGAAATCTAAATGCCTTAGGAGGCCTGGAGCAACTTGTAGAGACGTGGCTGTGTGAGCAGAAACACATGAGTTTTTATTATAGTAAGAATAACCGCACAAGGAGATACTTGAAAGTGGGCCACTACTTATTTATTCTAAGAAAGTCGTCAGACCACATAAGATTTTTCATGCTACAATTGAGAAATATTTGATTAGAACTTTATGTAAGGACCGAAATGAGCTCATAATTGCAAACTGGATGGAAAATGTTGCATGCATTTTTTTAAAAGTTTTGGAAAATAGAAACCTGAAGGTTAATTTAAATCCAACTGCAATACTTACTAGAATCACATTTTACATTAGACAGTTTCAGCATATTCCTTTTTTTGCAGAGTAGCCCAGTCTCCATCAGAGTGGATGAAGAGCATCTGTAGACATAGTATTTTTAGTCTTGCTGCAGATTCCTAATAGGATTTAGATCTTTATGATTCTGGCACAAAAATATGCTTTGATCTAAACTGTTTTATTGCAGCTCTGGCTCTATGCCTCTGTAAGGTGAACCTTCAGTCAAGCCTTAAAGGAGAAGTTCGGTTTTTTACACTTTAAGCCCATTTTCTGTAGTGTCCAGGATGAAATCGAATGATCGACACCAAAAGTTTGACAATTGCTCCTGTCTCTGCTTTTTGGCTCATTTAGAATGACCCCCTGGCTGCTTTAGAATGGCTTGCATAGAGCATGTCCGATAATGTCCTTAAAACAACCTTAAACGTTCTTTTTTTAAAATATGCTACTCACCGGGTCGTCAGCGCTGTTCAATGACGTTCCAAAAAAAGTTTCGTAAAGAAAAAACGTTCCTGTAGTGTTTTATTTAGCATTTTTTAAATCCCATTGAGTTCTGTTGGAATAGTCAATATTCCCCTGCCACCGGAAACGGAAATGGGGCCTGTTTACACAGTTGTAGTCTTTTCGCTTCACTCTGTGTACTCCGATTTCGAGGTGCTAACGTCTCTGTTAAACACTTTAAAAAACTCTGAAAATGGAATACGAAAGGTGGATTATTGATTCTCGACGTCGGAGTACACAGAGTGAAGCGAAAAGACTACAACTGTGTAAACAGGCCCCATTTCCGTTTCCGGTGGCAGCGGAATATTGACTATTCCTACAGAACTCAATGGGATTTACAAAATGCTAAATAAAACACTACAGGAACGTTTTTTCTTCACGAAACTTTTTTTGGAACGTCATTGAACAGCGCTGACGACACGGTGAGTAGCATATTTTAAAAAAAGAACGTTTAAGGTTGTTTTAAGGACATTATCGGACATGCTCTATGAAAGCCATTCTAAAGCAGCCAGGGGGTGATTCTGCATGAGCCAAATAGCAGAGACAGGAGCAATTGTCAAACTTTTGGTGTTGATCATTCGATTTCATCCTGGACACTACAGAAAATGGGCTTAAAGTGTAAAAAACCGAACTTCTCCTTTAAGGCTTTTGCTGATTCTGACAGGGTGTTTATTTTCAGGATTTACCTGTATTTAGCTCTGCCCACCATCCCTTCAGTTCTGACAAGCTTTCCTGTCCCTCAGGACGATGCAGCTGCAGACATATTTCATATTGGTGATTATTTGTTTAGAGTGATGCCAAATGATAGATTGTTGGCAAACATAGCATCTCACATGTAAGAAAGAATGTTACATGTTTTTGTTAAATTACCATGTTTTTGCATTCTTACCTCCTGGTGTTGCAGAATGAATTTCTTCTGGCTTTCTTCTCATCATTCTGCTGTAAAGGCCGCCTTTATAGAGCAGATGTGTAATTATTTTTGCTTTGGATCCCTGCAGCTCCTTTACAGTTGTCAGGAGTCTGTTGGTTGTTCCTTTATTTAATGGTCTCCTTCACCATCATTTCAGTTTAGTTGGACAGACATGTCTTTGTAGGTTTTCAAATGTTAAATCCTTTTCCATTTGTGGAGGATGTTTTGATATTCAAACAT
Organism: Cyprinodon tularosa; assembly: GCF_016077235.1. NCBI lineage: Eukaryota > Metazoa > Chordata > Actinopteri > Cyprinodontiformes > Cyprinodontidae > Cyprinodon > Cyprinodon tularosa. Next base: position 877,228 of record NW_024038416.1, on the reverse strand, counting down.
TTTAGATATTATTTCATGATAGTGCTGTGCAATAATGCTAAAAAAAAATATCACAATAAAAGCTTCTTTTATCAGTCGATATTGTTAATTGTTTATCATTTTTTTTTTACCTATTTGAAATTAGAACTAGAGGGAAAAATCCTGAATTTAAATTGTAACCTTTACCCTATTAAAATGTAACCTTTAGTCATTTAAAGACAGGTCAGCTCTAGCCTTGCTTAGATGATTATAAGAGGTTGAAAGGCTAAATCCTTCCCTCTGCCTATATTCCCAAGAATACCATGTTGTTCTGGATCAGTGGTGTTTCAGTGGAATTATGAAGAAACGTTTACTTTCTATTGCTATTGACATTGGGACATATTGATAAAAATGCATTACTCAGCCCCATTTCATAATCTAACCAATGATGGTTGAACTTCTCTGCAGCTTTCGCCCTGACCTGACTGCTGTGTCCCTTGGTGTTTATGATACCGTTTGTTTACTTTTTTATTTAGTGAATTGTGGTGGATCTAAATAAAGGGGCACAAACAGTCTAAGCAGGCTTTAAAAGCAGTTACCTTGAAAGCAAGATGAATTGTCACAAGATTTGTGAATTCACAAACTCCCAAATATACATTTTGCCAGAAAAGGATTTGTTAGCGCTCGATACATAAATGTTTTGCATCAATTAAATGCAGTGACGTGTATGAAGTCAAAGCATCAGCCAGAGGCAGAAGTCTGAAGTAGTTGGAATACCCTCTACAGTATTTCTTTTTAAAAATGAGAAAAGGGATTAAACTTTAATCTTTGTAGGTGGAGAGATGTTTGTGCAGTCCTCCCAGCCGGATTTGGTAAGAGTTTGATTTATCAGTTACGTTTTTGAAACAAATCTCGAATGTGATATGTCTCTGCTGCTACTGCTGCTATGATTGGCTAAAAACCCGACATGGGAGGCACGTACTCTATCAGCTTGAAGAATTGTGCTAAACGTCCCTCAGTTTTCAAACACTTTCTACATGAGGCTTTCCAGATGGATACTCTGTAGAATTCCAAATTAAATACGAAAACATGTATTAATCTGGCTTATGCTAGGTGAGGATATTGTCTGTGAAATATGTAAGAAATCTGTTATATTTAAATAGAACCGACAGAACATGAGAACACTTTTAAAAAATGTCATGGCTTTGACCTCTGAGGCCTGGCCTAGAACAATGATTCTAACTTAAAAAAAATGTGCATCATTTCTAAGTGTATGAGTATTTTTCCAAAGCAAAATAAATGATATATGGTGTCTGAATTAAAAGCCCCATTCTGGTAAATGTATTTTCTTGTGGTGAATTTGTCATAGAGTTTGAGTATTTGCTGCAACTTCTTAGCTTGACAAAGAATGCAACTTCACACAAAGCTGCTTCCACACAGCTTGTAATGTATTCCTTCATGAAACTTGTGAATGCCACAGCAAGACTGGAAAGATCTGTTTTATGCTCATAAAGGAGCGATTGTGTTTGTTCGGCTTTAGGCTGCCATGATGTTTCAGCTTGAAACATGTTGCGCAAACTTTAACATAGACAAAATATCTTTCAGATCTGGTTGTCTCCTAGCAGCAGTGCATTTGGCCCTAATCCTAACAGTTTGTTCATTATTGTGAAGACACATACGGGTCAGAACCTTATTGTTTATTGTCAGGAGTGGAGAGGTGATAGACGTGAAACAGACTAGAGCACTCAGCTGCACCTTCCCTCTACTTCTAAACCGACCATCATGCTAAGCGCTCTATTAGCACAATTATGGCTCCTATCAGGTTGGAGTCAGTTTGTTGTTTGTTTTTTCATCATAGTGGTACTTTGGTCACTTTAAAGAGATGAGCGTCCAGTGATGACTATACAAAATTATTTCTGCAGCAGCTTATAAAGCATCTCTATTACCATTGACTGATATGTATCATGACCAGTTTAAAAAAGTTGTTTCATGCGTGAAGTGAATGAAACAACCAGAGAGGCTTTTACGTAATAGTCATCAATAGTTCCAACTGCCTCCCTGGCTAATAGTAATACCCTAATCCCCCAGTTTTACTGCTCTTTGGCTGAGCAGAGGGAGCTTTACACCACATGGGTGTCATTATGGGTGAGAGTGATGCAATTAGCTGTTAGTCCTTACAACTTGCATAACTTTTATATTCTCTGAAAGCATAGGAGACAGCTTGATTGTTGTTCATGTTTTTTTAAATGAGGTCTAATTCATGGTTAAAAAAAAAAAACCCAAGCAAAGCATTGGAAATATTATTTTTTTTATTATTATGGGAGGTTTGCGGATTTTTCGTCTTGTATACTTACTAAAACTTACAGATGAGTCATATTAAAATGCATTAAGTTTAAAAATAGAGTTCCAATAATGATGCCTAAAAAGCTCTGGCTCATTTCTTCTATTTTTGTCCCTGTTATATAAGAAAGCAATTATCTGTACTCTGTTCCTGTCTCAACAAAGTTTTCTGTTAATATTTGTATTTTTGCACCACCTAAGTCCTGGGATGCAAAAAGAGTAGCACTTCTTTTGATTAATGCCATTGTTCACTTAATTTATACTGTTCATTCATTGCTAATAAGTTTGGGGGATTTTTTATTTCATTATTCTCTTCCATAATCATGTTAGAGGTTGAGTACAATTGGATTGAATTGTTTTGAAAAAGAAAAAAACAACTTTTATAGGTTAAACTCACCTTTGAACATAAAAGTACAATGGATTATTGATAATTCATTAAGGAGAAATCTTTCTACTTATTACAAAATAAAACTCATTCATCCATCCTAACAGGATCATGAGGCAGAGGAGTCATTAAATAATTCCCTAGTTTCTAGACAAGAAATTATATACAACCTAAAACAATGGCAGATATTTGATCCGTAATCTTTTTTGTCATTTGTATTTTTGTTTACTGCAGCTGATAATGCTAACTCTTTCACCAGCCTCTGTGTCTAAGGCCCTTAAGATGAAGAGAGTTGGAAAGCTCTTGAATTAAAACTGTTAAACCCATTTTTTTCTGTAATTCCTTCTGGCTTTCTAGGTTTTGCTGTAAAATCATCTCATCCTTCATCTGACTTTATTTTTAAAGCTGTGTTGATTAAAAGACAAGTGACCCTCATTTGAAATTTCTTGACTTATCTCATACTTTTGTTTCCTTTTGTCCACTTATTTGAATAAGTTGTGTAGCCAGTCAAACTGAACACTTAAAATTTTTTGTCCACACGCTGGTTGTTTAATTGATTAAGTTATACCATATTCCTTCCTTTTAATTGTAACCATCTGTAGGCTTGATTTTTTTGTTTTTTTCTTTGTATTCCTTTTTAAATGTTTAAACGTTCCTAAGATATGAAATTCCCCCAAACATCCCAGAACTGTTTACTCTTTTGGGGTTTTGGTCGTATCCTATAAATCTCGTAAGCCATTTGTTCCTTTTGTGTTACGTAGCAATGTAGAAACTTGATGTTAGGCAGTTCAGTCTGTACAAAAATAGAAAATACTAGTTATATATAATTGTCAATTAAAATATAAAAGGAGATCTCCCTCCTGTTTAATGTGTTTTAGAGCAGACTCTGGTTGTTGCATACTGTAGGCCACAGGACTGGTCCATCAGAAGATTATACCCGAGTGTGTGAGACCTAAGCAGCTTCACATCCCTGCTTATTCCCAGCTTTGTCTGCCTGTTTGTAAAGCACTGAGTGTGTCTAGGAGAAAGTGTGCTTAAGCTGCATTTGTTGCTGTCCTTTTTAGAAGGTACTCAATGGGGGGCTTAGACAGGAGTGCAGATTGGTTAATAATACATGAGACTACGTTAGTAGCCAATGCACCCATGAAGATCTGATAATAGATTTCACAAAACTCAGCTGAACTTTCAGTGTTTGTTCTGTGTGAATAAGCTTTGCTGTAACACAGCGACACATTGACCTTCATGCACACATTTAACCTGATTTAGCTTTAAACCCAACCCTTCTGTAGCTGACATTGTCACCATCGACCCCCGTATTCTCTCCATTTAAAAGTGTAGTTAGAACTAAGAAAGCTGTATTATAGCATTATAAACTACTTGATTACAAGCGTTATTCATTTTGTTTCCACAACTAAATAAATGTGATAGATTAGAGATGCTCTTATGAAGCATTTTAAGTTTTAATCGGTTACCTTTAAATTAACTTGACTCTCTGCTCATTTTTTTTGCAGTTGAAAAATATTTCATCAAAAAAGAAAAACACCATCATTTTTGGTCATTATAATTTATCCCCTACAGTTTCTTCTTTTTACTTGACTGTTGCAGTTCTTTCATTCTGCACTTTCTACAGAAATTGCCTTTTTTAGTTTGCTGCACGCATGCTAATGAGTAAATAAATCTTTGGCACCTGTCTGTTTGTAATACTTTCAACAAAGCTAAAATGGTGAAAATGGTATGATTTGGGCACGCTACTTTGTCCGCTGGTTTCAGTTTAAATCTGTTAAAACCATGTCTAGAAACCTTGGTATTAATGGTCAATTTAATATGGGGTTATGATATGATATGATATGAAAAACCTCAAGAATCTCCTTTGTCTGAACCGCAGAGGGCACAGTTTGTTCTGCGGCAGCAAAGCCAATTCCAGTGATCATAGCAGCCAGACAGACAGATTCTGTTCCAGAGTAAAGGAAAACTGATTGTATGCCCTGGATAACGACCACCTGTAGTTTAAATAAATGTCGAGTTTGGTGTCTATTTTTTCATATGAGACAGGAATGAAAGCCAGGATATGAGTTTTAGTCCACTTATGAGATTATTTTAACATCCTTTGACAGGAATTTTGTAAAGAAGGAATCTTTTAACCTTTGTAAGTATCTGTGTAATCTGTAATACGCTTGATTCTTATTTTTTTTTTTTATACAAAAAATGAATAGCCCTTTTTTTCCACCAGGCAGGACATATAGTTGTTACCATTACAACGCTGGATTTTTACTGTCTTTTAATTCTAGTGGTGCAGGAAGTACCACTAACTTCCTGTTCCTCATCTTCTGATGGGTGTGGGGTCAGAGGCCTGTCTTTTCCTAGATAGACATTTTACCGTTCCTTTATTGGGACCAAACATAAGTGTTGGACAGGGCCCGAGTTATAAACCTCCCACTGTGTCTGTTGCTGTTCTGCCTAATAGCGCGGAGCTGTTTTGGAGAACAGAAGAGGTTACCATAACAGAGAGCGGGGCTCTGCAGAGAAGTGGGATCTGTGGGTTTTTTCCTTTTAGCACGTGTATGAGAGACCTCAGGGATGTTTTTTTTTGTCACCTCGTCAGGTCGTATCAACCCCTCCTTACTTTATAAGTTTCCATGTTCTCTTTAATGCCCCTTTAAAAAGCCTTTTTTTGCTTGATGCCTCATTCAAAGGTCATACGTAATAGAAATAATGATCAAAAACAAAAAATAGAAAATAGAAGCATCAAAATGTCCATAATTTCTTTTTATACTTTTTATGTTATGACATGTAGAAAAAATGTACCTGAGAGTTCTATGGGATACAAAGAAATGTTATTTTACTGTAGTAATATATGAGGAGGGTTCCACATTTAGAAACACGATTAACACAATCATCCAGTGAGAAGCCAATGGGTTTCAGTACCAGTGAGCAATAAAGCCACAATATTGTGAATTAGCTGTAGGTGGGATGGACTGGCATTCACACTCTAAGGGAGCAGCTCTAACCCCCTGATGCATGAAATCCTGATCAGAATTTGTTTGAAATGTTCCTATATTCTCCTTAGGGGATGACAAAAACAGATACTAACTTTTTTTTCAGGAAGTTACTGGCTACCACAGTGGACTACACTAAAACGATAAACATAGTACTACATAAACTAAATAAAAGAATATAACAAATAGATTTATGGTCATTTCAGGACCCTTTATTTCATTGTATGCTTCTAAAAGCACCTCTATATACATTTACACATGTTAACGATCTATAGCCTTATTGTTTAGGCCTAAATAAAAATTTTAAAAAAGAGCTCACAACTTTAAATGTCTCATGCATGCTAAATAAATGTTTTATCACAGCTCTATAAAAGAACAGACATGTATTTGAGTCTTTACATTTCTTTAAGAATGTAGGACCGGTATTACAATGTTTATATATAGATGTGTTTTAAGTATGAGCTGAGATTAAATCGATTTCTTTAAGTTGAAGTCCCTTTAAGACTTTGCTTAGGTGAATGCAATAAAGTATCTTCATGTCTTGATAATGCGTGAAAGATACTGTATCTCCTGGGCAAGTTCCACAAGGAGGAAACACCTGTCCCTAAGCAGCAGGGGCAACCCAGACTAAATTTTGATAAATTGATCTATTGAATAGATCATTGAATAAGATTCAGAAGATGCACCTCTGGTGATCTACAAATGATTTGGGAGTAGGAAGCATCTACAGTGATCTTACTAAGTACATGTATGACATTTTTGACCAGAGTCACCAATGTAACACTATATAATAATATAGCTATGTTTCGCTAAACTATGATATTTTAGCTATTTACAGTCAGTGCAGGAGGTGGGAAACAGAAGGATCCTAACTAAATTAACATCGCTGTTGGATAATGTCTTTCACCTCATGCATGAAGCTGTTGCAGAACTGGAGAGCTCCTTCTGTGACAGACTGCTGCTCCCTAAATGCACCAGGGAGCGTTATCACAGATCCTTCCTCCCAGCAGCTGTAAGACTCTATAACCACCACTCTTCCCAACAACCTCAGTAGGTTGTTACCTTCATGGTGATTTTGCAGTTTCTATTTTAATCAGTTAAATAACATGCTGCTGTCATTTTGCACATATCTGATGTTGCTGCTATTTTCAAATATCCATTAATGTAAAAATGCTGTATATTGGTTATTTATTCTCCAGGTGCACAGTGTTATATTGTTAAAACACCTTACAGTACAGTATTTTATTGTTTATCTTTTAACTTTTCACTATTATGTTATTCTTATACATTTTTCTAAGGTCCACATTTGTGTGACCAATGTTTTCTATAATCTTTTTGCTGCTGTAATTCCAGAATTTACCCATTGTGGGACAATAAAGGGAATTTCTATTCTATTCATTTACCTATACATGAAACTTTTTGATCAGAAACACACTTTTTGGGAAGTGGTTTACCCCAGGTAGGAAGATCAATCAGCTTTTATCTCTTTTTCTGCATAGACTATCAAAAAATTGGCAATAGTTGTCCGAATCAAATGAGACAATGATTTATGAAAGGCCTCCCAGACCCCCTAATTTAGATTTGTACTACATAAAAGATCCCCGATAAATGGTTATGCACTGTGGTTAAGATGGCTACCCCTTAATGTGTCTCTGATCTATTAAGTATTCTTCTCCTGCAGTCTCTCTCTTTGTCGAACCACCCATGATAAAAGCTGTAATGCTCCTTTACAGTTTTAGTTTTCCCTCTGTGAAAAGTGATTTGTGTATTTATAGCTTTATCTTCTCTAACTTCCTTTGACTTCTTAGTGTGGAAACCCACATTCTGCTGCAGCTCTGTGATAGCTGCATATTATTGCTTACATTTTTAGATAACTGAACCTTAGTGGTTTATCAGGCAGGACATGCACTTTATTGCAAATGATGAAAACATTCTGAGTCCCCAGTCCTTTGGACCTGTTTTTTTCCCCTCTGATCATTATGGTGTTAATCCAGTTTCCCAGCCTGTATAAACTGATAAAGCTCTGGCATCATTTGGTCTAATCTAATAAGGAACCTACATTTGACTGAATGGAACGACTGCAGCTTGCATTTCCCACTGTTGTGTAACTTTTCCATTATGAATCTTTTTGTAAACCAGTGTCTGTTATCTTTCTTTTGAATCAGAGTTTATTTCAGAGCTAATTCTAGGACACATTATTTAAACCTTATTTTTACCAGAATGTTGTGAGGGAGTTAAAGCCATAGCCTGCTGTTAATGCTGACAGTCATATGAATTGTAGCATTACAAGCACTACTTAACATGGATCAGCCCACACAAGACTGAATGAATGGAGGGAAATATATCCAATGTAGGTGGAAGCCGCTATGCTGGCCATCAGTGATGCATTAAGTTTATGAGAGGCCTAGCCAGAAGGAGAAACAAGTCAAGCCGAAAGCCACAAGGGCAAAATTGTTGCCCTGCATGTTCACGTGCACCAGCCTACAGATTAAGATAATCAGATTAAGCTCTGAAAAGCACTGACTGCAAAGTGCCAACGTCACATCCATGCTATTTGACATGAATATGTCCAGAAAGAGATCCTAAGTATTTTTTAAAAGGGGCTTTTGCTTTCTATATATAGGTTCTAACATATAATTGTGGGAACAGGGTCTCACTAAGACGGAAGAGATTTGAGGGTAGGATGTTGGACAGCTCTCTTAACCTTCTCATTATTGTTCAACCAATGGAAGTTGTTATTTTAATGAGTACTGAATGAGTTTCGTGAAGATCCCTGCTCTTTTAGAATAGCTTTAACTACAGTGCTGTATACAGTTAGAAGTATGTTGTAGTTTGATCGTCTTGGTTGCTTTTGCTGTTTAGGACCAGGGCGAATTACCATAATCAAAGGAATCATCAACTCTGCTCCCTAGCAGAAGATCCTGAAGCAGACTTAAGGCCATTGTTTTTCTTTAAGCTCAAATTCACTTTGGGACAACTTTAGGACAGTTATTGAAAGCACAGCAGCAAGTCCATCTATGAATGATTCATTCAAAAACACAGTGAAACGCTTTACACAGGGCATTCCTATTAGAAAAAATGACATTTTTAAATTTGAACTAATACAACTAATTAATCCAGTGTTCTCTTCCCTTTCCCCACAGTGGGACAATACAAGATATTTCTATTATATTTTTACAAGATACTTGTTGTCAGTTAACAAGGAGGCTTACATTTTTACTCTTGTACCACAGTTATGCCCCCACTGGAAAATAAACCTTTTTGGATCTACTTATTTCACTAGTGGACATTGGTTGCACACAAATATTTTCTTTTTGGAAGTAATTGTCAATGTTGTTTTAATTCAAAATAACTGGTAACTTCGAATCAACACAGTTCAATTGGTTCCCCCCAGAACTATTTGATCAATTAAACTCTGTGAAGCTGCTGTCAGTCTGTTTTTTTTATTTATTTTGCAACAGTATGTGAAAATCACATATTGTTTGTATCTAAACGTGAAACAGTGAGCTGATTTTGTGAAAGAAGTCCTGTAATTTATGAAGATATTTTGTAGCTTATTTAGATTGAGTATATTGGGAGGAAGAAAGCAAATTCTATAGGATAGAGTATATTAGGTTTTTCTTTTCTATCAGTCTGGGCATTTTTTTTTACTCCATGCTCAGGGTCAACTTGTTCCAATCTATTCCAACTATATTTATAAAGCACTTTAATATTCCCCAGGGACCAAAGTGCTTTACAGTAAAAAACAGCAAAACTGACACACATGTCTCAGAGGAGATGATTAAAAAAAAGAAGGGTATGAAATGCATGTATCAAAATTAAAACTACAAATGTCTGTCTTTTTTTGGAAACTTGTTGTCAAATTAATCCTAAATTGGGCCCAATTATCTACCTGTTTCAGCATCGTAAAGCATTCAGTTTTCAGCCACATTTGAATTTTCATCAGGGCACAAAGACTATCTGCAAAGAGTAGTGGGCAGTGATCAGAGTAACGTTGAAAGTAACCTTTTTTTAGTAACGAGTAATCTAACTAATTACTTTGACTGTAACTATAACGCAGTTACCATTGCCGACACCACTGAACACACTGTTAAAAAACTTCACACCCATGAGTAGAGGTAATGCAGCATGATGATATTTACACCGCATCAGATAGCGTTCCCCTCATGTAAAGAAGGGGGAAACGCTATCTGACCGGTCCCAAAAAGTAATGCAATAGTTACTTTTACTAGTAACTAGTTACTTTTATTGTGGACTAACTCAGTTAGTAACTCAGTTTCTTTTTGGGAGAAGTAACTAGTAACTATAACTAATTACTTTTTCAAAGTAACGTGCCTAACACTGGTAGTGAGAAATTAACATTTTTACATAATTATATGTTATGGATAGGATTTTTTAGTTTTTTTTGACGGGCTTATGTGAATTTCTTTACAATACTTCTAATGTATGGTGTCTGAAAGTCATAAGGCATAATATTTCTAATATATTCAAACAATTAATGTGACCTATGACGCAATAGAAGAAATACAAAAAGGTGACGAAGTATGAAAATGTACAACACTTCTAAAACGTTCCATCTACTGGCATAGAGAAGTAATCATAACATCTACTTATCTTTTTATACAGAGTTCTCTTTTTTTTTTTTCTTGGCTGCACAGCAACGGATGTTTTCTTTTTTTAGAGCCAAAACACACTTTGGATTATGATGAAACAATGCAGTCATCTATTTACCTTTTATGAAGCAACAGAGCTGTGCAAAAAAGTTCATGTTTTGGTTTTGTGGCATCTCAAGCATAATTTGCGAACATCATTTTGTTGCAAAGAAGAAAAAAAAAATCCTTAAATGTACCTGATTGGTATAGTTTGATGCTGCAACCCTTCTAACTATACTGAAGACCTCAAAGCAGTTGAAGCTTTATTTACACAGCACCATTTGATTCATTGTCATCATGCAAAGCCAGTAATCCTCCTCCTGACAAACCTAAGAATATAATTACCTATAATTATGGGAAAAAACTTAATTGTTGGTTTCTTCTTTCACCTGTTTTGGATCACTTGCTTTGTCTTTGACTTGTTTAGATTACGTGTCAAGCAAGCTTCTAACTCACAGGGTTAATCCGCATTATGTCTCTCATCTTGCCATGCTAACATTGCTTCACCATGTCAATGACCTTTCATTCATTCCATGCAGCACAACCATATCAGCTGTTAGTTGTGTTTTTACAGAGAGGGGCGAGACTTATTCAAATTTATCCACGTTTTAGATTCATAAAACATGTTAATTGCACATATTTATTTACAAATGTACTTTTTACATCTTGAAAAGATAAAAAATAGAATGTTTTCCTTTGGTTATGATGCATTTATTTATAGGTGGAGCTGGATGTTTCAGAGAACTATGTGGGGAATTACCATTTGTGTTCTTCTGTTGTAAACATGAAAGCAGAAGCTGCTACTGATAAGGTTATCTTCCCCTTGGATATCTTTGACAGTACCTGCTACTTATGTGACTCCACCCAAAAGTGGCGGTGGGCTGTTTAGTGATCTTGTGAAGTTCACGTTTCACCACTGATTTATTTCTTCTTTCTGCCTGCTGGCAGTTTTGTTAAAATGAGCCCTAACTTTCAGTTAATACTTTGTGCTCAGTGTTTGCAGCTAGTTGGTGGTGGATTTTCTTAGCAGCCTGGTTACATAGCTGAAATTCTTTACTCTCTAACAAAATGTTGGCAAGGGGAAAGGAGAAGAATGTGTTATTGTTTATTTTTATTTTCAAGGGAGTGGAGAAGGCACAGGGGAACTTTCCTGGCAGGTTTTGCATCTTACCTTCTGATTTTCATATGAACCAAGCTTCTAAAGACTGGAGGAACAGGGGAAATGATGATGTAGATCAGCTTCTTAAATGTTTAACACAGTTTTTATCATTTCATCTTCACATATTAAGCATCAAAGTAAGGGTAAACATCCTTTTTGTTGTTCTTTTATTTGCTTGATTCAGTTTGCTAAATCACATTAATCACATTATTATTGCTGCACTCTGTCAGGACTTCAGATACACAATTTTAACAAGCTGCTAAATGAGAAAATTGCTTCCTATTTATTAGTAGAAAAGGAAAAACTGACCCTTTTTTCATCCATCAATCTATTTTTTACAGTGTACCTGCTTGTTCTCAGAATTATGATCGGTGCGTCGTATCTCAGGCAATTATAGGTTGAGAGGTGGGGTATGAATTTCTTTATTCTATTCTGTTCTGAAAAATGGTAAAGGGATATGTTTCAAGACATCACAAATGTAAAAACATAAAACCTTTTTAAATGTGTAACAATAATTAGGGATCCAACTAACAATTATTTTGCAAATGGATTAATCTGTTGATAATATTTTTGATTAATTCATTAATAAACAGATGGAGAAGGATTCCTTAAAGAAAACTTTTTGCGAAATTAAACCAGGTGAAACAAAAATTTTTCTACTTGAGAACTTCTGGATAGAGAATATTGACAGATAAAAAATATTTTTTAATTTTAAATGCAAAATTTTAAAATTTTTAGATTTTTTTTTATTTTGGCATAATTGCTGCTTAAATTGGGACACTGTCAGCTAAAGGCTCCAGTTAACAATTAATCGAATTAGTTGACGATTATTTCACTAACAGATTAATCACGATTAATCCCATGAATTGTTTCATTGAAAATATTGATGATCATCATCATCATATACTCTCTTGATTGATTGAGGAACTTTTTAAATTAAATTTGTTTATTGTAAGTTTTCATAATGAATCGGTGGTAAAGCCTCTTTAACCTTCTCTTGGTTTTCCAAGCTTAGCAGGATGTGTCAGTTTGAGAAAGTGAGTTGTTTTGATTTAACTTAAACATATGCAGATACATAATGTTTCCTGAAAATAGAGAACCGGAGAATAATTTGGCTTGAAAGAAAATATGGCGCTTTTACATTCTTAACAAAAAAAGGGAGCACCTCAAGGCTCTATTATGGTTCCCAGGCTTTTCTGGCTGTCTGGCTGTATCCAAACAATCTTTTCAAGAATAATAGAGTTAAAATAGTTCAACTAGTTCAAGATTATAGCCTTGAGGTACTTGAGAGAAGGGAGGCAGAGGAGAAAACCAAAGTGCACATCAAAACTTACATTATACAAATAAGTTCTAAACCCTACAAGACATTTCAGATTAACACAGTTTTCCCATGAAAGATCAATATAAGGTAATTTCATGTGTCCAAAAAGGCGAAGAGGTCTAAAAGTGGAAGCAAAACCTCTTGAATCTATACCTTTTAAAGAGTAGTTTAGTTTAGTCTGAGTTTATATAGTCTGAAGATGAGGATTGATATCTAATTAACAAGGGTTGTTGTTGTTTTTTCGGCTTTTGTTTTCTTTTTTTGCTTAAGGTGGTGCCTCAAAAATCTGTGAATTCTGCTTGTATATTTTTCCCAATAAGTTTGATCTGTTGTTGTGGAAGTAGTAAATAGTGAACACTTGCTATCATTGTAGCATCATTGTATCATCTGCTTAAGTTTTCTGTCCAAGCTCCATATTTGGCATACAGAGAAAGAAAACAGCTGGGTGTGTGTTTTTTGCCCAGTGTTTATTTTCATGGGCTTTGCATCAGGAAGTGGGGTTGTGCAGCATGTTGGCCGTGTGTTTCCACAGTGTCTGCTGTGCTGTGTTTATGGAGGATCATCCACTGGGATGTACAGCTGGAGGCTCCAATCACACTTGTTTGCAATGAGGGAAAACAAAGTAGCCCTAGAAGCGGTAATCTGAATGTGCAGGATTGGGTGGCGTGTAGATAAACGGCTCAGTGTCCCTGACTTGGTGTAAGCCTGCACAGCCTTTTTTACTCCATCTTTCAATAGCAGAGTGTTATGTTAAAACCATTGCTGAATTCTGCCTATAAAATCAATTGTTTTTTATTATAACCAAGCGGCTTTCAGCTTAAAGAGTCATTTAGCTAACAATGTCTTGCAGCTTTTATCAGTTTTCACGCTTTCAGTGAATGGCCTAATCCTTTAAAAAATGTCAAATCCGTCTTAGTGGCTATAGTAGCAGCTCCACTCCTTAAATTGGTTCAAAGGGCAAGCTAAGCTTCACAAAATTAAATAATCTGCTGTAGAAACTGAGATCTCTGTCTGATTTGCTGTGAATGTTCCACAAATTCAGGCTCCGAGACAAAACATTTGGTCGAAAATCTTTGTCAAACTTTCCAAGAACAATCCCATTTCCCACAGTATGCTTTCTCAGGAAGGGTGTGGGCTTCTGGGGTATAGCTTTAGTCAAGCGCCACAGAAAAAACAGACAGCCTGTTGTGCCCTGCAGCCATGATTGGACTGAGCACTACTGAGAGAATCAAAGCGATAATGGGCATCTTAACATGTAACAAATGAATAGGGGTGTCAATAAGCTTTATCAGGATACATTATTATATTGATTTGTTTGGATAATAATACGCTGAATGCTCATATTACATAGCCTGTAACAGTACAATTTCTGTTCAGTTCACCAGTTTTCTATTGAAATAATGGAATATAAGCTATTTTCATTGATATAAACTCACAAATAATTTTTTGGACATTTTTTAAAGTTTTTACAGGCATCAAATCTTAAAAACATATTAAAAGCAATAATAATAATACTACTAGTAATAATAATAATATTAATGGTTGGTGACTTATGGACTGCAGTCTTGTGTCTTATTAATTTCAAATAAAGGTGTTTCTCAAAGATGACTATGTGGATTAATGTCCTGGGTTTGTATTAATGGGATTGAATTGTTAGTCATTTTATCGATGTGGATTGATTGGATTGTTACATCACTAATATCTGACTTTGATTTTTTTTTATTTATCTTGTGATTAAGCTTAGAAAGTTTTCCACCATGTGTTATTTACTGATTTGCCAATGAGGCCTTCAATGCTTTATGATTTTGTGCAGCAGCTATATACATCACATCTGAAGTGGTTCAGGTGCACGGACATCCCCAATCTCCTCTTCCATACTGTACACTTCCCCTGATTGTGACCAGCACTTACCGAGGCAGGGGTCAAGAGGATTTTCACTGATTACAAACAAAGAGCCATCAGAGATTAGCCGATCCTTAACAAACTCTCACATTACCCCAAGCATGAAGACTGGTCAACATCCTGAAGTCTTTAACACATAGAAAGACGGATATTTAATGTTTATTTGCATGTGTTTATAATGAGGATGTTTTGTGAAGGGCAATATAAAGCTGCAAATTAATCTGTAATCTGGGTCTTTTATGCAGAATATTCAACCCATGAGAACACATGCAGTTCATTGTATTTAGTTTAATAACCAATTCTTTTTTAGGTTGAATTCTGAAGTCAGTAACACCAGGAATTTTGTTGCATCTCCAGGCAACATAAGGCTCAGTGCTGGATCAGCAGGTGTGACAGAGTGCAGCTTTTCCTCCCTGTGATGGCCTCATGCCAGGCCAGTGGAGGCTTGTTTAAGCTGCAGTAAGCTCTGTTTCCACCCTGCATGTTAGAGCCTGAGCAAAATTACAGCCCCCACCTCAAATCTTTTTACAAATATGGTCACAACAAAGTAGTCATTAAGGGCCAGTCCGCACAGAGACAAGATTAGGTTAATCCAAAAATGTATTTTGTCGTTTAGCTGCTGCATCCTCATGAATCCTGCACTTTGGGCAGATGTAACGATAACTTTTGATTTCTGGTCCCAGGGTGGGTGTGTGTGTGTGTGTGTGTGTGTGTGTGTGGGTGGGTGTCCGTCTGTATGTCCAAACATGTGCAGTCTATTTTACAACATAGTTTAAAAATGAAGTTGTAGAAATCATTTGTTTTGTAATAACATATTTTGCCTGTGGGTGGCAGTAACACGATGCCGATGCTTAGAGGTTTTTCCATCTTTTACCTAAGTCTTTGTCTTTTCTAGGTTCTCTAACTGTGTTTGTCTCAGTGCACAAATTTTTATATTCAATCAGACACTTCCTGGTTGTAAAAAAAGACTCTTGTAAGGATTATTGCAGATTTACATATTCATATTTTGGATGCACTGATTTATGATGTGATTATTGTATGTTTTGATTTCTGATTCCTTGCAGTAAAATCTGAAAAGCCGCTCTGCTGGATCGGAACCATATATTAAACAATAAATCCAGCCAACATGCATCCGTTTGTTTTTAAGCTTTCCAAGCTGTTTGGCACCGTTGGGTATATTTAAACATTTTAGTGTGTGTGTGTGTGTGTGTGTGTGTGTGTGTGTGTGTGTGTGTGTGTGTGTGTGTGTGTGTGTGTGTGTGTGTGTGTGTGTGTGTGTGTGTGTGTGTGTGTGTGTGTGTGTGTGTGTGTGTTAGTTGCAGCGTGTGCTCATTCCACGCCTGGTAGCTCCACTACAAAGTAAAGGAAGAGCTGCCACTCAGGAAGATTGGCCATTTTCTTCTCCGGGGATAAATAAACTATCTTGAAAGGAAGGGGATGTGGCTGTGTTGTGTTTGTTTTGGGAAGGGTAGGAGCAACCTGTGTGTGAACTTGGAATTTTTCCTAGTAGCGGTAAAAGTAAACAGTCTTGAATTATTACTAGAAGTAACAGTTAATATTAGGTGTCATGCTGCTTGATTTATATTAGAAGCTATAAAATATACAGTACCCTGTATACAGGAGAAGTAAGGGTTTCCTCTGTTGCAGAATTCTCTGGTTTATTTCTTGTTTATGATAACAAGAAATAGATTTCATGCATTGTCTCCTTTGGAAACTTGTTCTCCATGTAGCCTTATTTATGTGTTTTCAGGCATTAATGGCTTGTTTAAGGTCACTTGCACCATCTTCATACAGTAAGTTGTAAGTCTGGGCATTGATTAGGCACCTGCACCCATCTGAACGTCATTCAGATGGGGACTTGTAGGTTTGCTTTGGTAAATTGTTATGCATCATAACAAGTGCACTTAAGGTTAAAGTCACTGATGGCATACTAAAGAAAAAAGAGGAATTAATGATTTATTTGATCTAATTGATTGATAATAATTTAGATTTAATCAGTGAAGCCAAGTCATCTAGTTCCTGAAGCATCAAAGCATCCTCAGACCATCCCAACCGTTATTAGCCTGCTCTTAGGCTAATAACAGATGGAAATGGGCATACATTTTAACATGTTCCTCTTCAGCATCACAGTTTTGCCCAGCTTCTGTCATATTGTTGAACCCAATTACGTTACCTTACCTCGAGCAAGTGAATTTTTGCAAGGTTTAACAAGTAACCTCCTGGATGATTGGTCGGTACATTCTTAGTTACTTTGGTGGTGCTGTCACTCCTAGAATGGTTCATCTTTGTTTAAGTTCCTTTTGTTTGGATACTTGTGGTTCGTTGGAGCCACTGAGTCTTAGCTGTACATTTGTAAGCCTTTCCATACTGATTTGGGAAAGTTGTGTTGATTTTGGGCATCTTGTAGTCTATTTCATGCTATGAGAAAGGTTCTGTTTAAGTGTTTTTTTTCCCCCCCAATATATAGGTCTGACCCCCTTGATAAATGGAATTACTGTGTAAACATTGTACTATATATATTAATTTTTTTTTATTGTAATGTTCTGATTTGCTCGATGATTAAGGAGAAACAATTAGAGGGAAACAAGATAAATAAAGAGTTTTGCTCTAATAAGTAGGTTAATACTTTTCATGGCCCTTTACTTTCCATGTAAAACATGCGGGATGTCTTGGTTTTGTTGACATTCCAAGCCTATCTTTGCAGCCCACCCACATGTGTAGCTGCAGGGCTGTACCCACAACAAAAAAACTCTGGGAGCTGATGTGAGTTTTTCCTCCTAAATGTCTTTGTGAAAGCCCAAATGGGTTAATATTACCCCTGGTTTGAAGCTTCACAGATAAAACTGAACTTGTTTTACCTTTGATTCTGAATTTAGATAAGGCCTGTTTTAGTTTCCACAATATTTTCCTGATATTTTTTATTTTTTTATGATAGTGGGCAGAGAGAGGGGGCTTTGTAATGACATGATTGACTCGCACATCAGCAGGAAACAGCCACTTCCCTTTAGCATTCCCTAGAGGGTTCCAGCTGGTAACCTTCTCTCTTTGATCAACCATCCTGCTGGTTTTGTGGGTGATGTTTCTGCAGTCCACCTCTAAGGGTTCTCTCTCTCTGGACAGAAAAGCAAAAACACAAATATCTCCCTTTAGAAACTGCGTGAGAACAGGACCGGCTGTAGACTTGACCTTCACTCTAAAGAGGCTCTTTAGATGAGATGGCAGCTCAATCTAAACTCCCCTTTGCCTACTTGGAGACAGACAGGGATATTTCTGTCTTTTTTGTGTCCACTCCTTAGTGTGAAACAGGAAGCTCAACTTGACTCCTTTTAGCAGCTTTGATCTCTCTCTCTGCTCCACCCAGTGCTTTGCTGCTATACACAGCCTAAAATAGTTGTTTTAGTTCCTACTGGCCATTTGAGACTCCAACATGGTGCAGATGTGACCACCATTAAGGTTCAACTAGAGGAGAGAAATAGGGGCTAGTCTGTTTACAATAAGTTGGATTTGAATAAAACTTCAAAAACACCCCAAATAATACTGAATCTCTTAACAAAGATGAAAAACATCGCTCGTGCAAACATTTTGCACAAAAATATATGCTTGTCTTATTTGAGTTTGATTACAGTAAATATAGTGTTTCAATATATATAAATATTTCCTTTTAATATTGTGCAGATCAGTAATTCACTGTTTTAATATTGTAGCCACATGTTGCATAAAAGAGATAATGCTGGGTGCAAAACCCTTCACTTCATATATGACTTGAAAGCTGAAATTGTATATGATGATTTGTCCATTAAGTCAGAAGAAAAGTCTGTAATCTGTTTCTTTCAGACCTTCCTATACAGGGATTTAAAATCTAGCTTTGTGGAAAACTCTGCCTGTAATTTAGCACAGTAGAGCTTGCCCACCTCACCATTTAAGTATGTGTACTTTTTGCATCAGTTCTACTCCTAAATTGTTACTCTGCAATTGGAAAGTTTCTCATTTAAAATTACATAATAAATTACAGTCCAAGCACTTGCAGAAAGTTTAAGCCACTAAATATGAACAGCAAAGATGTCCACCAAGTGTGAAAGTGCACTTAAGGGTATTCAATCAGGTTGAGTATTGATTACAGTCAGGCAGCGTGTGTCACACTCGGCTGAATAGAGCTGCTTTACACAAGTGCTAGAGAAAAAAAATAAGAAATTTATACTAAAGCTGAGTGATTTACAAATGACAAAATTAAATATTTGGTTATTGTAAAACCCAAGATGACAACCAAAGGCATGTTGACTGTTCACACAACACCTGCAGTTAGCATTTTAATGTTACAGTAACATCCATCCATCCATCCATTTTCTTACACGCTTGTCCCGAGTGGGGTCACGAGGGGTGCTGGTGACTATCTTCAGCAGTCAATGGGCGAGAGGCGGGGTACACCCTGGACAGGTCGCCAGTCCATTACAGTAACATCCATTTTGGGAAATTGTTCATCTCTGTCCTTTGAACAATCACTAAAAATGTGCCTCTCTATTAAAAAAGTAAATTACTGCAAAATACAGTCCTGTGGAAAAATGATGACTTAATATTGTCTTATCCTTTTTATTTATATCTGAATTATTTCAATAAACATCTAAAATTTAGTCTGGTTTAACTAATTAAATTACTATATTACATCAAACAGCCTGCCTCATTTGTGGTTGTTTTTGGGCTGGCAGGTTGCCACTCTCTGCTCTGCTTCTGATAAATAAAGGGAGCAGATTGTACTCATCTTGCCCTCGTGGGGTCCTCATTTGCTTCTAACTCTGATCATGACCTGGACTTTCTCTTCCTGTGACCAACTCATTAACTGCCACCAGCCTGTTGAAATATCATCCGTCTTTTCAAGTCAATCCCCAGTCTGTTCAGCCTACCACCAGCCTGTTCAGCCCTCCACCAGCCTGTTCAGCCCTCCACCAACCTGTTCAGACTACCACCAACCTGTTTCAGCCTACCACCAACCTCTTTAGCCCTCCACTACCCTGTTTAGCCTACCACCAATCTGTTTAGCCTACCACCAACCTGTTTAGCCTACCACCAATCTGTTCAACCTGTTCAGACATCATTTGCCTTTTTAAGCCAATCCCCAGCCTCTCCAGCCTACCACCAGCCTGTTTAGCCATCATCCACCTTTTGAAGTCTGCCACCAGCCTTTTCAGTCTACATCTCTTGTTAAGTCGATCATATCCCCTGCTATTTATAAACTGTCTAATGGCAGCGCCAATCTTTGGTTGGCTCATCAGGTTCTCTGTATGATCCGTAACATTACGAAAATTCTACATTTTAGATATCCCATAACCTGATATCTACTTTAACTTCCCTTAAATTAAATAACTGGAGCAATCTGCTTCTTATCGGTTTTATGTTTTATTTTTATAGAGTTTTGTCTTGGCTAGAATGGGTTTTGGTTTTGTTTTTTTAAAATGGTTTCACGTTTTTATTTTTATTTTTGTGGGCTGCTCAGTGGCACAGTGGGTAGTACTGCTGCCTTGTAGCAAGAAGGTTTCAGGTTCGATTCCCCGGCCCTGGGTCTTTCTGCATGGAGTTTGCTTGTTCTCCTTGAGCATGCGTGGGTTCTCTCCAGGTACTCCAGGTATTCCTCCCACAGTCCAAAAACATGACTGTTACCCCTTGCTCACACTGGCTCCGGTGCGGTTACCGAGCCGACGGAGACCGCAACTCCCGCACACCCCCTCTCACACCGCCCTTTTGACTACGGTGCGGTGCGGCTCTGCGGCTCCGGCAACAGGTCAGGAGATTTAACAGAAGTTCACTTGAGTTCACGTAACTTCACGCGATAACACGGCCCAAATAAAGGATTTTTGCGAGAGCTTGTTGCGGAGGGCTCCGGCACGCCGCAAGGATAGCTTTCTTGCGGAATTTTCTGCAGCGCCGGAGTGTCTCGGTAACCGCAGCCGGACAGCTCAGCAGCCGGTGAGAGAGGTTTACGTCTTTTTAATGACTTGGAATCACTGCGGCGCCGCACCCACCGCACCGCAACGGTAAGACCGGAGTCGGTGTGAGCCTGGTTTCAGGTTAAGTGGCCTCTCTAAATTCTCCTTAGGTGTGTGTGTGAATGGTTGTATGTCCTGTCTGTCTCTGTGTTGCCCTGCAATGGACTGGCGACATGTCCAGGGTGTACCCCGCCTCTCGCCTGTAGACAGCTGGAGATAGGCACCAGCACCCCTCATGACCCCACTTGGGATAAAGCGTGTCAGAAGATGGATGGATGGTCTCACATTTTTGTCCTTTGTTCTCTGATACACTGTTTCTTTGCTGGCCATGTTAAGCCCTGCTGTGGCAAAGCACCCCCAAAACTTCCCTTATTGTACACACCATGTGACAATTTAACTTGAACAGTCTTTCTTTGATTGTCCGCTTACATTTTCATTTAAACTGTAGCAAAAGCCGTCAGTAGGTTTAATGATATATTTAGAGTAGTTGGAGACTTTTTTTTTTTTGTAGCACTTTACGGTCTGCTTTTGAGATTGACTTGGTTGTACAGCCAGACCTTGGCATGATGGCAGTTGTTTTAAAAGTCACAATTCCTATATTGGACTTAATAAAGTCAACTGGCCTGAACGTGTTTGTCAGTTAACAAAGTTTCCTGGTGATTTAAGCATTGCTACAATCTTCATTTCACCAGATCTTTGACCCTCTGTGAAATATGGTGAAGTTGTGCTAGAATCGCTTCCTTTGATCCCTTTCAATCTTACCATGGTTTCAGGAGATGGGTTAGGCTAGATAACTATGTGAAAGTAAGAGCAGTCAAATGGCCTTGAAAATACTTCATAACGAGCCCATAATCATGGAACCTGATGTTACCATTTTGTTTTTTTTTTTTTGATGGGGGTGTAACCCAGTTTATTCCTCTAGAAAACAACAAAATGATGGCTTGTATTTGAATGCTTTTGTTTTATTTTTGCAGAAAATGGAATGGGAGTATCCCATGAAGACACTGAACGCTCACATATTGTTGCAGGCACGTTCTTACAAGCATATGTTAATTCTGTGCCCCTGAGCGGGATTATTTATGATTGCCAGCTGTGTCACTTTAAACGTTTACTTGTGGTCAGACAAAATGTCTTTCTCATACCCATGATGTTGCTCAGCACTAGCAAGTAGTTTGGACTCATTTCTTTGTACATCGTTTTTAAATTAAACAAGAAAAATCTCTGTTTGCCTATGCAGTTTCCAAAAGGGAGATTTACGACTTTTCAGCTTCATAGCAGATTACTTCTTGTTGTTCTATGTAAACCCTTCAAATCAGTTTTAAAATGACAAGAGGAAAGAGGCTGGATTTGCACTTTGAAAGAAGGGATGAGCTTAAATCAAAGATGTGTTTTCTTTAAACAATCAAGGTCCCTCATTTCCCCCTGTGAGTTTTGCTGAATGCTTGTTCATTCACAGACTCAGCAGCTCTCCTCTGCAGTTCGCAGCCTCCTGCTTTCATATGTAGTTCACTGTGTCAAGCAGTGCTGAAATATTAACACAGCAGCAGCATGAGGGGAATCATGCTCACATTTAGCACAACATCATGCGCTCCCAGTGCTCTCTCCAGATGAGGACTCGCTGTGAATCATGATTTGTTTGGATGAAATTGCATGTATGTGTTAATATCACAGATATTTTAATAAAAAAAAAATATATAATAGTAAAATATTTGAATTGTTTTGTTGCTGAAAATCCCTTTCTTTTCATTTCTTTTGGGACAGTTGTTGCTTTCTGTTAGGAGATGATTGAGGGTCTGTGTGCAGAAGAAGGAAGGAAAAGTCGGGGGAAAAACAAACCATGATGAACATGACCCCATTTCCAGGATGTCATGAGCTACTTTCTGCTTGGCTAGATCATTAGAAGCGCAAACCCTTTTATAGAATAACTTAATAGAAAATATGTCCTGATCCAGTTTATGGTTTTAAATTGTAAGCAGATATACATTTTAGAATTATATGCTTTTTCCTGTAATACTTTTACTACCATTAAACTACTTTGTCTACCTTACATTTCCATAAAGACGGAAGATATGTTGCATTAAAATAATAAAGTCCCCACTTACTTGTAATATCCATTTTTTAAAAATAGTAATTTGATATTTAATGAACTCCTACGTATCCTAGGCATTTCTAATTAATTTACAGTGGTGTTGAAAATGTATTTCTTTTGGGGTTTTTTTTGTGAATTTTGAAGGCAAAAGGTTGTTAAAAAAAAAAATAAATAATACTAAAGGTAATTTGTAGTTTATTTTGATTAATATTTGAATGCATTTTGGCAAACTGACTGTTACAGATAGATTTGGAGTTATATGAGAACACGTTCTGAAGCACACTCTGAAAAGCTGGCAAGAAATCTCTTTCTCCTCTCTATATATTTATCAATGCTGTATACAGAATTAGATATCCAGCTCAACTGTGATATATTTTTTGGGGACAAGCTTTTAACAAAATTAGCACCTTATGTCTCACAGGAGGTCTACCAAATGTTTGCTACTATAACTTTGCTTCAGGCTTGTAAGAGGGTGGAGGATGCACAAATTACTTCATAATTTGTTTTGAGTAGTGGTTGATTTTTAATGAGCATATATGTGCAACAGACAAGTTGCATCACACAGCTTTTAACATAATATTCCGCAGCAAGGAAAATGGGCAATACAGACACACAGATGGTTATAGATTATGAAAAAGAACAAAAAAAAAGAAAGAAATTGAGAAAAACATCTGGGAAAGAAATATGACTGTCAGAAATAAAATCAAATAAGAAATAAAATGAAAAATCAATAGCTGATGTTCTTTGAAGTCACCAATTTCTTTGCAAATAACAATTTTTGGTCAGGTAGTAATGCTTACTGTAATTGTAGCATGCAATTTCTAGATAATTTCACTGTAGCATGTAATTGTAGATTATAAATCTTTAATGTGGGAAGTAAGGATTTAAGAGACATTGCACTTTAAAGCTCAGTTAAATTGGAGAAGCTGAACACATTTTGGACTGATTAGCATTGGTAGCATTGTTAGCAATTTTTTTTTGCACTGAAATGAAAGCTAACATTTAAATGGCAAGTTCAGATAGTGGACAGAAAAAAGAAATAGAAATAATAAAGAAACTTTCTGTCATTTTTTAAGCCTTGCTGTTACTGCTGAAGCACTCAGTGGCACATCTGAAATGTCTCTTTTTAACTCTGACCAGCTTCCTTCAGCTTCGCGGATTAACATTTTTTTGGATTCCTCATTAACAGTCCACAGGCTTTTCACTGAAAGGTCGTTCTTACAAGTGAATTATATCTTGGGGTTTTCCAAAACCTCATGATTCTGTTTTGCTGTTCCACTCCTTATATCTGTGTGCTTGGCAGAACAGGCAGTTTTGATCAAGTGCAGCTAATCCTTTGCAAAAAAAAAAATAACCCCCTGTTTGATGTCTTGGCCTGCAAGCTTAAAATCCTCCCATGTCCTGGTCTTGTTTTGGAAACACAGATTTCTGTTAAGATTGAGCTGGATATCTACCAGAACTTAGTTTCAGAGCCCTTAGTTTTGTACTTATTTTTTTGTCTGATCTAATAAAAAAATGTATGCTTTTAAAATGTTGGTTGCAGAATGAAGCATTATAAATGTATGTGATTCATTATGATTCTTTTTTTGTTGCACTGCGTTTCTCCCCCAGCTTGAACTAAATAAGCATTCAGCCATATTGCTGTTTGCCTGACCGTGGATCAGACGTTCCCTCTGGATATGAACCATTGCAATACGGTCTAAATCGTATATCTAACAATTACTCACACTTTACTCAAATTATTCGAGCTTTATATGGAAAATATGGAATGAATACATCAGCTCTAAATTACAAATATTAAAGAAGAGGAAAGAAATGTAAAATACAGTAGTGAGCAAGGAAGCGTCTCACTGAGTGAGACAGATGCACGCACACACACTGCGGCGGAGCTCAGCATTAGACTGTGCAGCATTGGAGCTCTCACAGCATCCTTCTCTCCCCCCATCATCCCTCACTCTCTGTGCTCTGCCTCACTCACTCTCTGTATCTCATCTGCTGACTGAGGTATTCCTTCATGCACACACTGGGGCAGCTCACAATTACAGCCTAAAGGGACTCCTCCGTTTTCTGAGTGCATAAATTTTAATCCTTTTGGACTCATCTGCCCGGAAACTGGCTTCCCTCCTTTATAAAAACAAAAGCAAAACTCTGCATCATGGACCAGCGTGCAGCAGGGGGAGATGAGGGAAACTGGCTCACCAGCGGGCTCTCCTGAATGATGCCAACTTGGATGTGGAGGAATGGGGTGCACCACCAGCGCTGTCGTTTTTGACGGGCTACGAACTGTCTTGGAAAGGAACTGCAGCGGCTACATCTGCAAGGAAGCTGCTGAGCCTCCAGGGCCATCTGAGGCTGAGAGGGCGCTGAGTCGGAGAGAGTCGCGCATCATACCAACACCTAGAATACTAAAGGTGTGTCTTCACTGGAAATAGTTGCATTTCTTAACTATCAAAACTCAGTTTTTAATGCATAAATAAAATGACTTAAATTAAAATATCACACATATGTTGACGTATGGTTGAAGTAGAAGCATTTTTTTTTCCAGAAAAATCCCATCCAATGTATTAGAACTGTTGAATTAAATGAAAAAGGTGAAAAACAAACAAAAAAAACATTTGAAAACGACTATCATAAAATGTCTGCTGCTTAAGTCAACAAAGTAGTACTGAAAAAAAAGACAATTTGAGTTCATGATTTGAAAGCAACTCATTAAAAGCATTTAGCTTTTTTCATAAAATAGTATCATATACTTAATTGATACAGCAAGGTTTTGTGGACATAAGTACAACAAGACAACATTTATGATGAAGCAACATATTTTAGGGTTTTACAGAACAAAACCCTGGATGGGAGTAAAAAGTACACCAATGCTGAGTTCAGTGTTTTTTTTTTTTTTTTGCTATCTATGCTGAAGCAAAAGCAGAAAATGCTTATAAGATTGCATATTTCCAAGCACTTATGCTATCACATTTTGCAGAGTTATGGCTGCAACATTCTGGTTTCCATGTGAGTAAGCATTCAGTAGTGAAGTGTGTGAAAAGTAGGGCAGTAAGATGGTTGAGCGTTGCCTCCTGTTAAGCGCTGCATGAGTTAAAGCCACTTGAAGGCTGGGATAGAAGTAGAGAGGTTGAGAGGGGGGGGACAGTAAGCTCTGTGTCTGCTGGAAATCAATCACTGCTCTTCATCCTGAAGCCGGCAGGCTTGGCGGCGGGGCTTCTGCTGCTCCGTACCAGCTTGTCTTTCCCCTCTTGTTTGTGTTGACTTAAAATGATAGTGCGTGTTTGCGTGCGTGGCGATGTCTTGTTCTCATCGGGTCCTCATCGGATTGAATGTAGAGTGCTGAATGTCAGTAGCCTGGATGATGGCAGGGAATTGGGTCAAGGACACGATGGCTTCCTTTGGACCAGCGAGGATCTTATCGTCCAGAAAGCAGGAGTTAATCCTCTATCAGTATTTACAGCCTTTGGCGTCGATAGCTGAATGTGTGCTGAGAATCTGCTGCAAGCAACATCAAAAGAAATTTAGAAAACAACTATTACTTGACTAAATCATAGATAATATTGCGGAAAAATATTTGTTCTCTCTTTGCATTTATCAGAATAAAAACTTGTATTGTCAATTCTTTTTTTAAACCCAGTTGTTCTGTCTCTGGATGCTGTAATATGGAGCATAGACATTACTTCAGAAGCTATGAGATCTTTCTCATAAACATAATCTACCCGTAATGACTGTATTTTTAATTGAAGAACTATAATGTACTCATGAGGAATGTACTTTAAAATATGAGATGCCAAATGAGAACAAGTTTACATGATTCTTGGTGAGGCGATAAGATTACAGGCTAGGTTTGCATGACATCAAGCAGAAAACATTTACAGATTACAGATTAGATGCTGTTTGCCCTCCACTAGAGTTTCCTGTTTATATTGTATTACAGTCGGAGTTCATATCTCTTTGTAAATATCCAGCTTCCATGATATCTCTGAACGTGTGGCATTTTTTAGTTTTTCACTGCCTGCATATAATAATTAAGGGGAATCTTGGTGTTAAGCAAGATCCTTGTCTGGGCAGAGATGTACTTTAAAGAAAACCCCCTTTCCCGACTCAAATAGATTATCTTCAATCTTTCATTTAAAATAGAGACGAGCACATTGGTGGATGTTTTGTCTAAACTGGTATGAATTTGGTCTGATTAAGAAATCCAGATAATTTGAAAATTAAAATCAAATTTTAAATTCAGGCTTCTTTGTGTTTTTTTCCAAATACTGTAGACTGTGCAAGAACATTTTTGTATATTACATACTCCACCAACACTATGTGTCCCACTATTCAGAATGCAACCTTTTAGAGTTCTACTTCACCCAGGGTGCCTATTTATAGTTTCGTTTTACTGCCTTATTGAAAAACTTCCAGAGCTTTAAAGCTAAATTTTTACCCGACATGCTGTCACTGCATAACTGCTTGTAAGTATTACAGCAATGACACAATAATGACATTTTTTTATCTGACGCCAAACCTAAAATAAATTTCTCTTATCTCACCCAAGTATGTCAGATGTTTTGAAAATTACACTAATATCTAATCATTTTATCTGACTGGGAAACTCATATAGGATTGAAATTTTATTCCCTAAATTCCGCCAGGACTTAAATAAGTATAAAACAGACAAGTGATGTCATGGCAAGAGTATTATAACAAGTCCTGACACATCGGAAGGCTGAACTTCACCCTCATATTCCCAATGTTATTATACTATTCAGAACAGGTGTGCATAAAAAATTGAAATAGTTTCTTGACGCTCTGTAATGTTCTCATCATTTAACACCTTTCACAGTGTTTTAGCATACATAAAAAAAAACTATGTGAAAGATCTTGCTTTCAGTTTCTTGTGGCTTTAAATAACTATGACTATTTTTTAAACACATTTGAAATTATTGTGTGAGCTGCTTTCATGGTTTTAGTTTCACATTGCCTTTTTGATAATAGGACTCTCATGGTATTCAAGTACCTTTGTCAATTAACAGAAAAGCTGGAAACGAAGAAATATAACTACATCTAAATAGCTGCACAATGCATGTCATTGTAGTCATAATAAGAATTGCAGCATCTGCATCCTTGATATCTGGTGGGCTCTTGAATGTCATGTGGCATGCATTTGCAGTCTGAATGTGTACATTATTTTTGTCCAGTGAGAAGGAAATTCTCACTGCTGTTTTATACTCATGCATTATATGAATCTCGGTGACCAAATGCTTGTGGAGATTAGCGGTAAAAAGTCATGTTACATAAAGGAAGAGTGGAGAAGTTTTGGGCTGGCTGTAGCTTTTGTCAGTGCATTGTTAAACAATTTTATTACGTTTGCATATTTGTCAAATATGCACGGCATAAAAGTTATGGTACACCACATTTCTTTTTATAATATAGAAAAAACATCTGCTGAATTTAGTAGAAGGGCTTAATGTACAAACATCCTATTTTTTTTTTTACAGTGAATCATCTTTGTGGTGTAACAGTATGTGCACAACAAGCTATTACATGTGCTTCTCTCAGCCTTTCTGCTCAGGTTAGTTGCTTAACTCTGGTGTTGGTTAGTTTTCTTCATCAATAAGTAGCACAGAACCAGAGAAAAACTTTTTTTCCCCCTAAGGTTCAATCTCTGACAACATTTAACTGTAGAAAAGGTATGGTGGAAACTTTTTGTTGTTGTAAATCTGCACACTTTCCAAATCTTGGTCGCAGTGATTGGCTCCATGCATAGTAAACAGAAATATTCAAGATTATTTCATAAAATACACAAGTTACTTGCAATAACACCTGGCGTAGTCCCACAAAAATTCACGTTTACATAAAGTATAAATGTAAAGGATCATAAGTTAAAAGCTACTTTTTATTCATGAGTCAGTAAAGTGTGGAAGATGAAGTTGTAAACAGGCTAGAGGATGGTGTGTCTTGGGGCAGCGTACAGTGGGATGGTGTGTTTACTTACATTCCACATTACACCCTGTTTTGCTCTGGCTCTAAGGTCCTGTTATGTAACCCAAAAGGTCAGCTATACTCCCATCCCACAGTTTGATCCCTGTGGATAATATCTTGCTAATACACAAGTTTAAGCATTTTGTTATTCAATTTTTCGAATTAATTAAGCACAAAAATAAACCAGAAGAAGTTCAAAATTAGCCGATTTTATATCTACGGTTTAAACATCCTTGCAGTTATGCGGTAATATCTTTACTGTAATAAATATACTGTGGTAATACGATGGTAAACGTGTGTTACAGACTCATTCAGTTATTGCACATGATGTGGCTTCATGGATTACAATTTATCTGCATCTCCTCCCTGTTTTTGTCACAAAAACCAACCAGTTATAATGAAACCAAAGCCAAGGAATACTCCACATTGCAGGAAAACACACAAAAAAAAACTCCTAAAGGATTAGACACCCTGTTGAGTAAGCCAATGAGTTGCATAAGTCCGAACTGACGTCTTAGTCTCTCATTAGCTCAACAATTGGTATGAATGAGAGGAAGTGCACTGGAAAATCAGTTTGATTACGCTTATATTTATTACCTTCAGTTCCTTTCCTCAGACAAAAGGGTAGAGCAAGTTGCCATTAAAGAACAAATCACTTACAGATGAAACCAAATATTTGAATAAACATAATAAAATATATATTTTTTCTCACTGTGACATGAAATCAGAAAAAACTTCCCCTTAAGCTAGAATGATCTAAATTATCTCCATTCACTAAATGATAGATCATGGTGAGAGAGCATTAGTACCTATTAAAAAGAAGTGTTTGCACTTTTGAGTGTATACCCTTTTTATTCATCAAAGAATCTTTGGGGCCTTTTTGGAGCATATAACAGTGGGAAGGTGGAGCAGCTTGCCCCCACCGTTGCTTTAAGCTCAACTTGGGCGTGAAAAGATAACATCCTCCCCTGCAGTGGCCCACTGGAGGAATCTGTAAGTCAGGCCCACTACTCACTTGGCTAGACGGGGGCTACTTGTGTTGGAATGCCCCTTGAGCAGTTGCATCAACAAGCAATGGGACCTGAAGGTGGACCCACTTTCAGACCTATTATCTTCTTTTATTATGACCGAGTGGAAGCAGAGCAAGGGTAAAATGTTAAGGGATTAATAATGCCACAGCCCTTGGTTCTTAGTATTAAAAGGCTGTAAATTTCATTTGTTGATTTCTATGATTGGGGATATAATAAACCTAAAAGTCCCATTTTCTTCTGGTTTGTTTCTCCTGATGGCACTCTCTGAATGATCAGGCTGTAATACTTGGGGATTTTCTTTTGTTTTTCGGTAAAAATGCAGGTGAACTGTTTATGGACAGATGTATGTATATCTATGTGGGTGAGAGGGTGTTTAACTCCCTCTGGCTGCACACATGAGTGTAGGAGGGGCCGTCTCCTCAGGCTGGGTGTGAGTCCACTGCCTCCAGTCAGACTTCTCTCAGCTGAGCTGGAGCTCCAGTCTGTGAGGAACTACAAACTTTTTTTCTTGACACAAAAAGGGATTTGTTTTCTTTAATGATATGTTCACAGAGACGCTTTTTTGCGTATTTAAGACAGGAATTTCTCATCAGAGCTGTTGACAATGCAAGGAAAAACTGGTAAAGCTCCAAAGAAGGAGCTGGTCATTGAGAGCCCACAGCAATACAAGAATCCTGCTGAAGTGGAAGTAGATTCAGTGCCACAGGTGGTGGTAAGTTATGCATATATATATATATATATAGAGAGAGAGAGATATATATCACATGTATACTGAGTATTTGCTTTAATTTATCAGCTTAACTCTTCTCTATATGCAATGCTAGTAAGATATAACAACAGTTATAAGGCAGGTGTCATGTGAGCATCTCATTCTTTCGATCTTTCTCATTACCCACAATGTTGCCAAGTCACATTTAAAATTTGCAACGCTAGCACCAGCTCACTGATATGCTGAACTTTCACCAACACTTTACTACCCGCATAGAAGGAAGCTCTGTGTTTATTTTTATAGATTGCATTGGGCTGTAAAAGATTTTATTTGGCTCAAAAGTCAAAGATGATGACAGTGATAATTTCCCTCCCAGAGATGAAGGTGTGCAGTGATTTGGGCTCCGCAGAGTCATTTGAGCAGTTCTTGGCTGATTGTATCGGCCAGTGGAGAGGCACTACACAGCACCATTGTTTCAGGCTGTAAGTGATGGGAGGAGTAGGAGCTTCAGATAAACAGCTGCTGGATGTTGGGAGCAAATGGAGGAGAGTTTGATATATTTTCCCCCCTCCTTTTTAATCTTCTTGACCCAGTTAAGAGTGCAAATTTTGAAAACCACCTGATGTTTTTTTTTTTTCTCCATATTTCTGGTCAAACTGTTCAGTCATATAAAGAATGTCTGTTACAGTCAATTTGTCTAATTGTAGTTGGCTTTTAGTCTGGATTTAAATAGGTCAATAAAGCATATTAATGTGCTCTGATCTAGACTTTTCTATTCTGATTTAGGCTGCACTTTTAGGGGTTTTGTCCTGCTAGAAGTAGGGTATTCAGGGGGATATCAAACACTGATGCCCAGTGTTTGATATCCCCCTCCAGATAGCTTGTGGCAACCTCGCCTTGTCATTAGCTTCTTTCAACATTAGTTTCCCTCTCCCTACTTTTCCAGAAAAGCAAGATTTGCAAAGTGCACATTTCCCTCTGCAGGTCTTTCAGAGTTACCATGGGCCTCTCTTGGATGCTACTTTGCATAATGCCTTGTTTGTTGCCTTCATGCATAGGCAGGTGGACAGCCATGTATTTGCAGGTTGCAGGTGTGCCGTAGTTTCTTTTTCGGGAGATGGATTTAACAGTGCTTAAAGAAATGTTTTAATTATTGGATAGGTAAAATAAAATTACTTTTAACTTCATATGAAAAACAAGTGCACAGAAGTATATTACTTTCCTTTTACTTCATGGTAATGCCTTACTTTGTGTTACGGCTATCATCAAATCCCTGTGAAACACCACAAAGATTTTGGTTAAAACATTAGAAAACCTTTTTCTTTAATACTTTGTTCTGTACTCCAATGTGTTGAAACACAAAAGCTGCAACATTTTGGGGGGTATTTTCTGCTGCAACCATATGGTATCTACCCCCGAAATACTCTGTTTGTTTAAATGAATGCCAGGAAGTTGAAACTATTCTACTCATGATGGTCAGGTCTTTTGGTTGAGAGATGACAAAGCTCCTTCAAATGCATGTCCATTGTCTTACTCAGTGCTGAGTTGACCACTTAGATCCACTGAGAAAAGAATTTGTGGTTCAACCCAGAATGAGCAAAACAAAAAGCAAAACAGAGCAGCTTCAGGTATGAATCACTGATAGGAAGAGGTTATTGTAACTATTACGGTGTCAAATCTTTCACTTTTAGAGACACTTGGTGTTGGGTTTTTAAGTCCTGCAGACTAAGGTTCAGTGGCTTATCGCTCTCATAGTTTGTCTTGGTGTCAGGGTGTGGAATGTGTAGACTTGTTGATACTTCATTCCTTTTCCTTTTTAGATAGGCCTGCCATAAAAATACCTTGTATATGGTGTTAGTAAAATCCCTGATTCTGTGGTATTAGTCAGGCTTTTTTCCTAAACATTTGCTTGGTTTAGAAAGCAAGGTATTGTGTAGCTGCTGTACCCAGAACACCTTGTCTGATTGTGTCAGTAGACTTATGGGGGATTTATAGGTGAGACACAGATCAGGCAACACCTTATCTTTTAGATACACGAGTTACCGGTTTTACACGCAGAAATCTCAGTATCCATCAGGTCACCTTCTCCCCATGTTGTTGCGTAACTGCAAAAAACCTTCTTAAAAGGAGAAACAATGTGAAACTCAGTGCATTTTAGGGCTGCATTCCTACCAACTTTTTCAGGTGTTGCACTATCTGAATAGATTGTGCGTGATCCATGCTGGACGGTAAAAAGACAGTTGCTTTGTATAGGAGACCCGGAGGTATTGTGGCTGTTCTGGTTCCTCCTGATTGCAGACCGTGCCTGTTCTGTCAGCTCTGTCACTTTTTTTCAATGCTGTCGATATCCATGACTCTTCCTCTGAGGTCATGCAAGAGGTTATCAGTTCCAGATGTGGAGGCGATGAGTGATCCGTGCTGTCACTCTGCCCTGAAGTGTGCTGAAGTGTCATTGTTCATTTTTCACTTTGCTGCCTCCTTGAGCTCTTAGGTTTTATCATCCCAACCAATCAGCCGCCAGTGTTGAAAGCTCATCGTCTATCTAATCACCTCTGGAATTTTAGAGCTTTCAAGTGTCTGATGTAGTATTTTTTTTTATTTAAATCTGTAGATTTATTGTTTATTTATAACCCTCTGCTAAATGTGTGGCTACATTTTCTGATCTACAGTTGTCACAAAAATCAGAGAAGCTTCATATGTTTTGTGGGAAATAACTGCATCAAATGTGGTTGTGGAAGCTGAGCTTTAGTGATTGTTTCTATGAGATCATCAAGCCTCTCCCAGTTGCACAGTAGGTGTTGCTTTTTTCCGCACATTTGTAGTCATGACTGACATGTCTGGAAGATAAATCATCCATCCCACAAGAAAGAGAAGGGAAGACGAGTTGCACTTTGGCCACAAAGACTCTAGACTTGACTCAGACCCTCAGGCCTTGTGAACAATCTTAATCTCATGTTGTCTGATGAATGAATTAGCCAAAACTTGGATTGAATTGAATGCAACTAAGAAAATAGGCCACTTACTAAAGTTCACCTAAAGGATGATGTATTACTGTTTATGGACCTTGAGCTCTTAGTGCTTAATAATAATCTGTTAATATTAGCTCAAGCTCTACAGTAATAATATCCGTCTCAAAAGTGTAATAAATGACTTTGGGTCGTTTCAGGACAAAATAAACAGAACTTCTAAATTTAAAAGACACTTCTGGCTCTTCAAAATAAAAGCATCATGTTGTCATTCTTTTCTTTGTATTTACAGTATAACTCAGCTTGGACATTGTTTATTGTTAAGAATTGAAACCTGTTTTATAAAGACTGATTTTAATAACATGTTAATAACATAAACTTTATAAGACATTGACATCACTTCATAATGAAATTATTTTTAACTAGAAGTGGGAGAAGTTTGACAATATAAGGTGGGAACACATTTCTATTTTTCTTCCTGAAAAGAATGAGTATATATATTAATATTGCTAATAGAGTTATAATTACACTTTATTGTTGTTCAAAAATGATTAGCTGGAATTCAGAAAAGTTTTTTTTGTATGATGAATTAAATGTCTGAAATAGTAGTTAAACCTGCACACAATGAACAGCAAACATTTCTGCTTCAGTGATATTTTAGAGGCTCGGTTGAAATGCTTTTTTTTTATTTCATTCGGATGGTTGATAAGGAGATTTGAGGCTGCATAGTGGACCAGTGGGTAGCGCTGCTGCCTTGCAGCCCGGGCCGGGGTCTTTCTGGATGGAATTTGCATGATCTCCCTGTGCATGCACTGGTTCTCATTGGGTACTCAGGGTTCCTCCCACAGTCCAAAAACACGACTGTTGGGTCAACTGGATTCTCTAAATTCTCCGTAGGTGTGCGTGTGTGTGGTAGACAGCTGAAGATAGAACCCAGCACACCTTGGAACCCCAGCAGGGATAAGGAAAATGGGTGGATGGATAAGGAGATTTCTTTAAATTTTCTAAATAAAAGGCTACTGAATAACATAAAATTTCCTTTTATTTTTCTGTTACTACTGTGCCACATGTTGGGAAGCTTGTTGGAGGCTTTCTTCATGTGAAACTGCTCTGAAGCTATTGAGATATTTTTACTGTTGAACAGTTTTATTTTTTACACATGGTCATATTCAGCAGCATCCAGTTACCACAAGGTGACACATGAAATACTCCTCAATCTGTTATGTGGACATTGTGGGTTAATAACTTGTGTAATCATTGTTGATGTCAGCTAGAGGTCTCAAATGTAGGTCATTAATCTTTGTCATCTCATTACTGAAGGTTTTCAAAGTGTTCCATTGATTGTGTTTTCCAGGTTAAACCCAAAGTGATCGAGCCACTGGATTATGAAAATGTGCTGGTGCAGAGAAAGACACAGATCCTCAGCGATGTTCTCCGAGACATGCTGCAGTTCCCCCTGGAAGACTTTGAGGTGGGATTCATGTTTGATTATTACATCTGAGCTGACTCTGGGTAGAAAGAAAAAAAAAATGCGGTACATTGTTGGAAAATTATATGTAAAGAATTTTTAGATTTCAGATTTTAACAGGACCTAAAACTTTAACAAGTGAAAAAAAGAGGACCATGAATGAATGCCGTATAATGATTTAAAGAATACATTTTGCTACTGTAATTTAGTCCAGGTTTAAAAGACCCAAGTTTTGCATATTTTAAGACAAAATTGATTAAAGTTTATCCAGTAGCTGAGAAAATATCTCATCTCGTATAAAAAAAACAGATATAGTTACAAATATGCTTTAAGATTTCAAATTTTAACTGAATTAAATAGCAGCTAAGGCATCCCCAGTTTGACCTCCAAAGAAGACCCATTAACTCATGTATTTGGCCAAATGTACATTCTCATTGTATTCTTTTTCAGCACTAAGGCAAAAATATAGTTACTACATTTTAGTTCCAGTTTGCTTACATCCACCAGGAAATTGCGGTGTTTCTAATGCCATAGAAACATTTTGCGTATCAATTGGGTATCCATGTACATTCTGCTGCTCAAGTGGAGGCTATAGGGGTCCAGTTTGTTGCAGGTACTTTGAAGTTGTCTGTTGAACAATTTAAATCAGAAGCAGCATTTCAACTCAGGATCTAAATACACTATATTGCCAAAAGTATTTGCTCACCTGCCTTGACTCACATATGAGCTTAAGTGACATCCCGTTCCTAATCCATAGGGTTCAATATGACGTCGGTCCACCCTTTGCAGCTAGAACAGCTTCAACTCTTCTGGGAAGGCTGTCCACAAGGTTTAGGAGTGTGTTTATGGGAATTTTTGACCATTCTTCCAGAAGCGCATTTGTGAGGTCGCACACTGATGTTGGACGAGAAGGCCTGGCTCTCAGTCTCCGCTCTAATTCATCCCAAAGGTGTTCTATCGGGTTGAGGTCAGGACTCTGTGCAGGCCAGTCAAGTTCATCCACACCAGACTCTGTCATCCATGTCTTTATGGACCTTGCTTTGTGCACTGGTGCACAGTCATGTTGGAAGAGGAAGGGGCCAGCTCCAAACTGTTCCCACAAAGTTGGGAGCATGGAATTGTCCAAAATGTCTTGGTATGCTGAAGCATTCAGAGTTCCTTTCACTGGAACTAAGGGGCCAAGCCCAGCTCCTGAAAAACAACCCCACACCATAATCCCCCCTCCACCAAACTTTACACTTGGCACAATGCAGTCAGACAAGTACCGTTCTCCTGGCAACCGCCAAACCCAGACCCGTCCATCAGATTGCCAGATGGAGAAGCGCGATTCGTCACTCCAGAGAACGCGTCTCCACTGCTCTAGAGTCCAGTGGCGGCGTGCTTTACACCACCGCATCCGACGCTTTGCATTGCACTTGGTGATGTATGGCTTGGATGCAGCTGCTCGACCATGGAAACCCATTCCATGAAGCTCTCTGCGCACTGTTCTTGAGCTAATCTGAAGGCCACATGAAGTTTGGAGGTCTGTAGTGATTGACTCTGCAGAAAGTTGGCGACCTCTTCGCACTATGCGCGTCAGCATCCGCTGACCCCGCTCCGTCAGTTTACGTGGCCTACCACTTCGTGGCTGAGTTGCTGTCGTTCCCAAACACTTCCATTTTCTTATAATACAGCTGACAGTTGACTGTGGAATATTTAGGAGCGAGGAAATTTCACGACTGGATTTGTTGCACAGGTGGCATCCTATCACAGTTCCACGCTGGGATTCACTGAGCTCCTGAGAGCGACCCATTCTTTCACAAATGTTTGTAAAAACAGTCTGCATGCCTAGGTGCTTGAATTTATACACCTGTGGCCATGGAAGTGATTGGAACACCTGATTCCAATAATTTGGATGGGTGAGCAAATACTTTTGGCAATATAGTGTATATCTGAAAACAGATTATATATACTTTGTGGTTGTATGCTTATTTAATCCCAAAGGATTAAATAAGCATGGTCCTTTTTGTGTTTTCATATGTATGATAAACATCTTACATCGGTTGAATGTGGTTTTAATCAAGCTTATATTTGTTCAGTGTATGTAATTAAAATTTTTAACTATAGATGATTACCTCCAGTCAAGTCTTGGCTTGGTCCCTGAGCAAGACCTTTAACCCCCACACTGTTCCCTGGGCACAAACAGTGGCGGCCCATCGCTCCTCAAGGGGATGGGTTAAATGCAGAAAGTTTGTTTCTCCATTGCAAGATTAAAAAAGCTCTAATTATTATTATTATTTGTTTGTCAGCAATGAGGGGTTTCCTACTTAGTATCCAGGATGCCTGATTTTCAAACCTGTCAGTGCTTCTTTGGTGCTTTTGTAATGAGCAGTTTAGCCAAATCTCTTAACACATCAGCTCCATAGATCCAGGGTGTTAACCTTAAAGCAATTACAGTCATGTCCATGGCTCATAATAACAGCTCGACCTGACTTCAACAAATGAAATCACATGTTGACAGCAGCAATATTAGGTTTCATGACACACAGCTAATTTTGATGAGAAATATCGTAGCGTTTCAATATAGCACCATATCATTCCATGGCTAAATTGACTAATACATCTGGCTCTGAGGTATTATTGATGAAAATGTATGTTTAAACTGTAACAATTTACTGTATGTGTGTAGATTAGAAGGTTTTTGTTTACATTGCGGCTCTGCTGCACTGTTATCAATCAGGATCTTGCTAAGTATAATAATGTAATATGGAAAGGTGTCTAGAAAGGATGTGTTCCTTTATGATATTTTTCCAGTAAAATATATTATGAACTATAAAACTATTGTTGACCTAACAACTTGATTCGTTTGTGGTGCATTTGAACTGTTTTCGTTAGCCCAGAGAGCACGGTGTTGTGAGTACTGGGTGGAGTTTTCCTTTTGTTTATATCTCTGCGCTGTAGTGTGTTACGGGGCCAGGGGCCATCTGTTTAATTGGCTCATGCTGTCCATTATGTTGTGTGAGAGCAAACGTTATCTCGAGCCGCACCATGCCCGACTCCAACTCTCACAGGTTCCACGCTGCTGCAGATGAGATGGAAAATCCAAAATGGAAATTCTGGCCCAGTTGTTGTACCTCAGGAAATGGATGTTCTTCCCTAAGAGCAACAATGAGATGTACAGTATGTCCTCGGGTCATTCTGGATTCCTGCTGCGCACATGATTTTATAGAGAATGTCTTTGTGTTACTCTTCAGGAAGACTAACATTTTGCAAAACATACCTCAGGTTAAGAAGCTGTAAGAGTTTGAAGTGATCATTATTTACTGTAGGCTATACCTTCCCAACAAAAACAAGAAAAAAATATCAGGTTATTTATTGGACATTATTTGTTTATCTGGTTTAGAAGTGTCCAAAATGCAGATTTCTGTTCAACGTCATGCTGCTCTTCACTCTAAGTCATGAACAGTGTAAATTCTATGTTACAACTGCAATAATTTAAACATTTTTTTATAAAATACAGAATACTCTGTTTATTTATTTGCTACATTGTCTGCCTAGTTCATTGTCAAAGGCTAAATAAACATTACAAATCTGATGCAAATTTAGTTTTTAATGAAACCATCCATAAATTATCCTTCTATAAATTGTTCATTTAAGCTCACTTTAAGAATTGGTTAGATACCAATTTTTTGTTACTGCAATAGTGGCGTTATAAGAGTATGGTTGAGTGTAAAGGAGCAATAAAGCTTTGAGCTTGTCTGCTCAGCCTTCTGTTGGGGAGATAACATGCCAGTGTGACAAGCACTGTGTCGTCAGTCTGACAGGTGATTCTGACTGAGGAAAGAAAAACATGCAGGGATTGAAGTTAACATCTGTTTCTACTGGCCTAGGCTCTTGTTCTGGCAGGACTGTAATCACTTTGTGTTTTAAGAAGGATATTAAACTGCTGAAATCATGTAGAGAAACTTCTGGCTTCCTGATTAAAGCATTGATGAATTTAGAGAAACTGCCTGATAGAGCTATTCTTCTGATTTAGTCCTTAGAAAGCCTTTTTAGCTCAGTACTGTGTTCCCCACTGTATATGATCAAGCATCTAGTGCTGTTTTTATGCAACAATGCTTGTACAATCCTCGTGTCTATGTTGGTCTTCTGTTGTGCACTGTTGTTTTTTTTTACATTTGTGATAGGTCTGTTCGGGGCTGCTTTGAGTTATTTTACAGATCCTGAAAGAAGGAAGTCTAAGCTTTTGAATGGAGGCTTTTGAATTTTTGGAAATGAAAAACAAATTAAGGAGCCATCTGACTGTTGGCACTTTGCAAAGATCATTAAGGTAAAACTTCTTTAGTATCACCCTAAAAGCCAGCTGGGCAGTAACAAAAGCTGTTCTTGTGGAATATTGTTGCACATCCTAGCTCCCCCAGTGGCTTCATGTCAACAAACTGCACTACTTTTCTCTGTTTAGATAATTTTGCAGCAATGAATTACAGTATTTGTTTTACATCTGTGGATTGCACAATCTTTCAGATTAAAATTACATCAACATTTAGCAATAACATACAGACAAAACAACCAAGTGGAAAACTTAAAAAAACCTTTACATTTGCAAGCTGTTCATCTACAGCAGACTGACAGTGCATTCACATGATCGATTCCCCTTAAATGTTATAACTGGAAGGTTTTTAATTTTCACAGCTTTGGTCTAAATGATGAGTTCTAGGCCTGTATAGAACTAGAACATTTATGCACTATTTTTGCACGCCACGTATCACTTTACTTGGATTTATTCACTTTAATTGGACTTTTCACTTTATTTGGATTTAGTTTTTACATATACATAGATATACGTACAGATATATATACAGAAGAGCTATATGTGTATATAAATTTTATCTCTTTTTATTCTTATTTTTTATCTTTATTATATTGTATAGTTGGATGTGTATATATATCATGTAAAACTGTAACTAGAGCGTGTAACAAAAGTAATTTCCCTCTGGGATTATTAAAGTATTTCTGATTCTGATTCTGTATAACACTCCACGATGTGGAATTTATTTATTGTAAGTAATTTTCTTCTTCATTTTAATCCCTTTTCTGTTTTTCTGTTACCTTTGTTAATTATTTTTCATGATATGTAAAGCACAGTTATCTTGTGTGGAATGTCTTTTTGTTGGGAAATTTAAATTGAATATTTTTTTCAATATTAAAATTATTACTTATTACTCTACTCTGTTTAAAACATTAATATTGAGAAGGTTTTTTTTTGCTCTCGGCTTCTGTAATAAGGCAAAAAAAAAGAGCCTAATTTATTTTTTATTTACATAAGTATTTCAAAAGTATGTGTTAGTTCAAGTTAAGGTTTGTTTCTACTCTTCTAAAACCAATTTCAAGAGTGGTTTTATAACGTCTAGTCTAGGTTGTTATGCAAACAGAAAAAATTAAATATTTTTCTTTGGGCAAACCAGGGCTCATGTGCAGTATGGCTGAAATTGCTTGAAATCAATATGCATGCATGCGCTGACTAGTTTGGAACCCACCATGGACAGATAAATAAACAATGACAATTGCAGATTGTATATAACTCACTTGTGGTGCAAACTGCTTTAAATCGAATAAAGTATTTCACCGTAGAATGCTTACTTTGTCCCCTGTTTTGGATTAATGTGTTTACGAATATTGTTGCACATCGAAAAACATACTGCCACCTGTTGGCTTGATCTGGAGTTGCAACATTTCTACTTTTACCATGGGTACAAAATCTTATTTTCAGCAGAGGACAATTAGGCTTTTATGTTTACAATAAGTGTTATTGTGTCGGTGAGGCACATCTATTTACCGTGCTCACTCAGACGCAGAAAACTGAGACTTGCAACTCATTTAATGCTTCCTGTTAACCTCTTACCTATATGCTTGTTTATTTCTGCTTCCTACATTGTAAAGATTATAATCTTCTGCACAGGAAACCCTCCTATTAGGCAGGAAGTGGGATTATAAGGTTTACTAATAAGAGCTAGCGACATACACTATATTGCCAAAAGTATTTGCTCACCTGCCTTGACTCACATATGAGCTTAAGTGACATCCCGTTCCTAATCCATAGGGTTCAATATGACGTCGGTCCACCCTTTGCAGCTAGAACAGCTTCAACTCTTCTGGGAAGGCTGTCCACAAGGTTTAGGAGTGTGTTTATGGGAATTTTTGACCATTCTTCCAGAAGCGCATTTGTGAGGTCGCACACTGATGTTGGACGAGAAGGCCTGGCTCTCAGTCTCCGCTCTAATTCATCCCAAAGGTGTTCTATCGGGTTGAGGTCAGGACTCTGTGCAGGCCAGTCAAGTTCATCCACACCAGACTCTGTCATCCATGTCTTTATGGACCTTGCTTTGTGCACTGGTGCACAGTCATGTTGGAAGAGGAAGGGGCCAGCTCCAAACTGTTCCCACAAAGTTGGGAGCATGGAATTGTCCAAAATGTCTTGGTATGCTGAAGCATTCAGAGTTCCTTTCACTGGAACTAAGGGGCCAAGCCCAGCTCCTGAAAAACAACCCCACACCATAATCCCCCCTCCACCAAACTTTACACTTGGCACAATGCAGTCAGACAAGTACCGTTCTCCTGGCAACCGCCAAACCCAGACCCGTCCATCAGATTGCCAGATGGAGAAGCGCGATTCGTCACTCCAGAGAACGCGTCTCCACTGCTCTAGAGTCCAGTGGCGGCGTGCTTTACACCACCGCATCCGACGCTTTGCATTGCACTTGGTGATGTATGGCTTGGATGCAGCTGCTCGACCATGGAAACCCATTCCATGAAGCTCTCTGCGCACTGTTCTTGAGCTAATCTGAAGGCCACATGAAGTTTGGAGGTCTGTAGTGATTGACTCTGCAGAAAGTTGGCGACCTCTTCGCACTATGCGCGTCAGCATCCGCTGACCCCGCTCCGTCAGTTTACGTGGCCTACCACTTCGTGGCTGAGTTGCTGTCGTTCCCAAACACTTCCATTTTCTTATAATACAGCTGACAGTTGACTGTGGAATATTTAGGAGCGAGGAAATTTCACGACTGGATTTGTTGCACAGGTGGCATCCTATCACAGTTCCACGCTGGAATTCACTGAGCTCCTGAGAGCGACCCATTCTTTCACAAATGTTTGTAAAAACAGTCTGCATGCCTAGGTGCTTGAATTTATACACCTGTGGCCATGGAAGTGATTGGAACACCTGATTCCAATTATTTGGATGGGTGAGCAAATACTTTTGGCAATATAGTGTATTTCTAAATGACCTGTCCATCACCTTTAAATGCAGATAATTAGAGGTTTTTACTTACCGGTATGTAGGAGTCAAAGAAGGCATTGTAATATTTTTCTCTTACTTTTTTTGCTATATTGAATATCATTCCATCATTCCAAATAGGATGTAATTTCCATTTATTTCAGGTTTCCTTTTTGCAGTGGAAGTTGCATTCACTGTTTAGGGATTTTTAATATAAAATGTTTGGATTTAATGTTTTGTTAAATGTAAAATCATATGGCCATTTTGTCAAAACATCTGTTGGGCCTCTTCTTTCAAAGTCTCAACTCATCCTGAAAACTGTACTTCAATCAGATAAGGTGTCTGTGGCCATGGACAAAAAGTTAATAAGTGACATCAACCATGTCTCTGTTGCTTCTTATTTGTTTTATTACTCAGATGTTGAACTTATACCAAAACCACGACAATATTTGAATCCAGATCATTTTGTTTCACTTTCAGTGTTGCAGTATTTGCTAAATTTGGTTGTCCGCTGTAATTCTCCC
The DNA here is from genome assembly GCF_016077235.1 of Cyprinodon tularosa. Taxonomy (NCBI): domain Eukaryota; kingdom Metazoa; phylum Chordata; class Actinopteri; order Cyprinodontiformes; family Cyprinodontidae; genus Cyprinodon; species Cyprinodon tularosa. The sequence continues at coordinate 834,525 of NW_024038416.1, read as the reverse complement.
ATTATGACTCTATTATTCTTGTTTTCTCTCAGATCTCAACTTTGAGGCGCCAAGTAAGAACCCTGTACCCCACTGTGCCTGAAGATGCAGAGAGGGAGGCTCAGAGTCTTTTCGTTCAAGAGGTAAACTGATTTCAGACAATATAAGGCAATGAAAGGAGATGTCAACCAGTTTTATCTGCAAACAGAATAAATAGAAATAAACTCCCAGTAGGATTGGAAGTGCTAGAATAAGACTGTTTGCTCTGCTGTGCAACGATCCATTAAGTTGAACATTAACTTTCTTCACAGGGATTTGAACAACTGCAGAAACACACATCTGAATCACTCCTCACAATCTGGATATAATGCAGAATTGTCACAACTTTTATGACAGTGACAACTATGTATTCGTGACAGCTACATATTTTAACTTTTAACTACCACATGCAAGATCTTCTATAGGATTGCCTTGGAGAGGCATAGCAGTGTGCTGCATGCTTAACCTACAGCAAACATCTTCCACCACAACTGAACAGTTTGATTAAAATAAAAAATGGAGTATTTTAACCCTTACAGACCTTAATAGTGTTGTTGGGTAGTTTAAAGCTTCTATTTATCCTTTAAGGTTCTACATATTAAAATATTAACTGTTAATAGCGTTGTGTTTTATATCGTATTCTTAACCAGGTTTGATTCATATATTACAATAAGAAGCTGCTGTAAACCATTAAGATATAAAATTACCAGGTCATCTCCATACATTGAGGACCTTTTAATCTTCCAGTATAACTGGTTCTCAGTTCATCAACATATAAATAAAACCACGGACATTTAAGCACTCTTTTTGACAAACACCAGCATCAGTTTGGTAACTGTATTATTCTTTTCCTATCAGTTAATGCTTCTATTTTTAGTTTATATAAAGGTAATCGATGTTATTGATCGACCAATGATTCATGGTAAGCTGCCATATTCTTAAAAAAAAGTGTTTTCTTTTGTGTGTAGAATCTCTTTTAATAACATGAAGGGCTAAATTTAATTGGATCTCTTGATTAACAAATCAAAATCTTTTTTGCTTCAAATATTTGCGTTTTTATGGAGGACTTTACCAAATACTTTATACAAAACATGGATGCCACGTGTTTCGTTGAACATGCTAATATTTGACCTGGGCTCAATGCTGTCAGTTGCACTGCGTCTACCGTGTTACAGAGCCATACAGCAGCTGCCTGCTGACAGTCCATCCTCCAGGTCACATATCAGTGATTCTGAAGTCATAAAGATACCATGACGCAGCGCGAGTGTTGTGTGATATCACTCAGACAGCTGCAGTGATTAAGAGCTTCTCTGGTTCTTCTCCGCCTCCTGTTCAGGTTAGGTTTCCTCTCCCAGCAGGGGCCCTTCTTGTAAACCTTGTGTATTTCTGCTAAACAGATACTGTTGAGCTGCTCCTATCACTGGCTCTAACAATGAACAGATGTCCACTTTCCAAGTAAATAGGGATCCACTCCCTGCCGAGGCACGGTCAGATCGAGGTGGAGTCACCACGCACTTCTTTTCTGAAGAATGTTGGGTTGAGGTTCTTTAGATTTTTTTTTTAAGCAATTTCAAGGGAAAAGTTCATGTTAAGGTTTCATTAAGTTAGAATCATTTTAGCAACTCTACTTTCAAATTTTAGAGCATTGGATCTTAGGTCAGATAACACAAAAAAAGATCCCTTGCAAATTACTTCAGGGCTACTAAATCCTGTTAGATAAAAACATAACTAAAGTCTTAATCTGTAGTAGATATTAGGGATGCACGATATAATCGGCCCCCTATCGGTATCGGCCTTAAAACTGAATATCGGACATCGGCCACCCCACCGATATTTAACCGGATATTTGATCAGCTTTCGAGTTTCTAAAGTCTAAAAAAAAAAATGAAATACTGCTTCTTCTTCTTCCTCAAAAACTTCTTTTTTACAGACTTAAAAACTTCTAAAGACGAGGGAAAAAATATTGATACATTAAAATATCACAATATCTTCATATGCTGATATATTGCCATTTAAAAACACCATATCAATCTCTTTTACTAATGAAATATTGCTATATGTCATTGTTATGCTACGAAATCCCCCGAAAATTCACGAAATTTTGCCATATTTTTATATGTTGATATATTGACGCGGTACCGATCTATTTTACTAACAAAATCTCACAAGAATTTGCAAAATATCACGACAGTTTGTAACAGAACGATGAAATTTCACGAGATTTTGAAAGTAAAATAGATCAATACCGCGTTTTTAAAAATCTATTTGATATCAGCATATGAAAATATATTTGAGTATATTGTTTTAAGTGTCAGAAATGGATAACAAAACTGCTATTTTCAATGACTACTTATTTTTGTCCAGCTTTAACATCAGTATCGATATCGGTTATCGGCTACATGAGTTTTAAAATATCGGCATATCGGATATCGGCCAAAATCCCAATATCGTGCATCCATAGTAGATATACCTTCTTTTTAAAGGTATTCAAGCATGGGTACTACAATTATAAAGGTACACCAATTAAGTAGCTCATTTACAATTTTATTTAGCCAGTAAACGAAGTAGCATTTGTCGCATCTTGTGATGACGAAGCAGCAGCAGAGAGGATTGTCGTTTAAAGTCTGTGATCTTTCCTTTATCAATAATGCATGTTCACTTGTCCATGTTCAGTTTCACGGCAGCTAGTGAATGTTTTTTTTTTATGACATGGATAAATGCTTCATAAATATATTTTTAAAAAACAGTTGTCTCAGACAATGGAGGTCCTTCGGTTAAAATCCACATTGTCTGTATAGATCCTTCTATTCAGCATGTTTTTAACCAGGCTATTTTCTTTAGGTGTTCGAAACACTTGCTTAAGGAGGTGTTGCTTTTATTTATTATCTCTAAGTTGCAGCTACCTGGGTCCAGAGTTGGTAAAAATTCTATGAATAAGCAAGATTTGGCTATGTCCGAAATCTGCATGTTCATTTATTCACTGCTTCCTCAGTGCACTTTTTAAAAAATGTGATTGATTATCATTTGAAAATGGTTTAAACCCCATGATGAAGAAAGCCTTTTAAAAGGGTATTTATCTCCAGACAATCAGCCATTCTTGTTGTATTCTGCATTTAAAGCCGATTGGATGATTTGAATACCTCTAATCTAAACATTCTTGTCAAAATTTTGACCCTTTATACTATAACACCTTCCTTATTGTTGCAACTGGTAAAAAATTGAAAAGGGTTATAATAGTTTGGCAAAGCTGGTTATGAATAACTAAGATGAAGTTTACTGTCCTCTGAAGGAAGGCCATAAAGATAGACTTGTTGTAAAGGCCTTTGAGTCAGATTCAAGAAAATGAAAGTGATCATTAAGGTTAGCAACTATTCTTTAACATTATTAGGTACAATTTCATAATTTATGTTGGTCTAAATGAAAAATCATATAGGTATATTAAATGCCTTTCAGCTTTAAGTTGAACCTTGAAGACCTTTAGAGAATCTGTTTTTAAAATAGATTCCTTACTCTTGATGCTTGGTCTTATTTCTTCTTACATCTCTTATCTGCTTTGGTTTCACCTCCCAAACTGCAGTCGGAGATCAATAGGCCACATATCACCTGTGGTCAGAAAATCAATGTCAAAGTGCGTGGTTTTGCTAGACATTGTTGCATCTCTTGTAGTACTTAAGATGCTCATTGGAAGTCTTATTTTTTTTATTGCTTTAGTTCTGTTGGTAAACTTCAGCGATGTCTGAATGTTATCTATTTAATTCGCCTAGAGAATCCTTTGCACTTCTGTTTCTCCGAGATTAAATTTACTTCATTTACTAGTCTCCATAGTATCACAAAACAAATAAAGGTGATAAATCTGTTGAATATTGCAATGATAACATTGACTGTGATTAATTTACATGTTCTTTTATAATTAAACTTTTTTGATATGACACTGGATAAAAATTCACCACTGGATTTAACTCATTCCCTTGGGGAGCAGTGGGCTGCCACTGTGGGGCGCCAGGGGAGCAGTGTGGGGTTAAGGGTTTTGCTCAGGAACCCAAAGCGGAGGCTGTGGGGATCGAACCGGGTACTTGCAACCTTCTTAGAACACAAGCGCACTCCTCTAACAACTAGGACTTAAGTTCAAATAGGGACATGCAATAATCCTCCTTACAGGATTAATACATGTCCCTTAAAATTAGGTTAACCAACAAAATATTCCATCCAAGTTGTAAAATTGCTTCTGCTATCACTGGTGCAATTTTGCCAACAATTCACACCTCTTCAAAACGTTTTACCACCTCTCAGTAAACAGCCTTAAAATGTATTTTCAATGTATTTTATTGGGGGCTTTATGGGATTAAGAAAAATGGGGTAGTTCTAAAAGACAAAATGTAAATACTGTCTATTTCTTTTTATCTGAAAGGTGTTGATATATTTAACCCCATTTGTTTTTGCTCAATTACTGTAGTGCTAAATAAACTGTATATTTAGGAATCTTTATAGTGGACAGGGTTGATATATGTGTAATAAATCCAGCTGTTCTTTTAAGGTTTATGGAGAACATTAGTCAACAAATTGCATTGTGAAGCACAGCAGATTTCTTCCCACAAAGCTGCCTTTTGTATCTTTTATGGGGTACGCTGGTCCTAATCCCCACTGAGCTTTCTTCTAATAATTCTCTGTCTCTGCAGTGCATCAAGACCTACAAGTCTGACTGGTATGTTGTCAACTACAAGTACGAGGACTACTCTGGTGATTTTCGACAGCTTCCAAAGTAAGGCAGCAGTTTAAATGGTCCTCTCTTCCGTGAGTAGAGTGTCTTTATCCTGTGTAAGGACATTGGTATGAAAGGCGAGTATTAACATGTACTCTGAAAACACAGAGGCCAAAGCTGTCAGCTTATTTGTTTCCCGCAAAATGTTGCCGTGCCCTAATAACAGGGAAAGACGCAGCACACGTATGTTCCTTTCTGTGGAAGTGAGCATTTCCTTTTTTTTTTTTTAACAGAGCACCACATCGTTTTTAAAATTTGGAAACCACCCTCATTGTCAAGTGATTGTGTCATCAGCTGAAGTCTCTTCCCTGAAGAATATCTGTTTTACTGTTATTGTGTTTAGCTGACGATGTCCAACCCAATGCAATTGTTGCCAAATGTTTTGTTGCTTCACTCAGTCTGAGGGAAATTAAAACAATGCTGCTTGACACGGATCGCCTGTTAAAAGTCTGGCATTTGGATTTGGCACCTTTTCATTTCTCAGTTTCCTTGAACTCTTACTGTAAATGCTGCACTTTTATAGTCCTGGAATTTCCATTTTACTATGTTTAACTCTCAACACTCTTGAGAAGACTTCACATTGTTTATTAAAGTAAATCAAAGAATAAGAGTGCAGAAATATGTTTTATAAACTTCCAAAATTGATGGTCAGATTTCCTTTCTTTTTTTTTTTTACAGCAAAGTGCCACGGCCGGACAAACTGGCAGTGCATGTGTTTGAAGTGGATGAAGATGTTGATAAAGAGGAGGTTAGATTATCTATTACACTATTTTTTACAACTTTTCCTGTTTGGTATACTAAGGTTTGTATTCCAGGGAAGTCCTTTTTTTTTTTTTTTTTTTTTTTCTTTACAGAGGAGACACATTTTTTAAAAGTACTTAAAATATTCAACGTGAGGCAGCTGCAAGTTAGAAGCTGTGAAAGAGTAAAGACAAAGTAGTGAACACTGGCATCAGTGCATCAAGCAATGGCCGACCGAGATGAAAATGGGGATATCAGTGTGTATAGATCTCATAGGATGAAGATTTAATATAGAATCTCAATGTGATTACTTTAGTTTTCCTGAATTTCATTTGAGTGGAGCTTGTAAATGTAACAATGAATGGAAGCAGCTAAATATCCAACTTTTTACATATAATCTGTTCATAGTTTACATGCAGGGATTAAACCAAGATACATGATAGTGATAATGTAAAGTACAAAACCACAAAATAAAATGTATAACATTAAACATAACAGAACCTTTGGAAGAAAGTAGGGTATTTCAGTCTTTATGCTGGTTTTATATGAATCTGACATGTTTCTATTTTAACAACTGGCTGTGATGCTGTTGTGTTCATTATGTTATACACAAATGGCAACCTTAAAAAAGTAAAAAAAAAAAATTTTATAGACTCTGAAAGGCTAGGGTCAGTATGTCAAAGACACAAAAATTCAGACTATACTGTACGTTAAAATTTCCTCTTTTCTCTACCCAATTTCCAGAGAGGTGATTAATGTTTGTAATTTCACATAAAAGAACCCCCATTAAATTCCTCCTGTGCAGATTAGATTGTGTTATTCCAACCTCTCTTTAATGTTGCTAATGGGCAAACATAAGTTTAAAAACATTTTCAATGGGAGATTTCAGAGCTCCAACATTCTGCTCTCTTCAGCCTCAGCTCATTTACTAGTAACAGAGTGGACGTGTGGTCCTGCAAAGATAAAATGAGTATTATTGTTATTTTTGGAAGGGCTTTCATAAGTCGGCAACAAGAAGGCTGATGAATCCCTTCAAAAACAGTCAAAATTTGCAGTGAATGTCCAAAGCTGTCGTTGAAACATTATCTGAAATGCTACAAGGTCAAACACTAATTACAATGTGTTACAATGATAACGTGACCCTCCTCTAAAATCCTAAACTGTGCCTCCAACAGGGAACTAAGTGGCATGTAAGGTTATTTTTCAGTCAGCTGTACAGTTTAATTCCTTTAAGGTCGTATATATTATTCCCTTTTTTTTTATACTGTTTTTACGGATTGTATGTTAAATTAAAGTGGATAAAGTTCTGCAATGATTTATTCTAATTCTTTTTACATCCCAAAATCCTGCCATTTTAACAAGGGTTGCTTAGACTTTTTTTTATCCACCATATATACATTTTTTTTCCCAGACTCCTGTGTCCTCAATTTGGCTTAATGTCTCGACTGTCCTCTGTCTCTGTCTTTGTGGTTAAAGGCTGTCGATTTTCTCCCTCACTGGTCTGGACTTGTGACGACTGTGTAGACACAGATGAGAATGAATGGATTGTGAACCTTCCCAGCTGCTTTTCAACGCACTTCACTCCTCCAGACTGAAACCATAAGGAGACAGACGGCACTTTTAAAAAATCCCCTTTTGTTTTACTAGACAGAAAAAATAGAAATAACTGACTTCTGATCAGACAAAACACCATCTTGAAAGATCATTATCTCTTCTCATTCTAAAAGATTGTTAAAAATGTTTTTCTGTTCTGGAACCCTTTAAACCAAAGAGTTTCTAAGAGCAGATGAAGCAGAGCTGATATAAACCAGGGCAGATCTTCTGTCATTGCTCTCCTAATTGGTTTATTTTAGCAGATGAAGGAAGCGAAGCGGCTCACAGTATCTTTGTTCTCCGGTCATATGCAATTGCATTTATTTTATCTCACAACATGACAGGGTTGGAAAGTGAAATGACCATAATTTGTTTGAATCTTTTCTTAGGATTAAGAGGTTTATTTGGTTTTAGGGTCTGTATATGTTTTATGTTCTTGTGCATGCTGGTTGGCCTCAAAGGGCTCTCCATAGCACCAGGATCTGTGTTGTTTCAAAGCATCAGATGAAAGCTTTCGGACAAACCAGGACCACCAATTATTGACTGTAATTTTTAATGTGTCTGACCCTCAATCTTTCTCCAGCTCTTAAATAAATCTATGTCTTATTTCAATGTATTGCTTTTCTAAAATGCAGAATTTCTAAACCGTCCTAATTTTTCTTTATCTCTTGTAGGACACGGCCTCCTTAGGATCCCAGAAGGGGGGCCTTTCCAAACATGGCTGGCTCTACAAAGGGAACATGAACAGTGCCATCAGTGTCACCATGAGGGTGAGATAACAACCAATTCTTTTAAACAACTTTTTAGAAACAAAACAAAAAAAATGTTGGGTAAAACTATCCAGATGTGGGAACTTCACCGCATTCTTTTTTTGTTTCTCGGGTAGATTTTCTTCCTCTAATCATTATGGAATGTTTTCACTATTTCTGTCATTATTTTGCCAGCGATTAACATGACAGTTCATCACTGCACTGATTCGTTCTATTCAGTTTTATCCAGGATTTATTTACATAATGATAGTGCCTGACAGGTTCTCTATTTTAAGGAATTAGAGGATCAAGAGAAAGCAAACAGGCGTCACAGTGTTCAGCATTGTTGCCACGCAGGGATGAGTCCCTGCATCTGAATAATAGCCAGGAGCTCTCTGTTTCTGCATGTCCCATCCCTGCATGTATTGATGATCTCCTAGCTTTACCTCTGCAATCTAAAATCCTTCAGGTTAGGTTATGTGGTAAGTTTAGCTAAAGAGTGTTTGCATGCTTGTAGGTTTCGGTCTATGTTTTTATAGGATTTAGCTTTTTCACATTTAATTTGGGATTTTAATTAATTAAATGATTGCTGGTTTCTTTTTTTTTTATAAACGAGTATAATAAACATTGGCAAACATAGTGTGGATTTGTATCAGATGTCACATAGAGGACACGGCGATTATATGGAAGGAGCTCTGGTCAAAATATGACCTGTTTTGTCAAAAAATATAATAGGTTTAGAGTGTGAGAGCAAGATAACAAAATGCATCACCCTAAAAAAAAATCATCTCCACTCTGAAACATAATCCTACTGTGAATTTTAGTGCCCATACTTTAAATGTGAAGCAGATAAACGTTTGATCTGACTGAGATAGAGCTATTTTGCAAAGACCTGGTGAATAGATGTGCACAGCTATTCACTTGCAGCTATATTTGCAGGAAAATTTGGTTCTATAAATTATGTAAATCCCTTAATTGTCCCACAATGGATATATTAATTTGCTACATTTAACCCATCCCCTTGGAGAGCAGTAGGCTGCACCCATGGAGCAGTCTGGGGTTAAGGGTCTTGCTCAGGGACCCAGAGTGGCAGTCAGTGGGAGTGTGTGCGACTTGAACTCAGAATCTCTGGGAACCAAGTGCAATGCTGTAACCACTAGGCCACCACTCCCCTTATTAGCTTAATGGAGCTGAAAATAAAAAAAATCCATACATGAAGTTAAAATGGTAAAAATGACATGCAAAGTTAAAACCTCAGGATCCTATTCTAACTCTCTGCTGAAGGGTGAAATAATCAGAAAAATGTATATTCAAAATCAATGTCAGGATTTCCATTTTTGTTATTATTTGTATTTATTTTATTATTACTTTAGCCAGTTAAATTCATTTCACAGGCATCTGATTTTTTTCTATCTTAATGGAAGGGTATGTACATGTTCAAGCACAATTGTACAGACATTACATATGAACAAAATGCTACTTCTGCTTCTCCAGTAATCACGATCTGAATTTTGTTTCCTTTCATCATTACAGTCATTCAAGAGGAGGTATTTCCACCTTACCCAGCTGGGGGATGGTTCGTATAATTTGAACTTCTACAAGGATGAAAAGATCTCCAAGGAGCCCAAAGGAACCATTTTCCTGGATTCCTGCATGGGAGTAGTTCAGGTACACTGTGAATTCTTTAGGTCATCTCTGTCACGGAGGCCCTGATTGTTGAGGGTTGACCGTTTGAATGTTTTAACAAACAGGATATCCATGTTGGCGCCGTGTTTGCTAGTGACGAAGCCTACTTCCTTATGGGGGATTTAAAATCCTGACAATACAGGCAACCGCTCTGGAAGTTTCCACAATGCAATCTTGAGTATATGGCTTGGTTAGTTTAAATTGGAAACTACAGCAGATAAAAACTGTCCAGAGAAGCTGTTGACAACTGCTGAAGAATATTCTCTGCATCTCCATGAAACCTGAGCTCTTCCCTCCCATAGGTTGTGTTTTTCTGCTGATGCTCAGCCACTGAGGCAAGGTGAATGCTGAGGTCTCACTTCCGAGCACTTTCCTTTGGCCTCCCAATCAATGCTGCGTGCTCCATCTGATTGTTTGATGGAAAACGCTCCATGTGTGCCATATCAGGAGTCCATCATCACAGTTGATGGAAATATTCTAATTTCACCTATCAGGTGGTCAGCTGGATGGTTAAGATAAAATCATATACAGTAGGGAAGCTTGACTGTGGTAATTATAAGCTTCAACTTTTATCTGTTTGACTTATGAAGCCTTTATCCTCCCCTTTCCTTATGTCAATAAAAACTATATATTTTTTTATATTTAGTATCTCTAAACCATCAGCAACTTAGGTTTAAAAATCTGATCTGAAGATTAAAGGTAAAAAAGAGAAAAATAAGTAGGAGCTCAAAGGTTTAAAATTCCTCCAACTTCCTCTTTTCTCTTCAGTCTATCCTCGTCCCTCTGAGAGAGGGCTGTAGAAATCAGCCAGAACCTGAATGATTTCTGCTGGGTCTTGGAGAGACCCCCCTTTCTGTATATTGTGGCAGATTAAGAGATCCTAGTCGAAATTGCCACAATACACAAAGCCAAAGGGAATTTACAACTTATGACTCGCTGCCAGCAGTTTGCACTAGTTTAAAGAGCATTTATTATTCTGTTTGACAGCATAAGAAAGAGGGGACATGGTGCTTACTTTGCTTTTGTTTTTACTGGAACCAAGATACATCAGACAGTGCAGCTTTTTGGACGGATCAAGCATTGTGTTGACTTATAAGGAGCTTGATGCGATCAACAGAAAGTTTCCCACTGAGACTCACCCCACGCCATGCTGCAGGCCCAAAACACAAACTAGATGCAGTTGAATTTGCACACATACAGTATGTACCACTCCCAGAGTTCCACCCTGCAATCACTGTGGAGCTGAGACTTGTGCATAAAGCACATATACGTACCGACGGAATGGAGAAACCACAAAAACCTTATTTATCTCCTACAGTGTATCTAGTACAGGGCGATGTGTATTGGGGTCTGGCAATTGCCAGCAAGCACAAAGTGGCAGTAGGGAAATCACTGGGGTTCAGTGTTGTGGTGGCAGCTTGTCTCAGGAGTCTTTAACACTGAGTGAAAGACCATTATGTGTTATATGTGGATCAGCATGGAATTAGATCATCTAAAGATGGATCAACCACACTGAGTTCAAATATAATTACACCCACACTTGAATGTTGATGCTTCTAGTAGCCTACTGTATTATGACCTCCAGTAAAGTTTGACTCTGCGCAGGGTGGCCTGACAACCTGTGGGCAGCAAAGTCTCCATTGCAGACAGAGATTAGTATTGACTGTAAAGGGGCTTCCCAAAGAGGAAAGGTCTGCATGCATCCAGATTATGCCCAGTGGAAAGTTACTGGTAGATCAAAGGAACTTTAAAGGAATAGTACACCCAAAACATGATTAGCCTTCATTTTCTACTCACCCCCATGCTGAACAACACTCTGGAGTACTTTTTTGATAACTCAAATGCATCTGGAGATCTGGGAGGCTTCTTGCTGTCTGCTGACATTCAAATAATGTAGGTCTATGTTGCCCGAGACAGAAAGGTCCATAAAAGTCCACAAAAAACGTGTCAATATTCCTCCATACTGCTCGTCCAATGTATTCCAAGTGTCCTGAGTGGGTAGCATCCAGAATTTACTCGAAACAAAGTCATTTAGAATGTTTTTAGAGCATAAACAGTAGTGTATAGGATTTCCTGAAAGCGCGCACCTGCGCAATCACGACGCTACGGAAGCCGGCAGACCAAGCCAGATGAAAGTGCGCATTCAGCGTATACTCTGCCAATAATGCAAGCGTAGAAGAAGAAATGTGCTGTTTACCTGTGCAAAGAAAGAAACAACGAAAGAAAAATGTCTGAGGACTTCAGTGTTGAGGAAGAGCATGAGTTCTTTGCCGAGCTGAATGCGCTGGTTTGGTCTGCCGGCTTCCGTAGCTTCGTGATCGCGCATGATCGCGCTTTCAGGAAATCCTATACACTACTGTTTATGCTCTAAAAACATTCTAAATGACTTCGTTTCAAGTAAATTCTGGATGCTACCCACTCAGGACACTTGGAATACATTGGACGAGCAGTATGGAGGAATATTGACACGTTTTTTGTGGACTTTTATGGACCTTTCTGCCTCGGGCACCATAGACCTCCATTATTTGAATGTCAGCAGACAGCAAGAAGCCTCCCAGATCTCCAGATACATTTGAGATATCAAAAAAGTACTCCAGAGTGTTGTTCAGCATGGGGGTGAGTAGAAAATGAAGGCTAATCATGTTTTGGGTGTACTATTCCTTTAAGTAGTCTCTGATACAGATTACAAGCAAGTCCTGGCATCACGTTTTCACATGCGGAGGGAACTAGCACAGTTTAATTAAGAATTTAAAAGTTCAAAGCTACATTTTGATAAGTTTGGGAAGACTACATAAATGACAGACTTTCTTTAACATTGAATAGCTGTCTCCGTATTTGTTTTTGTGAGAATCGCATCTTTTCATGTTTTTCATTATTATATAGATTTTTTATTTAGATTTTTGAACAGTACTGTAGTCCATCTCTATTGAAGACACCTAGGCTATAACTTTAACCCTAAACACTGATAGCAGACATGACGCAGACATGTTTACTGAAAGCAAAAACACATTACACATCTTAACTAGATTTTTCTTTCTAAAGAGTAAAGTATATTGAGCAACATGTTTATTTGATAAAGAAGCCATACCTTGTTGAAAAAAGATGGGTATTTCACTGACATAATGAATAAAATGTTTGTCATTATGGTTTTATTTTACTCCACCATTTCTCAATCCCATTAAATATGCTGTCTTATCACGCAATGATTATTAGAACTGAATCTTTTGGACATGGTTCAGACTTTCTTGTGTTCTTTTCCAAGTAAACTGTGAAATCGCACGTCATTAGGCAGTGGCCCAAAGCCGTTTCCTAATAACTTGCTCTATAAGTAGACCTGCAGATGTTTATGTTGCAGCTGGAATAGCACGTGAGATGACTTCATGCCGTAGTTCAAGCAGCTCCTGCACTTTGGGAGGGTAGGGAAGCAGGCGTTTGCTCAACAGCACGTTGGATCTGTCCTAAAATGCGGTTTACGATTACTTCAGACTCACTATGAGCTCAGAAATTTAAATAGTTCCACAATACAATCTGTCTGAACGTTTTATTCTCTTTTTTTCTTCTTAAAACACAGACTTGGACAGAATCATTTGTGTGGTTTTGTGTTTTTGTCAATTCAGTCTTTTTTTAACCTACGGGGATGGTTATGATTCAGCCTTTTCTTATCATCCTAGTTTTATTTTTGTCCAGAACAGCCCCTCATTATTTACATTGGCTGTTCCTCCCAATCTGTTGTTTTGACTTTTCAGGCAAGGGAAGGGGAAAAAAAACACAGAGTAACAAATTGCAAGCTGCAAAATAATGAATCAGCTTTCCACAATCCTTTGCATACTCCTCTTTAGTTTATTTAAATCTATTATAAATATCAGACCTCTGCAGACTGTTACCAACAAACTGCAGCTGCTTTGATCCCAATTCGTTCTCAATCGGCTGAAATGGAGAACTGCAAAAGCTCAAAATGGGTCAGTGACATCACTTCTTGTGGCTGATTGAGGTCATATTTTGGCTGCAGGTATTCTTTGGTTTTCTGCAGCTGTAGAAGGTCTCTGCTGCTCCCTAGTTCCTCAGCTTTAGCTTATTTTTGATTTTATGGCCTATATTCCTTTCAAAGCAAGAGTCAACTGTTGTTTATTTATATAGAGAAGTTTTTGGTCCAACTTGCTGTGTGATCATTTCGTAGATGTATTTATCTGTGAGCTTAAACAGCAAAGAGGGAGCAGTGAGGAGGATGGAGGTATTGAAAAGAACCAATCCATGGTTTCAATCATAAAATTAAACATCTGCCTTTTGCTGGCTGCGTGGTAGTTTAATGTTTGGACTGGAACTGGAAATAAAACATTCCACCTACCCAGCAATTCAGGTTCCCTGTTATCTGTGCTGGATAATATTACTTAGGAGAACCTTGTCCTTGTTTTCATTCCATCTTCTCTGCAGAACAACAAAGTTCGGAGATTTGCTTTCGAGCTAAAGATGCAGGATAAGAGCACCTACCTTTTGGCTGCGGAAAGTGAAGCAGAGATGGAGGACTGGATCAACATGCTTAACAAAATCCTCCACAGCAGCTTTGAAATCGCCATGCAGGAGAAGAGGAATGGAGACATTCATGATGGTGTGTGTATTATTTTTTTCTTTGTGTAATTTTCTGTCCAACTTTGGGACGAGGGCGAATATTTAAAATGAAAACAGTCATTGTTTAAAGAATGAAAACCAGTTTGTGTGATAACACGGTGGTCAAAAAAATATGGGAATAATGTGAGCGTTTTACTTTTAGAAAATCTGTTTCAGTCCGTTTCTTAGAAAAAGTGAATACATTAACATCTGAGGTGAGATGAAGAGATTTGAAGCACCTCCATATCTGCAGCAGTCTTTGGGTCCGAGATTGAACAAATTTGAACCCCAGTCTGCAGATTAAACCTCTAACTCTAACGGAGACAGCTGGCAAAGTAGAATTTAGATTTTAATTCATGCTTTTATTACAACCTGTTTAAATTACTGCAGGGTTTAGGCAACTAAGTGGCCCGACTACAGTTGCTCCTAATGCTGCTGCTCGTCTTTCATCTGCTTGCAAAACCGAGAGCACACTGCTCCTACTTTAGCCGAAATTCATTCTGTATCCGGATTAGTTTAGTTTTATTTCATATTAAATGCCTTGATGGTCTTCCCTGAGAGTATCTGTCAGACTTTTTACTCCCTATGGTTGGTAGATCAGATTTTACTATCGTAGTAGCTCAAAAGACGGTCAGAGAGGTGTCCAGGATTTTTCTACCATCGCACCAAAACTATGGAACGATTTACCTCCACCTATCAGCCAGGCTGCCCTATTTTCTGTTTTAATTCCTCTCCTAAAACCATTTTTCTGGCTTTAAGCTGATAAACTATGTGGTTTTATGGTCGTTTTTTATCTATCTGCTCTATATTTTATTTATTTTTTGGAATATTTTAAATGATTACCTTTTTAGGGGGTGTGTTAAGCACATTTATAATGTTTACACCTTCAAGCTTTGCACAGATTTAAAATTTGGCAACATTGCTTGACGTTTGTCTGCGTTTGAATTCTCCCCGTGTGACCCACACAGTGTTGCGTAACCCTTTACCCAAGTTGATCCTGACGTCTTTATCTTTGTATTAACCAGCCTTTAGTTCCTGGGTTGTTATTTATTCATTTTTATGTAGCGAAGCTAATTATGTTGTCCAACTGTTGCCATTATTAGATTTCTTTCAGGGAAGCTTAATGATAATGATTTTTTATGAGCAGCTTCCATAAGTCCTGGAATACATCTGCTCTCTTCCCCTCTGGCCTCTGTAATGTATAATGATGTTTTAGATGTAATAGCAGACCACCCAGGCTTTTAATACTCACCTCCCGCCTCTTAGGAGGCTCAGCTTTGTAGGAGAGGGAAAGCAGCCGACTCCCTGTAAAATGCTCCACTAATCTTTTTAACTCCTCTGCTTTTATTAATTATGCTGTGCATCAGAGAAAGGGGAGTGGGGCCATTTAGGTAGAAATATATCTGGGAGCTTTGTTGAAATATTCTTCTAAGAACTCTGGTGTCTCCCTTTCAATCCCAGCTAAAGCCGACCACAGCTGAATTGCTGTTTACCAAACCTAAACATGTCAGGAAACGATTATAGGGGATGTGTTTTGTCATCTTTTCTTTTTTTCGGCGTCCATTGTGATTTTGTATTTTCTTATAGATGATGATCTTGGAAAGTCCGACAGTTCTTCTGGCAGCCTGGATAGCTTTCAGGTAGGTCCTACTTTTGTATTTTTTGGGGGAGAATAAAAACAAAGGCGGAGGAACTCCTTTGCCACAAAAGTATGTTTTCAATTTTGGTTGAAGGATTGTAGGTCTGACAAACCTATAGCACCCTAAACATTGACTCAGACTCAACATAAAGATATGTAAAAAAGCTTTAATTAAATTCATATTTTACCAAAGTGGCTTTATGTTAATCTGAAAAATATTGAAAAATGAAATCTTAAATTTGAGTTGGGGAGTTTGCTGAGGTACTCCTTAGGAAATATATGTTACTAAAACTTTTTTTAAGTCTTTTTTTTCTTTCTTTTTTTAAGCCAAGCCAGGTTTCTGTTAACTGGTAACTTTTTATTCATTGCTCCCAGTTTTCCTTATGTATGATTAATGACCCAAAAGCCCATCTCTGTTAAACAAAGTGCACAGTAGTGCAGTTTAAGGTAGATGCTATCTAAAAGCCTTTCCTGTCCTTTCATCACAAACCTAAAACTGACCAAAGCGAAATAAATGCTCATCATGATCCAAAACCTTTGCTATCTTATATAAGTTGATAAAAGGCAACTGAAAATTCATTCTGGCCTGGATATTTTAAAATTCAACAGAGTTATGATGCAAAACTATTGGGATGTCTTCAAAGGTCCCTTTTACCACAGTATTTCTATAATGATTTTCAGACATGTAACAAGAAAGAGATTCTGTTTAGATTGTCAAAAAAAACATGCTGACTTAAGGCTCAGCCCTGGTTTCCCACAGTTTCTAGGCAGAACATTTCTGCAATACGAGGGATCTATGAAGGGTTCCTGTAACGTATGAAATGCCCTGGAAAGGAAGAACTGTTGTTCTGTCAGAAGAGCATATGCGCCCAGATTGGCATATATTGTTCTAATACGCATGCGTGCAAATGCCAACAGAGAATTATTCCCACATTGAATTTTAGTAGCAGTATACAGACCAGCAAAAACACATTTATTTAAACTTTTAAAAAAGAAAATCAGCTTTAATTCTACTGTTATTTCTTGGGTGTAGAAACAGCCAGACATGATTGAAGTTTCCGGGATGTTGAAAGAAGAAGCCTCTATAGCTAAAACCATATTAGTCAATATTAATTTAAAAGCAGTTACTTAAAGAGTAAAAAATGTGTGTTCGAGAATTAAAATCTGGTTAAATTTTGTTTTCATGTTTAACATCATAGAAAAATATTGTGACTCAGAATTCATTCAGCTTATATAAAAACTAATCTTATGCTTATCTGACAGCATATGCTGTTCAGACGGAATGCAGGTTTAGCAGAGTATGTATTAGACTTAAATTGAGAGTATTTCTGTAAAAAAAAAACACCCATGCTTCTGGAGTGATACAAAGAATAAATATCTTAAAAGAAATAATAGATTAAAAAAATTCAATAGGTCTGGTTCTCCTCTAAAAGCTCTGGGAACCTCTACAGACTGCATGGCATCATTAACCTTTTTAAACTGGGTGATTTTTCTGAACATAAAGGCATAAATTGGCACATAAGAGGTTTGATAAAAAGATTTTCAAAAAAGGAGCATTTTTGGATCAGTTGATGAGTTTTAAACCTTTTTTGGTAAAGAAGACCGAAGTCCTGCAGATTGAAAAGGTTTGATGCTGTTATTGCACTAATAATTGAAAGAACATATGTTTTTATTAGTAGAAATGGGTGAAAAGTGGAACAGAGGTGACAGATTGCACCTGAAATGAATGTTGGCACCTCTTTTGTCCGACCACTGAGCGTCATGTCATCTGTTATATGTGAAGCTTTACTTCTAGCTGGCTGCTAATATGAGCAAAATGTCCTAAATATGAAATCAGCTATTAGTGTAATTGTGACTTTTTTTGCTTCGGTTCATGCAGCATTTTCTTTTTTTTTTCTTCATTATAGAGCACGAGAGATGCAGAGTCAAGAATGAAGAATGAAACGAGACTGAAGCTGTTCACAGTGGATCCGGACACGCAGGTAGCTCATCGCTACCCCCTAAACGAGGTTCACACATGAACAACTGTGATTTCAACACAAAAGATCCAACCTTCCAATGCGCTGTCTGCAGAGACTGGACTTCTCAGGAATAGAGCCGGATGTTAAACAGTTTGAGGAGAAGTTTGGCAAGCGGGTTCTGGTAAACTGCAACGACCTCTCATTTAACCTGCAAAGCTGCATAGCAGAGAACGAGGAGGGGCCCACCACAAACGTAAGGCTTCATCTTTACCTAAAGATCAACCTCTGGGCATATAGTATATGCTTCATCAGCACTCTGACTAATGAAGAACTGCTGTTGAGATAGCAACCAGGCTGTTTGCTCAGGAATGGCGATTAACCTTTAAAATGAACTCTGATGTCCTGCTGTCCCTCCTGGAAACAACAATCTATTAAACTTTTGACATCTTCTCCCTCCACAAACAGGGTTAAATGTTTATGTGTTATTAAAGACTCATCCAGTATCTAGCTTTTACATAACAAGAACTTAGCCTGGTTTGATGCCATGGCTCACTAAAAATAATTTTCATAACAAACACTACAACACCAAACTAAGTGAGCTACTATAAGTTTTAGTACAGTAGTATTTTTTTAAAGAGTCTATATAACTGCTTTAAAACATTCATTTTAAAATATGTTCATAACATGTTTCATACGATTGAACTAGACTGTGAATAAACTAAAATCAAACTTATAAATAAGGAGATGAAAGAATTGTAAAACAAGTTGGCTGAACAGGTATTGGAAAATATCTCTGTTGTAAAAGGCCCTACCATTTGCAAAACATTACAAATTGACTTTATCTGAAAAAGGAACAGATGCCAGGTACTAAATTATAAGCTGAAGTCTAATTTACTAAACTTGATTGTCAAATAAATGGACATCAGATTAATGTGATCTACATTTCTACACTACTCAATTAAACCATGCAAGAAAAATTTCAAATTAGCACTTTAAAGCTCTTTTTTTGAAGAAAGTATTAATGTTGTTTAGAAGTCTGTATTTTTTACTGGTGTTGTCTGCAGCTTTGGTTAAACTAAGTGACTGGGTGTGTTGTTTTTATTTATGCAGGCATTCACAACCCCTTAAACTTTTTTTTTCTGTTTTGCCTTGTTACAACACTTATATAAAAGACCAAGGGCACTTTAGACAGATTATGGAGAAAGTTGTGACAAAAGCTTCAGGCAGGGTCGAGTTAGGGAATCAAGTTATAGGCTTTAAAAATCTCTCTGATCTCTGCCCAATCAAATTTCTGGAAAAAGAACGAGATCAGCATAACTGTTAACACCATGAAACATGTTTATTCCCATAAACAAATCATAATTTGACGTGATTAGCCCTTTACCGCCCATGTCCAACTCCAGCCTGCATTTTCCTATGAAAATGATCAACCGTTTGGTAGACCAGGCTGTTAAAGCCTTAAGTAACAAAATGTGCAAAAAAAAAAAAAGTTTTAACTTTATACAGTAGTAGTCCTTTAAAATTTTTCCCCAGTTTCCTTGATGGGCCCTTGGCTGGTCCCCTACAATTCCTTTTTAAACATCAATCTTTGTACTTAAATATTCTTTCTGACATGATTTGTGGAATTTAAGATCTAAAGAGAAGGGCATTTTCCCTGTAATTCAGTTAGAGGGTGGGGTAGAGTAAAAAAAATATGCCCTCCCAGGAGAAGGAGGGTGTCACTCAAGTGGTTGGAAGTTAGAGGGGATTCTGCTAGGAGTTGCAGGGAAGTGGGCTGCCATTCGGCTGGCATTTGACTGGGTAGGGCCATTTTGAAAGGCTGCTAGTGTAGAACTGTTAGTTCTCATTGAACATCATCATCACCTCAGACTGTCTCTGTTTGCAGGTGGAGCCTTTCTATGTCACCATGTCGCTGTTCGACATCCAGAACGGCAAGAAAATCTCCTCTGACTTCCAGGTCGATTTAAACCACCAGTCCGTCAGGGGTATGGTTTCCAGTAGCACCAGTCAGTATGTAAATGGAGGAGGCGAATCACGATCCGATGGACAACCTTTGATCCACGGCGTTCCAGAAGCAGCTTTGCTGTATCCCAAACAGGTCAGGAAGAAGTTCAAATATGGCTACTGGAACTGACAGGACCTGTGTGCATCTGACATTTTGAATGATGCTTTCTAGGGAGTGTTTTCTGTGACATGCCCTCATCCAGATATATTCCTGGTGGCTCGCATTGAAAAAGTGCTTCAGGGGGGAATCAACCACTGCGCCGAGCCCTACATGAAGAGTTCAGACTCCACTAAGGTAAGAAGCCGTCCCTGGTCTCCACATAAATTCTCCTGTTCCTTTAAACCCATGCATCCACCATCATTCCTGTGTGGTCACTGACGAACAGGATTAAAAACTAGGCTACTGGTTTAGACCATCAACATGCCCAGTTCTGTTTCTGTCTCAGTACATCATGTATTCCAGTGTTTCTGTTTTCCACTAGATGGCACAGAAGGTCTTGAAAAATGCCAAGCTGGTGTGTAGTCGACTGGGTCAGTACAGGATGCCCTTCGCCTGGGCAGCAAGGTATATTCTTCTTCTTCTTCTTTTAGATTTCAACAGTTTTCAGGATAAATCTTTTCTTTAGAGCCCTGTTCCTCACCTAGAATATCCAGATCAGTAAGAGTTGTGCAGTTCGAAATGTGAACTTTACTATCATATTTTTTTCCTTTAATATATAGTGAATCTCAAAGTTTGTTATTCCTCCGTCAGAATGACCATAATAAACTGAAATGAGGAAAATATCTAGATCAAATTCAGCTGCAAAAAAATCAAATGTTAGAGAAAATGAAAAAAAAAACAAATACTGCAAAAACAGCTATAATCCAGCAATATTGCTATGTTGATGCCCCATTTTTGGGTCAAGACCAATGTTCAGTCAATGTTAATTAGATTTTTCTAAATTGAGTAAAACTGTTGAAAAAAATAAAGTACTAAGGTCAGAAATTGGGTTCACAAGAAGCCAACAGAAGCACTGAAAAAGCTGCAGAATGTTTTTTGTGTGTGTGTGTGTGTGTGTGTGTGTGTGTGTGTGTGTGTGTGTGTGTGTGTGTGTGTGTGTGTGTGTGTGTGTGTGTGTGTGTGTGTGTGTGTGTTTTACCTACAATGTGGATGTATTTTGTAAAATATCCTATATTTGGGGACTTACAGGTACATATGGGGACATTCAACCGGTCCCCATATGGTAAAGTCATGTCCTGTGAGTTGGGCTTAGAGTTAGGGTTAGGTATATGTTCATAATTGTTAGGGTAAGGGTTTGGGTTTGGCCATATAAAATTAATGCAAGTCAATGAAATGTCCCCATATGTCCTGAAAACACGGGTGTGGATGTGTGTGTCAAGTTCTGGTTGTGTTTAACTTGTAAAAAAAAAAAAAGCCCTCCATTCATCATGGGTTCCAGATCCGGTAGCCGCATTGCTAAAAAGAGAAAGTTTTTCTAAATAAAATCTCCCTCTGGACCAATCCTAAAAGGGTAGATTTTGGAAATTACACATTACCAAAATAACACTGTAACACATGGTGGTGGCAGCATCATGCTCTAGGGATACTTTTCTTCAGATTAATCTTTTTTGTTGTTGTTCATTTTTCCCTTTTTAATTCTAAATAATGTTTATGACTTTGAGGAAGGAAGAGTAAAACATTTTATTACAGATTTATTTTTGCAGGAAGATGTTGATTACACAGGAATCCTAATTACCAGCTATTGATCTTTGATTGCAAACATGTAACCTGATGCACATGACCAATAATACTCACTTTATTATAATAAGCACCTGGGTGATTAGAAATGAGTTTCATATTAAATACCAGGTTGGTTTTCAGGGTTTCTATCAGTAATATTTTCCTAACTAGTTTGACAATGTATTGTATGTGTTGTTCACATGAAAATGGGATTTTTTTCCCTTCTGGTCTTATTGATTTGTGCTCATTTGTTTCTTTGTGTTAACAAACATGTGATATGTTTGTCTTTTTAGGCATCATAGCATGTTTAGAATCACAAAGCATCAACATACTGTATAGATCAATTACATCACTCCTTTTTATTTGAGAAATGGAAATGGATTAGATAAGGAACAGGAATTGGGTTTTTGCAGGAGATGAGCTGTATTGGGTTTTTGCAGGAGATGAGCTGTATTTTCTGACTGTGCTGTATTCTTTTTTCTTTTCTCAGACCCTTGTTTAAAGATGCATCCGGGACACTTGATAAAAGTGCTCGCTTCTCACCTCTTTTCAGACAGGATAGCAACAAGCTGTCCAATGACGACATGCTTAAACTGCTGGCAGATTTCAGAAAGTGAGTTAAGTCTCTCTGAGCATGCTCTGTTATTAGAAGCTCTAAGTAATCTTGCAGATGTGCTGGATGGAAAATATCTCCACATGCAAAAAATATTGCTCTGTCTTAGGAAAATCTCACCTCTGCTAGCATACTCCTGCACCCTCTCTAGACGAACTGTCTGCTTCATATTTAGTCTAACAAATCCTCAACTTTAGCTTATTTTTCTTTTCTCAGACCAGAGAAGATGGCCAAGCTGCCTGTAATCCTTGGAAATCTCGACGTTACCATTGACAGTGTTGCCCCTGACTTAACGAGTAAGCTCCTCAGGGTCTAACAGAAGAAATGAAAGCTGCTTTTCCTGAGAGCATAATATGCCCCACTGCCTACACTCTATTCATCTTGTCTTATTTGTCATGCTCCTGCGTCTAGATTGCGTTACCTCATCCTACATTCCTGTGAAGCAGTTTGACATCAGTGAGAGGGGCAGCGTCTTTTTCGAAGTGGAGGAGTTTGTCCCGTGCATCGCCAAATGTTCTCAGCCTTTCACCATCTACAACAATCACCTCTATGTCTACCCAAAGCACTTGAAATATGACAGCCAGAAGTCGTTTGCAAAGGTAGCACCGTCACACTGCTCCTTAATTTATTTATTTATTTGAAAGGGACAGCATGTATTGATGAACTGCAGGAGCTGTAAATACACTTGGATTCAGCTCAGTTTTCATCCATAGTCCTGTATGATAGGGGCAGCAGGTACAAGGAGAAGCACACGGTACATGTAACAAGAAATATATATACAGTTGTGTTCGAAATAATAGCAGTGCCTTTAGAAAAATGAGTAAATGTCAAAATTCTTCAAAGAAATTGTACTTTAATGAACACAGATACATTGGGGACACAGTACATTCTATTCCAAAGCAAAACAATTGCACAAAGTCATCAAAACTTAAATAATAATAATAATATTTCAAATAAAGTAAGAAATGGCATGTTCAAAAGAATAGCAGTGTTGCCATCTTTCCTTGGAAACTCAAAAATGTACTGTACAAACAAAGAAATTCTTGATAAGTGAACCTAGCTGAGTATCCTAAACTAATATTTTGTTGCAAAACCACGGTTTCTGATGACTGCTTCACATCTGTGGTGCATGGAGTCAACCAACTTCTGGCATCGTTCCACAGGTATTGCAGCCCAGGATAATTGCACTGTATTCCACAATTCCTCAGCGTTTCTTGGTTTTGCCTCATGCACTGCACTTTTTATGTCAGCCCACAAGTTTTCAATGGGATTAAGGTCCGGGGATTGTGCTGGCCACTCCATCAGTTGAATCTTGTTCATCTGGAACCATGCTTTTGCTCGCTTGCTGGTGTGTTTGGGATCATTATCCTGTTGAAAGGTCCACCTCAAAGGCATTTCCTCCTCAGCATATGGCAGCATGACCTCTTCCAGGATCCTGATGTACTGGAACTGATCCATGATCCCTTGTATGCGGTGAATCGGACCAACACCATAGTATAAAAAACATCCCCATATCATGATGCTTGCACCACCATGCTTAATGGTCTTCAGTGAGTACTGTGGCTTGAATTCTGTGTTTGCAGGGCGTCTGACATACTGCCTGTGACCCTTAGACCCAAAAAGAACAATCTTGCTTTCATCTGTCCACAAGATATTATGCCATTTCTTTTCAGGCCAGTCAATGTGCTCTTTGGCAAATTGTAAACGCTTCTGCACATGTCTTTTTCTCAGCAGTGGGACTTTGCGGGGGCTTCTTGCTGGAAGGTTAACCTCAGTAAGACGTCTTCTGATTGTCACAGTACTCACTGTCAACTGAAGGTCTTGCTTGATCCTCTTGGATCCCATCATTGGCTGAGTCTTCGCCAGTTTGGCTATTCTTCTGTCCATTCGAGGGGTTGTCTTTCTTTTTCTTCCTCGTTTTTCAGTTTTTTGCTCCCATTTCAGGGCATTTGAGATCATTTTAGCTGAACAGCCAATGATTTTCTGCACCTCTTTGTATGTTTTCCCTTCTTTAATCAATTTTTTTATTAGGAAACGCTCATCTTCAGAACAGTGTCTTGAACGACCCATTTTCCTTGTTTTTTCAGGACAAATGCACAGCCAGCATGCCAGTTGTCTTGATCCTTAAATACGGATCACCTGTTAACACCCTTTTTTCCCAGAATACCCTCCCTAATTGATGCCCTCTCTAATTGAACTCACCACTGCTATTTTTTTGAACACACCCTTTTCAGTTAATCATTCAATTTCACAGAATCCACAGTATGCATGGCTGTCCTGTTGGGTTTGTTGGTTTTCTATACCTTTATTTTACCCCCCAGAAACTTATCTGGGGTATAGAGTTTGAAATGTTAATAAAACAAGTGATTTTCTTGCTGCTGTTGAGGCACTGCTATTATTTCGAACACAACTGTATATATACATACAGATGAAACATACTTGTAACAAGGATAAAGACACTCAAAAAAATCATAAAAACAATTGACAGTTTAAGAAGAAATACAGGGCAATACCCACAGACGACATGGGCTTATAGGCTTTACGTTCCTCTAAGAAGCTGAGCTGATATGTAAAAGTTTTAGTTGTTTTAGTCACAGATTTTTTACCAACATCTGGTTGTTTTTTTTCATGAAATCTTTTCTTTGGATTTAGAGTTGATAGTTTTTCTCTCTCAGTGTTGCTAACTGGCTAACTGTCTCTGTCTTCAGGCTAGAAATATAGCCGTCTGCATTGAGTTCAGGGACTCAGACGACGAAGATGCTGTTTCTCTTAAGGTACTACACTGAATCTCTAGAAGACAGTTTTTGCAATTTGCATGAACTAAAGCCTCCTTTTCTTCCTTTCATAGTGTATCTATGGGCGGCCTGGAGGACCCTTGTTTACCAAAAATGCCTTTACCTCAGTATTACATCACCAGCACAACCCGGAATTCTACGATGAAGTAATAAAGCTCATGAAAACACATTTAATTTAACATTAAAGCCAAAGGATAACGACATGACCGTTTTCAACTCATTCTCTTTTGAATCAGTTTAAAATCGAGTTGCCAACACAGCTCCATGAGAAACATCATCTGCTGTTCACCTTCTACCACGTGAGCTGTGACAGCAACAGCAAGGCCAGCACCAAGAAGAAAGACGTGGTTGAATCACAAGGTGAAGCACAAATTTTATGTCAAATTATTGCCCAACTGATAAGTAGAATAAAAACTAGACTATCGTGCATGCATACATTTACATGCTAAGTGAACATGTACAAAGACCATGCTGCAAGGGCCTAAACCCTTCTTGCTGCAGGGAAACGGTACCAAACACTGTACCACCATGCAGGGTTTCATGATACACCCACTCCCATATTTCACCCTGGAGATAATGGTTTTTCTGCCACATCTGGGGTTTAACATGCTGGTCTAAATGTTCAGTTAATCACCTCATCTCACAAATGTTCTTTCCTTGATATATTTGATCTGTTCAGAAGGGATCTTTCATCATTAGCGTACCTTTTTTTTTTAAAAAGCCCATATGAAGTGCACCACTAATAGCAGAACAGTGGATCTCTGTAGCTCCCCCAAGGTTCCAATAGGGGTTTTGATTGCCTTATATATAATATTGGTCATACTATTACCATTTTCACATGGTAGAAATGTAATGATTTTTCAGTAAAAATAAATTAAGCCTGAGATAATATCTTAAAATCTAATTCTACTTTAGAATGAAACATAAATTGTTTGCAGTCCAGAGGTTGCTGGACTTTCCTATTACTGTTGTAAAGGAATTTTCTTCTACTGGCATGCATGGATCTATGTGCATGCTCCAACTCTTCCTTTCTTTGTGCTGGCAAACCCTCTTCTAGAGTATTGCTGCCACCAGAAGGGCTGGATTGAGAAATCTCAGTTTGTTCCTCTGATTAAATGTTATGTCATCAAATCTGGGTCCCTCTGGGATTTTAAATTTATGTTTAACAAAATTATAATTATACTGCAAATAAAATTAATTGCCCAGTGCTATTCACAACCCATCTCTGAGTTGTAGATTGTAGATTGAATCAATTAGTGACCTGCAGGATTTGCTTCTCCTGGACCAGCATATAGAGACAATTTTCAAGCAATTTCAGTACTTATTTGTATTTCCCTTAACCCTGGAGAACCCACGGGGTCAGATTTGACCCCTGTTAATTGATGCTGCCCAAAATGAACAAACATTTTAAAAAATTCTCAATTTGACTCCAAAATCCCATAGTGCCCCTTCTGACCCCTGCATAGAGACACATAGTGGATAAATATTGACCTGACATAAGCCAATATGGAGGTGACAAGAAGGCTGACCACATGCTGCTTTGTTGAGCTAAAAACCTACCTAAACAAAGTTCACTTTTCAGCAAACTAAAGGTTGGTAGAATTGCTGATTTTTTGTTACTCTGTTAAATGTTAACTTGAAGAAAGCCCAGAACTACATTTTATGTTTTTTATAGATAAATTAACAACTCTGTGCTAGCTTAAAAAACGATGTGCCAAAAATGACCCTCTGGGTGTATGGGTTAAAAAATGTGGGGTTAAAATTGACCCTTTGGTTCTTTGACTGATTTTGCAGATGGAGAACGATTTCAGTCCAGTATTTGGCTAAAGTTTTCAAATAAATTCATTCATATAATATAATGAATGTTAATATAACAATATATATAACAATATAACAATGTTAACTTAGTAGTGCAGGGCCAGAGACTAATAAGGTAAATTCTTATATCTTTTCAGGGAGAATGACTGCTCCCGTTAAAGGACAGCAAAAGCATCAAAAAAAGTTTACAGTTGCACAAGTGTTAGAGCAACTTCTAGCTGATGATAGTGACTTTGGCCCTGAATTGGACAGCAATAGCGATTCTGATGAATTGTTTCAACCACATGAAAGTGATGGTGGTGAATCTCCCCAAGACAGTGACTCGTACAATGACTCCTCAAGTGATGAAGATGTGGCATTTGCCAAGACTGCTAAGCCACAGATGGAGCCAAAACGTATCACAAAAACTTACAGGTGGAGAAAGACAAACTTTGAGTTGCCTGATGTGAACTTTCAAGTTGAACAAGTTGAGACGTACCAGGATGCCCAGGATGCCATGACAGACACGCCGCTGGTTTACTTTCAACGCTTTGTTAACCGTGATATGTTGCAAAATATTGTTGAGCATACCAATCAATACAGTGTTCAAAAGCATGGGAAATGTGTAGACACTTCAGTAAAAGAGATAGAACAAGTTCTAGGAATGTATTTCAGGATGGGATTAGTTCAAATGTCTGGAGTACGTCAGTACTGGGAAAGTGAAGTTCGTTATGGGCCTGTGGCAGATGTAATGAGTCGTAACCGATTCAATCTGCTACTTTCTGTCATGCACTTTGTAGACAACGAAACAGCCAGTGAAGAAGAAAAAAAGGATAGACTTTGGAAACTAAGACCATTTTTGGATTCATTTCAGAGACAGTGCCTGACCATAACACCTCTCCAAAGACAGTCCATTGATGAGATGATGGTGCCTTACAAAGGGAAATTTGGTGGTATAAGGCAGTACATAAAAGGGAAGCCACATCCATGGGGATTTAAAGTGTGGGCGCGCTGCTGTGTCACTGGCCTCCTGCATGACTTTGACATATATCAGGGAAAAGGTGGATGCAATGAACAAAAAGGGAAGAGTCGGTTGGGAGTTGGTGGAGACATTGTGTTGAAGCTATGTGAATCACTTCCAGAGAAAGTACATTTTCTGATTTTCGCAGACAATTTCTTCACTTCAATGCCTCTCATTGATAGTTTATTGACAAAGGGCATTTACTACACAGGAACTGTGCGAAAAAATCGCATGCCGAGTTGCAATCTGATGACAGACAAAGATCTGTCTAAAAATGGCCGTGGATCCTATGATTATCGAATCGAGTCCAACACCAACACTGTTTGTTTGAAATGGCAAGACACGAAAACTGTAACTTTGATGTCAACATATGCTGGACCAGAGCCTTTGGGAAAAGCTCGGCGCTGGGACAAGTCCAAAAAAGAATACACCAACATTGATCAGCCAAACATCGTCAAGGAGTACAACGCTTCTATGGGAGGAGTTGACACGCTGGATGCACATCTTGCACGCTGTAAATTCTCCATCAGGACCCGTCGCTGGTATATGATACTTTTCTGGCATTTCATGTCTGTTGCAGTGATCAATGCATGGCTTCTTTACCAACGTGATTGTGAGGCAAAAGGAATTACTGGATCAAAAGTGCTCAAACTTCGCAAGTTTCAGGGTTTGGTTGCTCAAGGCTTGGTTGAAGTTGGAACAGCAAGAAGGCGGGGAAGGCCAACGACTCCTGGCACCTCCTCCCCACCACCAAGATTTGTTCGAGTTTATCAGAGTGCAGATGTTCGTTTCGACCAAACTGCCCATTGGCCTGTCAAGGAGGACCATCGCCGTCGATGTGCTGTGTGCAAGGACCTCAAAACTGAAATGCACTGTGAAAAATGTGCAGTTCCTCTCTGCATAAACAAAAAAAGAAATTGTTTCAAAGATTACCACAATGTCTAGTGTAGTAGAACAGATTTTTTCACAAGGTAGGACACATGGTGTTGATGTCGTAATTTTGGCCTTGTGTTCTGGTTTCCATTGGCCAAAGTGTTTGTATATTTGAAATCCAGTTCTAACATAAAAAAAAGACATAAAAAAATGTTTAAGTGTAGCTGTGTGTTTATTTGATTTTTCCCTAAATATAAAATAGTTTACATAGACAGTGTTTGTTATTGTAATTCTTTGAAATGATACGTCTAAAGCCCGAAGGGTCAAATTTGGCACAAATCCTAAATTTGGCAATAAAGGGTTAAACTTGAAAAAGTGGATATTTTGGTGTTCAGTGGACTTATACTGGTCATTTAATGTGTATTTCAAAATTTTCCAAACAAAAAAAGGGTTCTTGGGTTCTCCAGGGTTAATATTCAAATATTAAACCCTGAACTTTTACTAAAAGTGGAAAAGTACAAATGCTATGGATACCATTAAAAGACGGTTTATATTTGTAGAGGAAACAACCAGCTGGTATGACCCTTTTCTCTACTCATAAATCCAGTCTGCAGATTAGTTGAGGAAAGGGCTGAAATGCGATTCAGCCTTTAAGTCTGTCAGTGTTGCTGTTGTTACTGGCAACCTCTATCAGGCTCATGATATTCTACTCTATATTTTCCCTCAGTGGGTTTCGCCTGGCTCCCCTTGTTAAAGGATGGCCGGGTGATGATGAATGAAAATCACATCCCTGTGGCGGCCAACCTCCCTGCTGGGTATCTCAGCTGTCAGGGCGCCAGCAAGGTAGAGCAATCCTCACAGTCTTTAACACTGCCACCCCTAACTGTGGTTTCTACCTAGAAAGAATACTTTCTGCATGTGTATTTTTTCCCCTGTCCCTTAAATCTATTATTTACATATTAATGTCATTGTTTCAACTTTGACAATAATATATCTGTCATTGCCATTCTTGCCTTCACAGCATGTGAGTCCTGAGGTCAAATGGGTTGATGGAGGGAAGCCCTTATTTAAAGTGTCCACACACCTAGTGTCCACTGTGTACACTCAGGTTTGTCATATACCAACCTCAGAGAAGTGAAATCAATTATTTTTCAACTGAATATCACCCTTCGATTTTTTATTTTTTATTTTTTTAACTATGCTTTTTTTGTGTATTTCAGGATCAACATTTACACAATTTCTTTCATCACTGTCAGAGTATTTCATCAGCAGCAGAACTGGTCAAATACCTGAAGGTAACTGAAATTTGATGAAGTGTATACTTGGGTTCTAAAAACCAAACAGTGACAAACATATGAGCTGTTTCCTGTTCAGGGATGATTGTGATTCTATTTAGAAGCCTGTCCACACTATAGATAGGTAATTATTATTAATCGTTATTACCTGTGTACCTATTACCTTACAATTTATATCCATTGTGACTAAAATTAACAAAGTCTGCAAGCCCCAAAGTCTCACAGCATTTTCCAAATACTTATGTTTTTTCAGTAAATATTCGCATATTACCCCTAGCCCACAGTCTATTGCACTTTTCTTTGGGCAACTTCAGTTTTTTATTTTATTTTTTTAATGGGCTTCAGTCAGATGAGGAAAAAAAGATATATTTTTAGCAACACACACCGCAGGTGGTTGTGGCTTGAGTGAAAACCAATTTGTGTAAAAAAAAAAAAAAAAACTTTTCTTACCTATTGGTAACCATTAAGGATCTGTGATTCTGTGGGCTGGTTTCTCTTTCAGAAGTTTGCAAATTGTAGACTCTACTAACAAACTGAAAACCAGGTAGACTTCTAGATTTTATTTTTTCATAAGTGACTATCAGTCTATGCTGATCAGCTTGCTGATCCCAGATGAACATTTACCAGGAAAACAGCATCTGGTGCAGTACGTTTCCTCGGTTTTTATGTAAACTATAAACATGAACAATAGCCAGAGGCCCCATCAGCAGGTCAGCTGTATTTGGTGGCAGTTTTCCAAATGACTTGGCAGGCTTATGTTAGCTTCCTGCAGGCAGGGATAGAAGCACCAATTTCTGACCTTTTATTCCAAGGCTTAGGTGTGAGTCATCAACACAGTTTCACTAACTTCCTCGGTTATTATTGATCAAATCCAGCTCCTCAGGTATAGAGATGTGATGATCAGGGATCTTTGGCCATTAGTAAACAACACCATACCATTTTAAACCATTTACAAAAAATATATAGTGACATTCTGAACTACTTTGCATCTCTTAATTAACTAATAGAGTTTGTTCAGAAGACTTTTTCAGTCAAGTCAATGATCCAATGCAAATGGTAAGCATATTATTTGCATTATAAACTACAATTGACTGAATATGATTTACTAGAAACAAAATTAGAACTTTCAGTCTGTATGTATGATTGTACCCATTTGACTATAAATTGATGGATATAAAGATATATGTTTGTCCTTTAAATACCTTGAGACGGCATTAGGTGTGGATTTATTACCTTCAAAATAATCTAGATGTTAGTTTATTCGTGTTTAAAATTAAACTCTGTTGTAATACTTTCCTCCTTCCTGGTATCTGCAGAAAGTCTTGCTCTCTCTTGCTTTTTCACAGCCAGATTGAACAAAGACACTTCTCGATTTTATTTAAAAAATATGCGGTACTTTGCTTTAAATTTGTTATTTTCTCTTTAGATTTTTTTATAGCAAACAGTTCTTTCTTCAGTTGCAAAAATCCACACAGAGAAGCATGTTGTTGCTAAGCATTTTAAAAACTAATCAGATATTAGAGTTTTGGTGATAACCAGTAATGAACTGCTAAAAATGGTCTGATCCTGACCACCGCCTGGGTTTCCAGTGCATGTCTGCTCAAGATATCTTTATAGTTAAATCTTTGAGGCATTCATGTAGTACAGTACATGTTGTAATTCAATTCCTTTGCTTTTTACCTGCAGAGTTTGCATGCCATGGAGAGTCATGTGATGATAAAGTTCCTGCCAACTATCCTCAATCAGCTGTTTAGAGTCCTGACTAGTGCCACACAGGAGGACGTAGCAGTAAATGTTACAAGGCAGGTGTCTCTTTAATGTTTTTATTCAATTTCAATACATCTTATTGATAATCCTGTTGGTATTATTACAGAGGTATTATTAACCTACTTAGCACTTTTTTTGCAAGTTATTGTTGGAAAAACTCATGATATAATTCCCCTTTTGCCTATTTGCCTTATAGAGTCATGATTCACGTTGTAGCGCAGTGCCACGAGGAAGGCTTGGAACACTACCTTCGCTCTTATGTGAAGGTGAAATCCCACCTGATGTCTTAGAAAAACTAGATCTCATTTATGCGCCACAGGAACTGACATTTTGTCTGTGAATGTGTCTGATCCAGTTTGTATTTAGGACTGAGCCACACACATCCTTGACAACCCAAACAGTACATGAGGAGTTGGCCAAAGCCATGACTGTGATCCTGAAGCCTTCCACCGACTTCCTGACCAGTAACAAGCTGCTAAAGGTAGATGCCCCTTAATATCCCCTCCGTAAAGTAAGAGTTGAGATGTTTTTAAATTTCTGTGATGTTTCTGATCTGTTTTTTTTCTCCTCCTACAGTATTCATGGTATTTCTTTGAAGCATTAGTCAAATCCATGGCTCAGTACTTGATTGAAAGCTGCAAAGTGAGGGTGAGTTTCACTCGGCTGTTTTTGCCAATGATTCATTTCCTATAGTGCAGATTAACAGCATGTTATGTGATATACCATTACAGCAATGCAGTTTAATTGTTATACTTTACCTTGAGAAGAGGCACAATATATATGATTAGAAAAAACAGAACAAAACTAAACATGCAGGGAACCTAGTTCTGATAAAGAACAGTATAACCTTATATTGATTTGGATTAAACCGTGTCTAAGAGCTTATAAGATGGTAGTTTTCATAATAGTGTGGTGTTTAACTGGTCAAATAAGTTTAATCTCCAACAATAAAAATCCTCACTATTTAACAAATCAAAATAATGGTTTAACTGGCTTTAAACCAGGTGGGAAAATAAAGTAGAGAAGCAGGAAATGGTTTTCTGTTACACCACATATCTCATGGGTCCATATGCATACAGTGAGGGAGAATGCACTTCCATTTATTACTTTTTTGTTTTTTATTATTGCTGCAATTTCACATGATCATTGTAACTAAAACTGTATGTTGTGTAAGTAGTAAAGCAATTTTTTGTGCTCTCTAGTTGTCGAGGAATCAGCGTTTTTCAGCATCTTTCCACCACACTGTGGAAACCTTGGTCAACATGATTATGCCACACATCACTCAGAAGTACAAAGACAACCTGGATGCTGCACGCAATGCAAACCACAGCCTGGCCGTCTTCATAAAGGTCCACTTAGGAACAGAAATGTTGTTCTTGTCCGCTGTGTCCTCCTTGTGTTGGAATAATTTCATAATTATTTTTGTCTGATTTTGCAGCGCTGCTTCAACCTGATGGACCGAGGTTTTGTGTTCAAGCAGATAAACAACTACATCCACTGCTTCATGCCTGGAGACCCAAAGGTGTTTTATTACAGATAAACTCTTTCACAGAAACAACCTGTAGCCAAAGATCTGTCCTGTTTCTGTGTAGCTGTTCTGCATTAAGCTGATTTTATTTTTTTATTTTTTTCAGACGCTGTTTGAGTTCAAGTTTGAGTTTTTGCGCGTTGTGTGCAATCACGAACACTATGTGCCCTTAAACCTGCCCATGCCATTTGGAAAAGGGAGGATACTGAGGTTTCAAGGTGAGAAAAGAGTTCAAATCAACTTTCAGGCCTGGTGCCTTTTAAATGTTTTTACAGCACTATTATTTCCATATTTTGTCACTCCACAACCAAATGCCTCAACAATAAACTTTTGGGATTTTCTGTGACTAAAGCAAAAGAGTGAAAAATAGTGAAAAGGAAACCACAGCAAATTAATTTATCAGTTACCAGAAAACATTTTACTGCAGGAAAATGTGGAAAAATTTGCTTTGGCCTCTTAAGTCTGAAACTGGAGCTGTTTCAACTTTAAGCAAATCCTATGTGTTGTATAAAGGTAGCTCTGCACATCATCGCTTACACAGCACGCCCTCAGCAAGGCATGGAGGTAAGTAGAGATAAATACAGAAAACTTGGAGAGAAAAGAAACTTATCGGAGGTTGACTGGAGCATTGGTTCATCTATATGTAAGAGGGCAATCCTAGGCCTAACCAAAGCTGCAAGAAAATAACCTAGATCAATCCTTATTTTTGAACAGCCCAGTTTAAGCGGAGACCTAAAGTTAAACCGGATTCTCTTAATCCAGTCAGACTGAGACTAACTATTTTACAAAGAAAACTGGGTGAAAATGTCTGGAAATGTGGAAAACTGGCAGAGATAATCCATAGAACACTTGCACCACATGTAATTGCAGTCAGAGGCTCTTGTCTACGAAATATCCACCCAGGGGTTTAACTATTAGTTTTTCCTTATTTAAATAAACAGCTGGCAAGTTTTTTATTTTTGTTCATCCCCTTCAATTGTGTTTTACTTATTATAATCCTGTCTTGTTCAACTGATGTATCTTGAAGTTTCTGCTTGTTAAATGATAAGAGGCGTATAAAGCAAAATAATCTGGACAGGTACACTGTAAATAATAAAATGAAAACTATTTGAAATACATCTGTCATCAGCATTTCTTACAGGACTTTCTCTTTCTTGTTTGTTTGCCTCATTTATCTGTATTGTCCTCAGATGATACAGAGGAGTCTGATGATACTCAAGTAGGTAGGTGGTTGTCGACTCAAAATGAGCAGATTTAGAATGTGATCATTCATCAAAGAAGGATTCTGGTGACTTTTTAAGACTTGCATAAATGAAATGCCGGTTTTAAAAAAGGCTGAGGCAGAAGTAAAAAAAAAAAAAGAGTGCAGGGGAACTTCTGTTTGATTACAAATTGCTGCAATCATCTTCAGCGTTGTTTGGGCACATATGAACTCTGTCCTGAATTTGAATCATTTTTTTTTTCTCAACACTGTTGATCTGAAACACAGTGGGTAAGTCGAATCTGATCATCAGCGCTCGTCTTCCAGTCTGCTTTTGTTTAATGAGAATCAGTTTTCTTCCAGGGTGCTCTCTAGATGCAAGGTTCTGATCAAATTTACATCGAATCAAATGTTCTCTCTCTGTCTGGGATTGATCGTAGCCTCATGTGCCTCTGTAAGCTCAGTTTCCTGCTGGCTCCAATCTTTAACAACCTCCTCACTGACCACTTTCTGCCCCATAGATCTACAGATGGAATACTCTTTGACTGAGGACTTCTGTAGGAACCACTTCCTGGTCGGGCTTCTGCTGCGGGAGGTCAGTGCAGCTCTGCAGGAGTTCAGGGAGATCCGGCAGGTCGCCATCCAGGTCCTGAAGAGCCTGATGATTAAACACACTTTTGATGATCGCTATTCCTCCAAAGTAAGCTGGTTGCACTCATCTTACCTAACTCTTATATTCTGGCTCGTCTGTGTGGTGATCCTATTAAATATTTGTTTTGTTTTGTCTTTAGAGCCAACAGGCTAGACTGGCCACCTTGTACTTTCCACTGTTCGGTCTTCTTCAGGAGAATGTCAACAGGCTTAATGTGAAAGAAGTCTCCCCATTCCCAATCAACCACTGCAACAATGTGAGAGCACCACCTAGTGGCTTCTTTTGAGTACTGACACACATCTAACCAAAACACATCTACAACAAACATTAAATTATAACACGGCCCTGCATCCATGGGCGTAGGTTTGCATAGGGACCATAGGGACATGTCCCTACCAAAATTTTGGACCGACCTACAATTCAGCGTTATTGCAGCAGTAGAGGAGTTCTGGATTGAGAATATTGACAGACGAAAACATTCTTTTATCTAAAATGCTAAAGGTTTATATATATATTTTTTTACAATTTTGGTATTAATTACTGCTCTAAGTGTGTCACTCTGTGAGCTAAAGACATCTCTTAGAGTCTCTATACTCCAGTTAACGATTAATCAATTACTAAATTTGTTGACATTATTTCAATAATCGATTAATACAATTAATTTTTTCAGCCCTAAATACAATACTTGAAATGGGTTAAACAGAGTAACTACAGCCTAGATGTATAACTTTTAGAGTGAAGTTAATATATTAAATGCTCAGTGTCAGTTCCTCTTCTATTTCCAGTGCTCATGTAAGTACAATACATTTATTTGGCGTCCTTTGAATCTATTATTTCGCTTTGTTTCATGATGCAAAGAGAAAATTTAAAAGATAAGAGTGGGTTTTAACCTCTGTTTACCTATGCACAATTCTATATCTTCAAAATAAAAGAAAGTATAAATCCACATATAGCAGACATATTTATATTCTGTTAAATAGGCACAGATTTACCTACTGTCTTAGTCCCTGGTAATTCAAATGCAAATCTTTTCAAAGTGGGGAAAAAGTCCTAATTCCTCATTCGTCAGAGCCAGTTAAGCTTCGGTCATTGATAAACAATATCTAGTGTGCGTAGCGCTTATACAATTTGTATAAATATAGCAAGAAATGCTGCTTTTCTCTTTAAACATAATAAACCCTGATTTTGACGTCAAGCATTAAAAAAAATGAGCATACATATTTTTGCATAAGACTAATGACATCAGACCAACAGTGTCCCTGCCAAAGTTGAAATCAAAGCTACGCCCTTGCCTGCATCATAGTTGGCCCCTTTAAGCTTTAATAGTGCAGGAAGAGAAGAATGATTGTTCTAATTATAGGAATAAAAGAGAAAAATAAGCAGGTAATGAAGGTGCTGGGTTGCTCTATCAGTCCTGTCTATGCGCTGCCTGACCAAGAATGTCAGTGTGATGCTTCACTGAATTATACGACTAAATACATGTTAGTCAGGCAGCTGTAAATATATAGACGTCCCCAAAGGATTTAAATCTGTTACAAGCGTTTAAAATAATTATCACTGATTTGTTTTTAGGTGTGTTTCAGAATGGGGTCTTTTGCACCTCTTCCAGAGTAGAAACATATTTCCCAATTGACATAAACACATTTCTTTAGAATTGCTTATAAAAAAAAAAAATAAGTCTATAACTTTTTGATAGATGACATAATAATGAACATTTTAAATGGGTTATACAGTTCCTCCGATTTTTATTTTTTATTTTTTTTAGGTCCCAAATCACTGACCCACTCCCAAAAAAAAACCTCTGGGTTTAACATAAAAAAAATGACAGCTAATACCTTTTATATATTTTTATATTTCTTTTTTCTAATTTTTACCCAGAATGGACGAGAGGATCCACTCCTGACCAACGCCTTGATGACGCCTCCTAGGTCCAGCACATTTCTGGATACCAGTTTGCACAAAGATGTTTTTGGAGCTATCTCAGGCACCAGTGAGTTAGAAATGAAAATAAAATATATATAACAATTTTAAGGGACTTAAGCTAATACCTATTAATGAAGTTAAGTGTTTCAGTATGCAAATATCCAGAAAGTTAGTGAAACTAAAAAAAAAGTATATTGCTAAGATTGGAGATAAAAAAAAAATTAAGAATCTTATTTTGTGAATCCTCATAAATCTCTCTTCCCCCCCCCCCTTTGTTTTCAGCTTCCCCTCATGCGTCCACCCCTAATGTGAACTCTGTCCGCCATGCTGACTCTCGCGGGTCCCTCATCAGCACTGACTCAGCAAACAGCCTGCCTGAGAGGAACCATGAGAAAGCCAATTCTCTTGACAAGGTAGCCTATATGATCTAATGTAACCTCTCTGTGGCATCCTGTACTCATTCCATTGTTCTTCTTTACTGCGGGTCCATAGATTTCCCAGGTTATAACAGAAGTCTTAAACTCTAAGCTCAACATCCTGCCTTTATTATCTGTCCAGAGGTTTGTATGGAAACAATTTTTCAGTGACCTGCTTCCCTCTGTGGAGACTGAGACACAGTGGCTGTGTTCAAATCCAGTGGCTGCATCCTCCGGCTGCGTCCTCTGTCTTTCCTACGTCATAGCGCGGCGCCATGGCCTCTTCAGATCCAAGTGTTGTTTTACCTGGGTACTTAGTCAGATAAGTGGCAGGTCATTTTTGGTTTATTGAAATGCAGTGATGGGACTAACGGCGTTGAAAGTAACGGCGTTACTAACGGCGTTACCTTGTTTTAGTAACGAGTAATCGAACTAATTACTTTGACTGTAACTATAACGCAGTTACCATTGCAGACACCCCATTACTGCGCGTTACTCAGGTCACACAATGAACCTTTTTTCATGATAGGACTCGTGCGCGCCTTGTTATGAGAGAGGGGAGAATGGCTGATGTATAGTGAGATTCCGTCTGTCAGTTGGGTAGGTGGGTGTTTCCGCTGGCGGGTGTTAACGTACAGCACACACAGAGAGATGGAGAGTGAGGATGACTCCAGCAGCAAAACAGCGTTTTCCAGATGGAAATACCGGTGTTACGTCGAGCTGCGTTTCCCCATCAGATATGGTTTCCCCTGCATCTCCACACAGTGCAGGCGGCACGATTCACCGCGCAAGCACCAGGAAACGCGCATGCTCGCTAAAGGCGTGCAACAGTCGCCCTGTGCTCGCGCCACAGGAGAACTATGGAGAGCATGAACGATCAAATGATAGCCTATATGGAGAAGGGGAGAAATCTGGATGGATGGATGGATGGATGGATGGATGGATGGATGGATGGATGGATGGATGGATGGATGGATGGATGGATGGATGGATGGATGGATGGATGGATGGATGGATGGATGGATGGATGGATGGATGGATGGATACTCTGCATTTTCATCCTACTGTATTTTTTATTTTAAACATTATTTGATGGCCTTTGTGGCAGGGATGGAGATCCATATATTATGTCACACACAGAGTATACATCTAGATAGATAGATGGATAGATAGATGTTGCAGTATCTATAACAACCCAAACACACAGGATTTCAGAATTAGACATCTCCAGT
This sequence comes from Cyprinodon tularosa, assembly GCF_016077235.1. Lineage (NCBI taxonomy): Eukaryota > Metazoa > Chordata > Actinopteri > Cyprinodontiformes > Cyprinodontidae > Cyprinodon > Cyprinodon tularosa. The sequence goes on along the minus strand of NW_024038416.1, from coordinate 795,937 downwards.
TATTAATTTGATATTCTCACCAGATCTGAATGCCCTGTTAAAAAAAACATCACATCGCGTTCCCCCCTGATGTCATTTATGGTGAGTTGCAATAAATGCAAAACTCTCTGCAGGTTCTTGTCTTTGGCATTGGAAACACACGGCGAGAAGGTGGGTGCTGGGTGGTGAGGATTACGGGGCGAGAAACGCAAAAGTAACGCAATAGTTACTTTTATTAGTAACTAGTTACTTTTATTGTGGAGTAACTCAGTTAGTAACTCAGTTACTTTTTGGGAGAAGTAACTATAACTAATTACTTTTTCAAAGTAACGTGCCCAACACTGTTGAAATGTTTTATCTGTCCCTGTGCAAAAGGGTTTGCTTGACCTTTAAGGACAGATTCCAATTTCTGCAGTGTGGGGACTATAAATATGATATCCACAACAACAGCACTGCTGCAGAAGCTCCTGAGAGATGAAATTAACCCTCAGAACAGTAGTGAGAAGTTCAGCATCCATTTTTCGCCTGCTTTGTTAGTCAACTGCCATGGTTGCTTGGAGAGCTGATTTGAGTTAGTCTAGGAGGCAGTATAAGGATTTTACTATGCTTTCACAAGCCAAATTTGTTTGCTTTTGATAATTGCTAATCAGGAAAAAAGGATGTGGGGATACTTGTCTTCAGTTCTTGTTATGTTGATGGGAATGTTGTTTGAGTTAAAGACAGGTCAGCCTTTTAAATAAATCTGTTCAGAGGGTACAAAAGACTCAAGACTGAGCTGAGGGTTGAGTTGGTAGGAATATATTTTGGAAGGTACTGTAATCGGGTTATTCAGTGGTTTCCAAGTAAATGTACTGAAAGCCATAGAGGTGTTGCAGGAAGTGTAAATCTCACGGTTGATAGAAACTTATACTGAGATGGAGCTTCTTACAGCAAACAGAATGCACTTTTGTTTTGTCTGTGCTTTCTGCTTATTTTGTGTGTTTGTTGGAGAAATCACATTTAAGCAAAATGGTTCCCTTCATTAAACCAGTAGGGGGCGCCAAAATACTGACCAGAAGCATGCTAAATGGAAAAACAGAAAGCCTCATTTACTTTTGAGGACCATTAAAACCTAAATGTTATCTGACCTAAAATTACCCTTTTTAAAAAACTGCTGCAATTGCATCATGGCATCCATGAAGTCACCCACCTTCAGTTTTATAGTCTAGACTGAACACTGGCAATAGAACACATGTGGCTTATTTCCCAATCGTGTCTGTGGTACGGCTGTATTTAACTACAGTGGTTCTGTTTTTTTTTTTCTCTACTTTCCAACTTAACTGGGAGAAATGCTTTTTATTTTAAGACATATTTTCCAGAGAAGCATGCAACATCTTGGTAAACAGGACTATCTCTGCAGACTGCTTTATCCCTGCCAGTGAGGGCATATATCCTACAGTATTTTTACAGTACTCACTTTATAAATCAGATTCAAATGTTGCGATTAATTTCATGACTGAAAAGAAATGGTGAAACAGACATTTTTTTATTAACCAAATTAGTCTGATGTGGCTCAGTTCAATTGGGTTAATGGTCCAAAACCGTTCCAGTCTCATTTCCCCAACTTTGCCTGCTTAGACTGGACTTCACCTTTGTCAGATTAGGACCAAATATGAGGCTTAACCAAAGAAAATCTGTCAAGAATTACTGAGCCAGAGGTTTCAAGCATGTGCAATAGCCTCAGCCAGCTTAACTAACATGATTACAAGCATTCTAGAGACTTTCTTGTTTTTCTTTCTCCATATTGTAATGGGTTTTGTTTTGTTTTCAGTCAACCTATGGTCAAATGTCCTAATTTTAAGGCTTTCTTGATGCCAATTAAAAACATGAAAATATTTTTTTTGGTGTTTTCCACAGCATATTAAAAAGGATTCCAGGTGGTTTAGGAAGATAAACATATCATAAAGAGAAGAAAAAATTTAGTTCAGATTCTATTCAAAAAATAATGAAATGCACATTACAACTTGCACTGATTATGCCTTGTTTAAAGGCCACAAGCTTAACAATGAAACAACTTTAACATACAATCCAACAAATAATTGGGTTGTGTGATTAGAACACAGTGGGGAGAATGGACCTGTGCAGACCACTCACTAATTTCCCCCAACTGCTCCTTCCTCGATATAACCAATATGGATCAGAGGTCTATTTTAGACGGAACTATACAGAAGAACCTTCCGCTTTTCTTGTTAGATTTAAAGGAGAAATTGCCATGTCTTTGAAAAGGATTCATTTGTCTGTCGATATATAACAATATTTTTGTTTTCTCTTTAGAACCAATCTGCCTCGGCCCTGGGAAGCTCCCTGGTGAGATGCGATAAACTGGACCAGGCAGAGATCAAAAGCCTCCTCATGTGTTTCCTACATCTTCTTAAAAGCATGTCTGAAGGTAAACACTCCACATAACTTTGTGATTTAAGCAATAAACAATCTCCTGTGCTGTTAAATGAATAAACAAACAAGCTCTCTATTTTTTTTTTCTCTACTTCAGATGCTCTGTTCACATACTGGAACAAAAGTTCACCTGCTGAACTGATGGACTTCTTTATTTTAATAGAGTGAGATGCTTTTTTATTGGTTTTAACCCAAGTTTATGTTAAAAATGCTAATAAAAGTGTGTGATGATGGATTGCTTTCTCCCTTTCTTCAGAGTATGCCTCCATCAGTTCAGATATATGGGGAAAAGATATATTGCAAGGTAATGTTGCAGACTTTTATGGCTTTTTCATTCCTGCCACCCTTACAGAAAATGATTTATGTGCATCAACAAAAAAACAGAATAAAATGTCAGCCGCACTAATTAAGAGCTTGTTTTTGGAAAGAGCTTCGGTGATTCTGGGCCCCAAGTTTTAATTCATTCAAAACACATTCCTACTAATATTTGGAGAGATGCCACTTAGAGGTATGAAGGGAAACAGGTTCTAGCAGAATTCTGGCTGGATAAATGAAAAATGTTACAGCTAATTGAAATGGGTTGGTTTCCTGTGATGGAACTGAACTGTTAGCGTAGTCCACAAGTTTTCAGCCATGTTTGTCAGGGCTGGTCCAGATTCCTAAGCCTGCTTTATGTATACTAAAATCTGTTGGATTGTGGATTTTTAGATCATTTCCTTGGTGTAGAGCTCCTTAGTTTCATTGAAAATCTAAAACATATAATCTTCATATGTAGACCAAGTATCTGAATTAGTCTCTTCTCACTATGAATATTTCTCCAGTGGGTACTTGCCTTGTCAGGGAGGGTAACTGCAGTTTTAAAGGTTGCTTGGTCCCAACAGTGTTCAAGCAGCTTCTAGATTATAGCAGGCTTTTATTTTCCTGAAAATCCTCTTTTGTCAGAGAATAGTGGTTTGTTTAAGAAGTTAAACCTTGGACTAAATTGGGTGCTCTAACTGCACAAAGATCCCAAAGGTCAGAACAGTTTCTTAATTGGTAAAGCCTGCTTAACATCAGTAAGCTTCGAAGTGAAGTCAGTGACAGGAAACGTACTAGTTTAAATGACATCCACAAATTCCACCATGAGTGAAATATCAATACAGAAATACATTAGGATCTTATTGATGGCTGCAAAGATGCAGCCTGCTAAATTACAACTACAGAAATGGAATAGTAAAGATTGTAATTATCCTAAAAAATGTTATGTTATTTACTCTGATACAGTGATGATAAAGATATTTAATAAGATATTAGAGCCGTGATTTCATGTTATTGCGACGAAAGCAATGCCGATACTGTCTGGGAAAATTAGGATACAGTTAAAAACATGCCCATAAGGAAACTAATTGAATAAAACATTGAAACATATTGATTAACAGCACACAATAGCTGCACAATCATTCCTTTAACACATGCGTTTGTATATAGGAAGAACTACATACTACTTGGATGTAAAATAATTGCCATCATGGCTTTGTCAAGCTGCTGCCTACCTTTGTGAAGCAGGAAAAAGACTAATACAAAGTGAATCCAGGAGAACTTTTTATTGCCTACCTGGAATGGGTGACAATAGTTGAATAAACTTTTGGCTCTCAAAATGGTATCGGTGCCCTATTTGTTGGTACTCGCCAATACTGATAGCACCATTTTATTGCTTGATCGGGGCCCCGCCCGATACTTGTATCGGTATCGGTATTGAGTTAGTCTAGGAGGCAGTAGGACGATTGTACTATGCTTTCAATGCCCTATTTTTTTGCTTTTTATAATTGCTAATCAGGAAAAAAAGATACAGAATCCTTCAAACTTTTACAAAAAATTTAAATATAACAAAAAAGTATGGCATGCATTTGTATCGGGCAGAAGCCTGTACTAACTCTGGAGGAGATGCAAAGATCAGAGAATACTTTTTATTGCCTACCTGGAATGGGTGACATTAGTTGAAAAAAAGTTTTGGCTCTCAAAATGGTATTGGTGCCCTATTTGTTGGTACTCACCGATACCAATACCACCGTTTTAGTGCTGAATTGGAGCCCCACCCGATACTGGTATCGGTATCAGTCCAACACTACTAAGAATTCCAGCAGTGAAATTAGTTTTGTGTTTTTTTAGAAAATGAATCTATTTCAATTTTATTTCTCATAATAGAATGAAGATTCTTAGCGTGATCATATTTTCACACTATAGAGAAACAGTACAGAACAGTCCTCCCATAGTGCATGCATAATGATTCAAAAGTGATAATATAGCTTTAACAAGTCATTAAATAAGAGAATCATGCCTATTATGAAATGATATAAGCTGTATCTGATTTTCTAGGTTAGAGATTGGATTAAAATGTGATGATTATGTTTGTGAAAAGCTCACATGTTTCTTAACACCCATTAATTCCTTTTCTTCATATTTGGGAGCTTTGGCCTCCATTCCCAGAGGCCTCCACTCTCTCTAACCTCCCATTACTGTTTCTATCTCTATTCACTCAAATGCTGGCAAGTTTAACTTACTGATAAATAAGCCGGCTCCTGCCCTCTCCTGCTTTGGGTAAGCTAAAGGCTAAAGGTGGAAATAACTTTTTTCAAATTGAGTGCATGAAATTTTCTCAAAGAGATGTTGCAGTGCTGTAAAAGTTTTGGTTTTCCATCTCACTATCTTTATGCTTTTTATTTATTTATTTTTTTTTCATGCATGGCTTAAGCTTTAACCTGCGGTGTTCATGCTGCAGCTGTGTCAAGTTTCACTCTAGGCTGAATGTTAAACATGCACAAATGTTTACAATTTTGACTTAAAAATATAAGACCTGCTTCCTGGCATATTTGAGCACTGCCGGAACCTCTCAAATGTGTAAAGGGGGAAAAAAGGAAAAAATAATCTTGAGCTGGTCCACTAACTCTAGCCCTGTCTAATATATCCTGTTTCCTCATCAGGAACCAGGATGGGGCAGGACACGTAGCACATGAGCGGAAGTCTCAGACTTTGCCTGTGTCTCGTAACAGGGCGGGAATGATGCATGCCCGCTTACAGCAGCTCAGCAGCTTGGATAACTCATACACTTTTAATTACAGTAAGTGCCATCAACCATTCAGGACCATTCTCACCTCATGTAGTCTGAGCTCCCCCTTTCACTCATACTTCCCATCATCTTCCTCATCATCTTCTGTTTAAACCTAATCGGATGAAAATCTTTTCAGGATAACATCCGTAAAGTCTATTAGAGCTGGGTAGAGGCAGATTTTTGTTAATTTGAGCAAAGCCAGGTGCTTATTTTTTAATGAAAAGGCATCTTTTAATAAACTTTCTTTGTGTTTTCAGTGTAAGAAAGATTTCAAGTTTACTTGGAATATCTGTAGAACATGGTAAGAATGTGACAGGTTGCGAGGATGTTTGTCGACCATTTTGTTTTGATTTAAAATGCAATAAAGCATGCCTACTTTAACTTTAAGATTAGCTCTCAAAGTCATCTCATCGTCTGCAACGTTCATCTGCTCTTGACTTTATTTCATTTTGGAAAGAAACCCATGTAAATTGGGAAGAGTTTCATTCCAAACTGGGCAATGATTGAAAAAGTACTTCTTGGTTATCAGCAAAAAAAAAAAAAAATTGCTAATTTTTACGCTTAGTTTGTACCATTTCACCCTTTACCTACTTACATTTCGTTCTAATGAACAAATAAAGAGGGGAGGAGCTCTTTTTAAGGGTAGCACAGAAACCTTCTTTGGGGTCAGGCCCCTCTGGTTAAGAAAGTTTGGATACAACTCTATTAAGTTAGATTTTTAGTTTGCAAATTAGCATATTTAGCCATATTTGGACTAAACCTTGGTCAGTAGATGGCAGCAAATTGCGTCCAATGTGATTCAAAGCATGTGTGGTACTAGGGGTCGGCGATATATCGAATATACTCAATGTATCTAGAGTTTTACCACGCACGAAAGTTAAAATGACTATTTCCACCATCGAGTACAAATTCGCATGACGACATTAAGCTGTCTGCATCCTTTCCGCTAAGAGTTTTATTTTTCCCACATACTTTTAATGCATCATGAACTCATCCTCCAAACTGGATTATTTTATTTGCGACACGCACACAAACTAAAGCAATTTGCAAAGGAAATATGGTGACAGCAGGTGTTTAAGTTAAGCAATATATGGCAGTTGTTAGGATTTCACGTCAAAGATGTTGAACAAAAGGCAGTAATTTGTAAGACGTTCAAGACGTACGTTATTTAAATGTTCTTTAGATGCTCTACTACCTGTGATGTGATGTAGTCTTGTTCAGAGGTTTGCAGGCGTTTTCTAAACCTGGCAATGTTCTCAATTTTACTACTTTTTGTGCTTCTTTAAAATTCCCAGCACGTAAAGATCAGTGCAAATAGTTTTGAAATGTTCTGATAATGCTCTAATTTTTTTAACTTTTGTTTTTGTAATTTGAGGTCAATTTCTTTTTTTCCTCCTGCATTTATTTTATTATGCGCAAAATAGCCCCTTTTTATTTTGCATTTTATTCAGTATTGCATGTTTTTGCTGTTTCCTGTTTGGTTTCTGGGATCTTGTTAAAGGTCTAAAACTGGCACCAAAAGACATAATGTCGCAGTATCATTTGTTAAAAGCTTTGAGCTGGTAAAAATAAAATGTTTTAAATTTGAAACCAAAAATTTGAATGAGTATATCAGTGCAAGTTTATGCAGTCCATTTTTTTTCAGGTAATTTAAACATATCGTGATATATATCGTTTATCGCAATATAGCCCAAACATATCGATATATTAGATTTTCTTTATATCACCCAGCCCTATGTGGAATATGCATCAACAGGCATTATTGGAGTTCCTGCTGCATATCACCTTAACTATGCCTTGGTTTTATAAGAGCTTGAGTTTGAAGCCAACAAAAAGCTAATTCCTGTTTTTTAAGCAGCTTGGCTTCTCCATGTTTTGATAACATGATCAAAATCATGAACTAATGTCTGAAACACAAGTCAATAGGATATAATACCAACAGAGGTTGGTGCTCTCACTAATTTATCACCAGTAATCTGACTAAACTATTTTTAGCTTCAGCTTGGAATGAAACTTTTGATGTTTAAAATTATTGAATAATACTTCCATCATTTTAGCAGCAGCTTTGCGTTAACATAGAGATATGACTCCATGTGATGTTAATTGCTTTTCATGATGTGTTTTACATGATGAGCATGAAAGAGCTACAGCATTATCTGATATCCTTTCAGCCTACAGTCACTCTGATGCTGATGTGTTGAATCAGTCGATTCTGGAGGCCAACATTGCCACTGAAGTGTGTTTAACAGTACTGGACACTCTCAGCATCTTCATCATGAGTTTCAAGGTATCAGATCTAACTCCTGTTGGGTGCCGAGATGAATTATCTGCTCATCAGAATTACAGAATTACCTTGTTTCCTCACAGACGCAGCTATGCTCTGATCACGGTCACAGTCCTCTGATGAAGAAGGTGTTTGAAGTCCATCTCTGCTTCCTGCGCATCAATCAGTCGGAAACAGCCCTGAGGCAGGTCTTCACGTCACTGCGCACTTTTATCTACAAGGTCTGAAGAACATTTGGTGCAGTGTTCAAAGATATTATATCAATTTTAACAAAGAACTAAACTGGTATTTCATCCCTTCTTTAGTTCCCTTGCACGTTTTTTGAAGGGCGGGCAGATATGTGTGCGGCCTTCTGTTATGAGGTGCTGAAATGCTGCAATTCCAAGCTGAGCTCTATACGCAACGACGCGGCCCACCTGCTCTATTTTCTCATGAAGAGCAACTTTGACTACACGGGTCGCAAGTCCTTTGTCAGGACACACCTGCAGGTGAGATGGCTTTGCGGCAGAGATTAATTATCAGAGTGATAAACATGACCTTAATGCTTGCAAAACAGGCTCAAATATAAAGTTTTTTACAGCAGCATTTACATTTTTTTTACTCCAGCTAAGGAAAGGTTGAAATGTTTAGTTTTCTGTGATATTTTCGGATAACTCTATGTTCTGTAAAGCTCTGCTCTCCAAACCATGTTTTTTCTTTTTTGCTTTAGGTGGTGATTGCTGTCAGTCAGCTGATAGCTGATGTGATCGGTATTGGAAGCACCCGCTTCCAACACTCTCTGTCAATTATCAACAATTGTGCCAACAGTGATAGAACTATCAAGGTGGGGAGCTTCCTAACAAATAGAAATAGCATTAATTCTTATTGTTCAATATAAAGGTCCTTCATAACCCTACAGCTTTGACACCACAATCTTAAATAGCAGTGTGGAAAGAAAATTATGTGTGGATCAAGATTGTAAATAATTAAATTTCTGCATACTGTAAATGTGGTGCATGTATTCAGCATCCCCATGCCATGATGCTGCCTCCACCATGTGTCATAGGTGCTGATGAGGCCAAAAACCTTAACTATTATGTAACTGGAAAGGTTTGTGGTCATTCCACACTCCTTCAGACAGCTCTTTCTGAGAAATTTGAAGTTTCAGACCTTGTTTGAAACTTCTCCACCTATTTATCTCTGCCAATTCTGCAGTGCTTCTCAGTTTTTATGATGCAGTTTGTTGATTGAAACCAGTCTATAAACACTGATTTGGCTGAACTCCATCCATATCAACAGCACACAGCTTTTCCATCAGATGTGAAGGACCTTACCAAACGCATCAGGACGGTTTTGATGGCTACCGCTCAGATGAAGGAGCATGAGAGAGATCCGGAAATGCTGGTGGACCTGCAGTACAGCCTCGCCAAGTCGTACGCCAGCACACCTGAGCTGAGAAAGACCTGGCTAGATAGCATGGCGCGAATCCATGTGAAGAATGGAGACCTGTCAGAGGTCAGGGGTTAGACGTTAGACTCTAGTCTGATTATTTTAGTTTAATGGATAAATTAGCATGTATTAGACCAATATTTTTGCATTTCTTTTGTTGATTTGTGCTTAGCTCTTAGACTGCTGACTTTTTTGGATAAATGGTTGTCATTTAGCTTTTGTGACTCTGATTGTAATTCTTTTTTTTTTTTTTTTTTGTTCCCAGGCGGCCATGTGTTATGTTCACGTTGCAGCCCTGGTAGCAGAATACCTCCGGAGAAAAGGTATTTCCCTCTTTTCTAATGGAAACCTTTTATTTCCAAGTTCATCTTTTTTTTTTTTTTTATTAGTCATCAGAAAGCTTTTACTCAAAGCATTATCCCATTTCACGCAGGAATGTTCAAGCAGGGCTGTTCAGCTTTCCGAGTTGTAACTCCAAACATTGATGAAGAAGCAGCAATGATGGAGGACGTCGGGATGCAAGATGTACATTTTAATGAGGTAAACCTATTGCTCTTACCCCACCAGGACTGTAAAGCTGAGAGGAAGTTTTAAAAAAGTCTAAATTACCTACACAAACGAATGACGGTTAAATTTGTTTTACAGTAGTGTTGCGCCGATGCCATTTTTTTTTTCTTTTTCCCCGATACCTGGCTGTGCAGTATTGGTCAATACCGATACCATCTGTTTGAAATTGATGTGTGCCTGTATTTAGGAAGAACTGCATACTACTTGGATGTAACATAATTGCCATCCTGGCTTGTAAAGCTGCTGACTACCTTTGTGAAGCAGGAAAAAGAATCCAGTAGACCTTTTTATTGCCCACCTGAAATGGGTGACAATAGTTGAATAAACTTTTGGCTCTCAAAATGGTATCGGTGCCCTATTTGTTGGTACTCGCAAATACCAACAAATCGGTGCAACACTAGTTTACACGTCAATTCAACTGTCGTTGGAACACATTAAATCACAGATTAGTCATGATTAGCAGGATCAAACTTAAGTTTGCTCCACAGTTGCACTGTTTGATTCACAAATAGCAGCCGATTTTAGGCTAAGATGAGATCCTAGACCACAAGAAAATATTTCCCCTTTCTTCATTTTAATTTTAACTTTTGTCCCATAAAGGTTCTAATCTCCATTAAACACAAATATAGATGCCTTTTTATGTAAAACCAAATAAATAAATCTTCTGAAACATGATGGAAACCCTAAATAAAGACGTAATCCAGGGTTTCTGCAGGTCATTAAAAGTCATTAAATTATTATTTTTTTAATTAAGGCCCTATTTGGCATTAAAATTAATTAAATGTGATTATTGTGGCTAAAATGCTTTGTTTAAAAAAAAAAGTATATAAAAACAATTTCGTCAGATATATTATATCGTTCTATATTTGCACAGAACTGCTTCCGGTTGATCATAAAGCCGTATTTTCTGAAAAGTAACTCGAGTTGGAGAAAAATCTATAAAATGGGGGAAAATGCAAATTTCAACAAATATGGCTGGAAAACGAGGAATTTGGGACATGGCTGCCGCCTGTCGACGGGTACTTTTTGATGGCGTTAAAATTATTTCTAAGAGCATTAAAAAGCATTCAATTAGAGTTACTCATCCCTGTATAAACCCTGTAATCTACACTTAAACCTGTCTCTGTTAATAACATTGACATAATATTTAAGTCTTATTTCTATCTTATTAATGGTATTTTTAATGACTCCTTTTTTACAGTTGTCATACTTAGTTTTGTTTACTGAAAAAAATAATTAACAACCCTTCTTTTTAAATATATATATATATATATATTTTTTTTATCTTTCAGTCTAATTTCATATTTGTTAAAGTATTAATAAATCTCATTCAAAACAGAGTGGCCATTTCTGTTGTATTGATCCTACTAGTTAGAGCTACAACAAACAGGGATAAAACTGTATGTTTGCCAAAATAACAATGACCCACAAATGTCATTAAAAACACGCAAAATGTTTTTTCGCATCTAAGACAATAATTTGGGGACATTTTCCTCTGAGATTTTAGTGTTTCTGAGATTTTTTCCCCTTAACCTTATGATATTATCATTTTGTAGGGATCTTCTAACCTGTTCAGTTTTTAGCTGTTAGATAAACTCACCTGCTTTTAGTTTATCTACTCCAAGTCTGGAGATTTCAGGGTTTGTTTGTCTAATTACCAAAGTAGGAGACAGACAAAGCCTGAATATTCTTCTTAAAAACCAAATGTTTAGGTAAATGTGTCAGTTAAATGTTTTCCTATTCTATTTCTTAAGGAAGGATACTGTAGAGTTGTTTTCCCAAGCTCTCCTTCATGCATTATTTTCTCCATTTGTTGTCCACTCAGGATGTTTTAATGGAGCTTTTGGAGGAGTGTGCAGACGGCCTGTGGAAAGCAGAGCGCTATGAGCTCATCTCAGACATCTATAAACTCATTATACCTATTTATGAGAAGCGCAGGGACTTTGAGGTATACTTTCCTTTCTCCTTATTCATTTGAACTGACCTCCAGCATGTTCTATAGCTCTGCTGTTTGACTTTGTACAGAAACTAGCCCACCTGTATGACACTTTGCATCGAGCATACAGCAAAGTGACGGAGGTGATGCATACAGGAAAGCGGCTGCTGGGGACGTACTTCAGAGTGGCTTTCTTTGGCCAGGTAAGTTCAATTTTTAATTAACATGTGGGGTACTGTTCAAAACAAAACAAAAATATTGCATGGAAGTCTGACTTTAAATCATTAAAGGAAAAGTCCGGTCAGCAAGGAATAATCAATGGATCATTACGTATACCTAAAACTAATACCTAGCATTAATCAGTAAAAAATAAAAACAATCATTTTCGCTTCGATCACCAAGTAGGGGACCCGCCAGAATTTTTTTTCGAGATGACTTGGATAATTGTGACAAATACCAGATACAGCACTGGGACTTGCTCAACAGCCTATACCACACTGTGACGTCACAAACCAGTAGGTGGCAGTAGTGTTCTTTGACAAACATGGATGTTTCCTGTCAAGCACATTCAAATGAAAATTACTCTTAATTAAAAACATTTATCATTTATTGAACAGTATGTAATAATTTCATATTTAAAGTACTTTCAGAAGTTTGAATTCTGAATATGACCGGACCTTTCCTTTAAAACCTCACTAGAGAGCGCAAGTCAGCATGATGCTGAATATTTTTTAAAGCGTGAGGGAGGCCTTTACTGACCCAACTTCTCTGCTTTTTCTGTCCTCTTTGAAGGCAGCGGTAAGTCATACAGGAGTCCTTCTTTCGTCAGACAGTCTGAGTCTGTCCTGTTTGTGCTGCTTTAATCCATTTGCACTTGTCGAACACTGCTTGATGCTTCAAATAAAACTCTTCTGTGTAGTTTTCATTTACTGCTCTGTTTCTTTACATCATTTTTACAGTTTGCTTGTTGGTTTCTTTCTGTCGAAAGGTTAATCTAAATAAAAATACATTTTTTGGGAGATTGGAAGCTGATTCAACCTTAGCCCAGCATAAATGTATCTTTCTTATTCAGTTGAAATATGCTTTAATATTTGCAGTTTTATAAAAGTTCAAAGGATTCAATTAAAAGGTAAAAAAATTCAGTCAAGACTCTACCAGAGCATCCTCATTTCTTTTCTTAGCAATTTCTGATGCATTCATCAACAAGCTAATATATATAACTGGGTTAAAATTTAATTTCAATTCAATTCAGTTTATTTATATGCCGCCAATTCAGAACACATGTCATCTCAATGCTCTTTACAGAGACAATTCAACCAGACCATACAGTCTGATTGAATAAAAGTTTTCTATTTAAGGAAAAACAGCTGATTACATTGACTTATTCATTCGAAGGCAATCCCTCACACTAAGCATGCTTGTAGCGACAGTGGAGAGGAAAACTCCCTTTTAACAGGAAGAAACCTCCAGCAGAACCAGGCTCAGTGTTAGCATAATTCTAACCCTTAAATAATAACCCTAAATAAAATATTTTACTAAGAGGTTTGTTAAGAACTTAATAATAATAATAAATGAATAATAACCTTTATTTAATATAAATTAGATATAATAAGAAGTAAAACTTTAAAAATATTCTTTTATTTACTTTATTAAAATATATTTAATATTAACAATCATTTAAGCCCATTTTAGTTAACAGTGGAAAATAACATCAGGACTTACTAAAAATAATTTTGCATATTTTGTAATTTCTTCTTTGCTCTCAATATGAATAAGGCAAAAAAAAATACATTTCAAACTCTCAGAAATGTCACTGTAGTATGTGTTGAAAGTCTCTAAACACAACCATGGTAGCTTAGTTTAAAACTTTAAAGAGAAAACGATTTGGGGTTTGACTCTTCACTGTCAGGCTCCCAACCCTTAAAGTTTATTTAAGCATAACAGCCCCTATTCTGCAGAATAAAGGAGGCAATCAAAGCAGTTAGAATCAATCCAACTGGCCAAAATGAATATTGGTGTCTTTTTCCCAGCATTACTTTGCAATAATGATACAATTTTCCTGGCAGAAATTGCAGTTGAAGCTCAAATTTAGCTCTGTTCCTTATAAAAAGAAAGAAAAATGTAGTAATGCCGGTGGGGGATAGCAGGGATGGAGTGCGTGATCCATCGATTGAGTCCTGGGTTCAAATCCCACCATTGCTGTATGTCTTACACCTCCCTCTCCAACCTTTCCTCTCCTGTCTAATGTCAAAAAAGGCTGCTAGTGCCACAATAACTTTAGAAAATAAAATGAAACTATGATATTAGAATTATTCTTGAATAGATTCTCTTTTTACCAGAAAAAAGGCTAACTAAATGAGATGGTTATGTAGGCACAGAACGTGTTGCATGGCATTCATTCACATAAGCACTCATGTCAGTGTGTCTGCTTTTCCTCCATGTTTGATTTGATAGCTTTTATTACTGACTATTGATAACTTTTAGTGGTATTTTCTACTTGTGTCTGACTCCATCCTGTGTTCCCTAATACATAATAAATCTGATGGGTTATTCTAGTAGGACAACCTCATATGATGTGTTTAAGATAAATTGTAATGATTTTAATATTTTGTGTCATTTACACTCCTGTAGCAGTACCAGTTTACTGACTCAGAAGCTGAGGTAAATTCATATGACAGCTGCAGTGTGTTTTAAGGCTGCTTCAGTGTTGTGCTCTTTCACTAATGCAGTCTGCAGTGTGGTTTAATGTGTGGTGCTTAAGCCCCTTAACTCCTCCTGTGTCCCAATCAGAGTAGGAAATTCCTTTTAAAAGGCTAATCGCTGGGTTTAGCTCTCGCTGTGTAAACGCATGGCTTCACCCCTCATTTTACAGGACTTTAGATTATGTAGACAAAATATATAACAAATCAAATAGCTGGTAGTCTGAGCATCCATATTAGATATAAAACCAATAAACTAACACTAGTGTTTTTCTCTAGTTGCTGTTCTGGGAGCTTAGACTCTAGGATGTGTATTTAGGAAGACTCCCCACCAGTGTCAGAATGCCTCCCATTCACTATTTATATTTGGTTTGATGTGCTTCAATCTTTTTAAGTGGGTTACTCTAATGTTGTGCTTATTGAAACTGACTTCTAGGGGTATTTGATCTTTTTTAGGGCTTCTTTGAAGATGAAGATGGTAAGGAGTACATCTACAAAGAACCGAAGTTCACACCGCTGTCTGAGATCTCCCAGAGGCTCCTGAAGCTGTATTCTGAGAAGTTTGGACAGGAGAATGTAAAGATGATTCAGGACTCTGGGCGGGTGAGATTCTGGAAATTATTGATCTAGTTTTAACTTCTAACAGGGATCCAATTATCAGGAGATGAAAAAGTTACGGGATTGTATCAGCTGATGCAACAAAGCAAGTTCTTCACCTCTTTTATTTTTCTTTTCACCAAACATTTTAAAAAAATGCATCACATAACCTGCTGCTTCTTGATGCCTTTACAAGAGAAAAAGTGTGTTTTTCTTTCGGATGCATTTATTGATGCATTCAATAAAAGAAATCCAGCATTAATTGTTGGCTGTTTGATCAGTGTCGCACTAGTTATTATTATTTTTGTTTCCTCTACAGATCAACCCAAAAGACCTGGACTCCAAGTACGCGTATATCCAGGTCACCCATGTGACTCCGTACCTTGACGAGAAAGAGCTGGCCGACAGGAAGACTGAGTTTGAAAGGAGCCACAACATCCGCCGATTTGTATTTGAGATGCCTTTTACAATCTCTGGCAAAAAGCAAGGCGGCGTGGAGGAGCAGTGCAAACGCAGGACTATACTTACCAGTAAACTGCTTTTTTTTTACATCCAAGTATTGCTGTAATTGTTATTCCTTTGTTAAACAAAACTATTTCATTCATTAATGGATACCTTCTGAGAGAGTAAAATTTAAGAAATTATATCAGAGAATGTATTTTTTGGGGATTTTAAGTGACTGACCAAAACAAAGAAGCACATGATGGAATGAAGATGATACCTGGAAAACGAAAAAAAGAACATTGTGGCCTAAATATGTGTTTAAAATGTTTGATGATGATACAAAATAATATTTTTAATGCACCTTATTGTCTAAAATAAGTACACTTTGTGCAGAGTAATATTTTATTAAATCGAGGGAGGAAAAATAATCCCTGTTGCAAAGAGATGAGCATTTTCACCCTTTTTTGTGATTTGGTTTAATTGTGTAAAGATATCTTTGTATGTCAGTTTGCACCTGACTTTTAGAGGCACTAAAAAGGTGTTGAAAATGCAGCGACGGTTGCATTTGTGATTCCGAAAATCGCTTTGTACATTTGCATATTCTACCACAATTAATTTGCGTGGTTTGGTCATTAGAATATGATCTGCTTATTGATAAAGGCAAAGGTTCAAAGAAGGGTTTGCACACGATGTCTGCTGAATTGCAAACGGCAATCACTTTGCACCTACATTAAAATTCTATTCTCTGGCTACAAACAACGTCTGCACCCATTTTAAGGCAAATAAGCCTTCTGAAGATCAGGCCCTTAGTGCCAGAACCCAACAGCATGCCACACATTTAAAATTCCTTCTCCTTCTACTTCTAAATCTGGAATTACTAAACACAATTTATCCTGACATAATTATTTTCTTAAAGAAAAACATAGTCTAATAAAGCCTTCCTATTCCTGAGCCACAAAATCTATCATTAACACACACAGCAGATTTCCCATCAGTCGGTCACTCCTTGCATAAGTCAGCAAAATGTTCCTGTTTATCAGTAGAAGATCTTGATTAGCTTTTGGACATGTCAGCTGTTTAACATGTACATTTCCTAATCCCAATTATTGCTTTATGGTTCAAACGATACAAAAGTTCAGTTTTATCTTCTTATCTGCAATATGTGGGAGCTTTCATTTGATGTGCAGTCCACATGCAGGTGGATGCTGAACCGTAAAAGTGACAAAAGTGTTGAATATATTGCAAGCTTTTCACTTCTCTGTTTTTCGGCTCCTGCAGCAACACACTGTTTTCCCTACGTGAAGAAGCGTATTGCTGTGATGTACCAACACCACACCGATCTGAGCCCAATAGAGGTGGCCATCGACGAAATGAGCAAAAAAGTAGCAGAGATCAACCAGCTGTGCTCCTCCAGCGACGTGGACATGATCCGCCTGCAGCTCAAACTGCAGGGCAGCATCAGTGTCCAGGTTTCTACTTTGGATCTTGTCTCAACACAAATAAACACCTGCAAAAAAGAATAGTATACTAAAATAAAAAAATAACACCCTCTACCACAGGTAAATGCGGGACCACTTGCATACGCCCGAGCTTTTCTAGACGACTCTAGTGCCAAGAAGTATCCAGATAACAAGGTCAAGCAGCTGAAAGAGGTCTTCAGGTGAGATGTGAAGGTCTTGCACCTGGCTGCACATAATCCCTCCTCAACACATGCTTACCATGTTTTTGTAAGCAGGCATTTTGTGGAGGCCTGTGGCCACGGTTTGGGCATTAATGAGCGACTGATCAAAGAGGACCAGCAAGAATACCACGACGAGATGAAGGCAAACTACAGAGACCTGACCAGAGAGCTGTCCATCATCATGCACGAGCAGGTAAGCTGCAGCTTTTTTTTTTTTTCCAACTGGAGTTGTTGTAATAACGTAACACCTTTAATCTCTCGTTGAAACGGTTTGTTAAAAGAAAAGCACTCAGAGGTTATTTCTAATGTTTTATAGAGGGATAAAACACTCTCTGATAACATTCTCTGTATTTTTTTCTTTGTGCTGACATGAGCAGATATGATGGTAATGCAAGTGGCAACAGTATGCAACTGATGGAGTTGGTAATTGTTGGTCTAGCTCGACAAACACAATTGGAATTGAAAGGGTTAAGCTGGTAAAAGTCATGACTCTTATTCAGTTATACAAAACTAAGGTTTCAACACTTGACCCAAAGACTCAGTTATCAGATCATAAACTGCTTTATCTTTGCATGTCTGCAGTAAATGGGAAATCAGCCTGACATGAATATTCATAAACATGAGGTGCACTTTAGCTGTGCAGTTACATTATTTCTTTTCTAACATTTGAGCTGTCAGGAGCAATTGTTTTCATTATAAACTGTTTCTTTATTAACCTTATTCTTCGTCCCTGAAAAGTTTATTAGGTACTAATTTTCTTTTCTGGCTTTCTATCCTAAACCTGTGAGACAAGAGCCAGAATATTCTACCAAGAGTCCAAATTTAAACCCTGCTCAATCTCCTAATGCTCTCTAAGCTAGCTAGACCAAGAGTTACCATTTGGCTTCTTTTATTTTGGCTTGCAATGTATGTTCTTGCATGCGTGTCCAGAATGTTTGGATGCATGCAGTATGTGTTTTTGTGTACATATGCATTTGAATATGTGTGCTTCAAATTTGTTTTATCTTAAATGCACCAATACAAATGTTGTAGCTTAATTCTGTAACATGTTAAGCTGATTTTAATACATTTAGAAAGGAGTGTAATATGAGAAAGTACAAGAAAAGTCCATCCATCCATTTTCTGACACGCTTTTTCCTACTCGGGTCGCGAGGGGTGCTGGTGCCTATCTACAGCAATGAGCAGAGAGGAAATGCTGCATCCTGTGTGAGCAGCAGTAGCTGTTATTACAGAGTTATTACACAGTTGACTTTTTAACTAATATATTCAGTTGTTTTTTTTAACATAGCCTGTAATCTACTGTTCCTAAAAAGTTACAGTTTAGATAACATGTTAATGGATTAGAATAATTTCACCATGACTACATAATTGCTCCTTTATTTAATTTTAAAACTGTCCGTGAAACGTCACAAACCTCAGACTTGCAGTGTAGGATTAAAGGAGAAGTCTGGTCAGCAAGGAATGATCAGTGGATCATTATTTATACCTAAAACTAATACGTTTGCAGTGATTTAATGAATTTAGTGTTAATCAGTAAAAAAAAAAAAAAAATAATCAAAACAATAATTTTTGTTGAGATCACCAAGTCCGGGAACCGCCATTTTGTGTCGTTCCTGACATTTTTCGGCAGTGATGTCACTGTTTGATTAGTCGAAGGCCATTCTCCACCTTTTGCAAGCAAAGTCAATGGGAACTACTCGACACATTTGCAATCAACAACAATTATTTAAGATTTCGAGAGGACTTCACCATTGAAATTCGTGTGAGCTATAGTTAAACTGACAATGCCCACGTGCATGGCAGTTTGATGTTGTAATATATCGGATAAAAGTGAAAAAACATTTGTTCCGTCACCTTTCCGATTCATGATCCTCCACGGACGGTTTCGATGTTGGATTGCCAACTTGAAGAGGGAGGATTAGCCATCAACCTTCTGGCCAGAGAAAAATCACGTAATATGTAGCCAACATTTGGAAGAATGTTTTCAAGATGACTTGGATAATAGTGTGTTGTGACAAACACCAGATACAGCACTGGGACTTGCTCAACAGCCGATACCGCACTGTGATATCACAAACCGGTAGTTGGCAGTAGTGTTCTTTAACAAACATCGATGTCTCCAGTAAAGCACATTCAAATGAAAATTACTCTTGATTAAAAACACTTGTCATTTATTGAGCAGTATGTAATAATTTAACATTTACAGTGCTTTTAGAAGTTTAAGTTCTGAATATGACCGGACTTCTCCTTTAACAGTGAAAAGATGGCTAGTTTAAAGTTAAAGCTGTGCGAATTATTCAACTGTTTTAAGTAAAAAAAAAATAAAGATTTTACAGCAAATGATCAAACAGGATTTTTCATCTTGGCATTCTGGGCCCTTGAAGAACAATAATAGGTTCCTGTGGAGCAGGTCAGATGTACCCTTTTTGGCTCAAATCCGTTGGCACTCTCAGCTCAAGATCAAGCTCAATCTGTTCATTCTTGCTATGCTTATTTCAAATAAGAAGCAAAAAAAAAAAGGTATAATTACAAGGTTTTAGTCCCAGCATCCTTCTTTCTGAGCAGGTAAATCAATTTCACCCCGTGCACTACAGTCTGCTTTGAAAATAAATGAAGAACTCAGCCTGAGTTCTTCTTCCTGACAGTGTGCAGCCTTGGGGAGCAAAGGTAAATGAACTGAATCTTTTCAGCTTGTTATGGGATTGCTGCTGCTCTGTCACTCTAACTAAATCTGATCAAATACAACAGAAAACTTTGCATTGCATTAGGTAGGGGGAAGACTCACACTTGAGAACAGCAACAGGTAAACGTTGTAATAGAAACAGCTTCCCAGAATTTTTTTTTGTGAACAAAAATAGCTGAAAATTCTTAAAATAGGTTTCATAATAATGAGCTATGAAACAAATGTAAGGAAAAATGAAAGATTCTTTAGCGCCAAAACAAACCATTATCATGCTGCCTACTGCACTTCTGAGGTGTAATATTTTAACCCAATATGAGTAGCTGGATTGTGTCACCATTACTCATGGAGAGAGGAATTTAATTTGCAGCACTAGAAGAGATTAATACTGAACTTTGACAAGAAAAAAAACCTGTAAACGAATCAAGCTTAGAGTGAAGGGGAGCAAATACAGTAAATCAGAGTAAAAATTTGGCCAGTTGTAATAATAGGGTGGCGGACTTAATCAGTGAAATTCATTGGCAAGTGGATCATCTTTAGGACTGAACAGAAAGCCAGACCAGGTGTGGCTACAATAAGGCTAAGAAAAACAGACACAAGAAGAGCAGTAAAGAGAAGATTAGCTGACAAAAGCAATATAGTCTCCTTTTTATTATTAACATCTAAATGATAAAAGTGTGTATATTTTGAATGAGAGTCCAGGTTTCTTAGATCAACAAAAATAATGCATATGGCCTCCATTAGGGAATTTTCATTACACTCCACAGGATCGCTACCAAACAACACGGTGATTCCCTCTTCCTTTATCTAAGGTTTGCCCATATCGGCCTTCATCATGAGCTTTTCTTTTTGATTTGATTGTCGCCTCACAGATTACTCCCGTTGAAGACGGAATGAAGAGTGTCCTCCCAGACTCTCTTCACATCTTTAACGCCATCAGTGGAACGCCGACCTCTGTCACCATCCAGGGCATCCCGCACTCGGCCTCAGTGATATGAGCGGCTTCTGGTTGTGAGACTAGTGTGTACACCACTGAAACCAGATTGGATGGGTCAGCTTACAGAGAAGATGCTGGGATCACCTATAACTCTCCTTTCCTGCTTTGTTTTCTGCTCCACTCAGTCAGCCATGGTTTGAGACTCTCTGGATGGCCATATAAAAAGCAGAGCCCAACAAGACAAGTAGCTTTGCAGCAGAAATTTTAATCCTGCATTATAGGCATTTTTTTTATATATTTTTTTTTTAATGAGATTTATAATGTCGCCTGTTTCTACAAAAAGACTAAGCACTGTTTTCCGTAAAGACTTCCTTTTGGGATTTTTAATACATGCATGTCATCACGCCCTTCTAACAGCCCATTGTTGTTTTTATATTGTGTTTAGTGTTTTTATGTACAGTATTACACTTTTATAAGCCAATGGTTTGTTTTTTTTATTCAAATTTATGCTGCAAACATCCATGCTCATCTCTCTGGACATGAAGTTACATTTTCAGAAAAGGCTTTTTTGTTAGTTTTTTTAAGTATAAGTCTTTATCATGTTAGCATTAAATCTATCTTGAACAGCAGTTTTTATGTATGTATTTAAAAGCCATTGCAAACACAGTGTATTCCAAGTTTTTTTATTGTTGTACATAAAAAAATACTATGTGCAATACTTGCAAAGCATCTTGCTGTGTCGAGATCAAACACTGTAAAAATATATATATATATTCACCTTTTTGCCAAAGCGATGAGGTGTGGGTCGGGGGGGCACTATGCCTACTGTGGAGAAAATATGAAGCTGATACTGTTTTATGATTCTCTTTTATTGTTTAAGAAAATGTCGTATATTTGAGCATTTTGTTTATAATATTTAACTCAAGTCACCATTCTGCTGTTATACAGAGATATCCCCTAATGCTTATCTTTTAAATAAAAGCACTCATTTCTTTCCACATGCACACACACGTCTTCATTTATTAAAGTACTATAATGTATTCCCCTTTCCAAAACTCCTGCTTTTCATTATGCACTATGCTCTAACAAGCTTTAAAGCACCATTGGAAGAGAAACAGGCCCACAGCATCCTGGATCCTCCACCACACTTCGTAGAGGACCTTCAGGTACTTTACTTTATATTCCTTTATTTTATACCAAACTTACAGTATTACTGTTTCATCTTCTTGTAAAGCTTTTTTTTTGTCTCATCTGATAAAAGTGCTGGGTTTAAGTTGGAGCTACAGTTAATGAAAAAGATGAAAGATGAAGATGAAAAAACAGCATCTTGTTTTTTCAGTGAACTTGGCATGAACAGAGTCTTATCCCCACTAAATCTGGACATCTATGAGCAAACATCTAGTTATTTCAGCACAGTCAGCTCTGTTGAACATTAAGCTTTTAGTCCTTCTGTCCTGTCCAAATGTAAGACAATATTTGCCATTACCCTAATCTTTTAGCCTGACGTAGTCCGACTCAATTCTAGTCAGAATATGAGTCTGATACTGCTCCATAGAGCTGTGATTATGGGGCGTGTTCTTCTTCTTCTTGTTTTATGGCGGTTGGCAAACAATTAAGAGGTGCATTACCGCCACCAACCAGTAATGAGTGTGGATCAAGACAGACATGCTCAAAAAATAAAAAATAAAAAAGGGGAAAAAACCTAAATTCTTTTCACTAAACCTGTAGCCAATAAATAACGAAAAAGTAATCTTCCTTTAAATCTTCTTCCCACTGTTTTTGCCAATCTTCTCGGATCTTTCTTTTAAAAACTTTTAACTTCAATTTTACTCATATCAATTTTTATATCACTCTTACTTTGGTCTATTGCCATCTGCCTCAAGTTTTTGTATAACTTTATCCAACGACATATTCCTCATCCCCAAGAATTTTTCAGCTCCTTTAACAATGATTTTGATTTTCTCATTTTTATGTTTAACCTGGTCCGTGCAGTTAATAACATAAGCCACAAACAAAACAAGTTTGTCAAAGTCAACAGGGTTATAAACCCTGGCATGCTGCTCTGGTTCTCGCCTTAGTTCTTGAATGTTACTCACAGTTTCCTTTTGCCTTTCCTGAACCTTCTTTAACGCCTCAGCATAACTTAGATTGTTTGTTGATTTCACTTTTTGAACCTCAACTGCTTTCTTCCTAACTTCACACCCTCCATATGTTGCCCTGTGCTCTCCACCACAATTACAGCATTTAACCTGAGTATTTTCACCACATTCTTGTATTTTGTGCTCCCCACCACATTTAAAACATCTCTGTTTGCCCCTGCACACTGCAGCAATGTGACCATATCTCTGACACTTGTAACACCGAAGTGGAGGAAGAACATAAGGCCTGACTGGATAGCACATGAAACCCACTTTAACTCTCTCTGGGACTTCTGGAGTAGAAAATTTCAGAAGCACAGACAAGCTGTCAACTCTCTCATTGTTCACTGTTTTCTGCAATCTCTTTATATCAATGACCTCAACATTATGGATGTTATGCTTTAATCTCTCCAGATCTTCATTAACCGGAATTCCGTAAATAACTCCTCGGGAATCTTTCTTTTCACCCAACACTCTTTTACTCTCCACTCTTTTCTTTCCAATGCTTTCAACACTCATTGCTTTCCTTTTGTGCTCTTCTGATTTACAGACGATTAGCAAGTTTCCATCTCTCAGAGTTTTAGCCATTTCAACTTCCCCCACTTTCTTTTTTAGCTCCTTAGAGACTGTTACTGGGCTCAGAATAATATTTTCATCTTCCTTTCTGAATTTTAATATTATCTTCACCTCTTCTTTCATGATTTTTTTACGTACACCCTTGCTTCCTTCATCTGTGCTTTCGTCTTCAAGGTTTCTTTTGATTCCTGAATTCTCACAATTTCTGCCCGCTTCACTACTTTTGGATTTTCCATTTCTCCGGTAACTACCAACTGGCATCCAACTATCCATATCCGATTCACTTTCTAGCTCTTCCTCATCCTCTACAACTTGAGCCGCCGTCTTGATCCCACAAACTGGCTTTTGACTCGGATCAGTGTCATTGTCATCGTCTCCTTCTTCCGACGAGGACCCCCAAATTATTTCGCCGTTTGAGTAGGCTACAGGACTTGGCATCTGTTTTCTTCGGCGACTAGCTAAAGAATCAAACTCCAGCTGACCAACTCAACCTTCTTCTTCTTCTGTCCAGCATGGGGCGTGTTTTGAACGAACCAGGAAAAAAAATGCCTCTGCACTCAATTGGATAGACCTACAACCAATAAGAGCAACGGAGTGCGTGACGTATCTTAAGCGAGGCATAGTTGTTGTCCACAAAAATCAAAGCGTGCAGTTTCACGCCTAGAATAAGAAGATGAGACTTGATCGCGTTTCTCTGTTCCTCTTTTAAAATTAATTTGCTGTCGATATCTTCTAGAATAGACCTAATAGCAGAATCTACTCACCCAAACTCTCCAGCGGCAGCCATTATTGTTGTCACCCTAGCGCGCTTTGGTCACGTGGTTGATAACGTTACTCTTGATCATCTGTCCATCATCGTATAAAGCCCGCCCTGACAATTTGATTGGATCGCCTGACAGTGGGCTTTAATACTCGCGCTACTATGGAGCAGAGCCAGACCGAACTTCCCCGAACTCAAACCTTGTGGGCGGGACTAAGTTCGGACTGGCACCCAGGCTACTAATCTTTAGCTCCATCCACAGATACCAAAATGTTACAGTGTCATGCTCGGAAAACAAAAGGACCCAGTTTTCGAGGCAAAGAGACAGTTAGGTTTCACGAAATGTTTATTTAAGATGGAACTGCAGAGAACAGTGTCCTTGTCTAAGGCAGGAATCTCTGCAGGAGGAGAACAAGCAGCAGATAACAACAGAGCAGACAAAGGAAGGCAGGATAATCCAGAGCGCGAAGTCAAAGAAATGCTTGGGAGTCAGAGCCAGGAGATCAGAGGTCTGAAGAGGTGCCGAAGGGAATTCCAGGACAGTGTCGGTAAACAGTTCCATGTTCCATACACAGACGGGCAGAAATCCAGCAGGAGTCCGAATACAGGTCAGGCAAACTGATCAGAACAGGAACAGGCAGACTAACAGGTCCAGAAGAAGAACGGGTCAGCATCTGGCAATCCGAAAAACTCAGGAACACTGGAAAATTCTCATTGAAGGCTCCAATAATCTGGCACTGATGACTGGTGTGAAGGCTGGTTAAAAAGAGGCTGAAGCAGGTGGATCCGATGAACGGTAATGAGAACTGGGCAGAGATTGGCGGGTGAATGAAATGAGTAATCAGACCAGTTATTAGCACCGAGATCATGACATACAGTACTACCAGTCAGAAGAATTATGTTGTTAAAAGTAAAAAATCTGGAGTGACTTTGGGCTTTCCCTTGCATTAGAAGTTAAATGTGTCCTTTATTTTTTCAGCTTTTTTTTGCATTGTTGAAACAGATGGCAAAAGAGCTTATTCGACTTCTGCATCTTTTTAAGGAAAATTTGTAAAAATGAATGGTTGTTTATGGAGGACTGGGGACCCAAAAATGCCACAGTCCCCTGCAGTGAGCTTTCTGTTTCACCCTGCTTAGTTTTTTAATATCCATCTTTGTTTATAAAGGGTCACTTTATAAAAACTGCCTTTGTTTTGTTGTCATATCCTGATTTATGCATTTCTGAACTTATCTGTTTATTTGAACTTTTCTATTTTGAAGAGTGGTTATAAGCAATGGGTCACATCTTGGTTTAACCTGAAAAACAGAAAATTATGGATTACTAATTAAAGATTTTTATGTAGTTATATTACCATTTTGAAATGAAAATTGCATTAATCTGCTTTCCACATTTTGGAGTACTGTCTTGCAAAGTCTAATGGAATGATCATGCCATCTATCAGCTGCATCTCACGTTCCCACCCTGTTGTAAAAGCAACAGAGCAATGGAAAAGACAGCGGAAGGGTTAGAGATAAGCAATATAACATAAAGCATTTCAACTCCCACCTGTGAGGTGTGAAAGATACAGGATCAGGTGCTCCTGGAACAACCTGCAAAGGATTAGCAAGGGCCAAGAGAAAGCAGGCAGCAGCCTCAATCAGACATCATGACCGGTGAGATTATAGAGCAATATTCTGTATGATTTACAAGAATATGTAGATGCTTTAATAAAAAAGTCGAATTAAAGTTGTTTTGTTGCTAAGGAAGATTATTTTGCCTTCAGACAAAGACAGTCCCAAAAAAGAAAAAAAGGGAAGAGGAAAGGTAAAGAAGTTCATTTTATTTTTAAACTGAGCTTTAAAACAGATCATTTTTAAGACTAAAATTCATTTTAAATCCTAATTTGAATGCTGGATTATTACCCCAGAGTTTGATTATCACTGTGGGGGATTTTTAATTATTTCTCTACTTTTACATTTGGTACAAAAGTAAAGAATTATTTAAATATTTCAACTTTTTTTATGCACTTATGCATCAATTAAAATGCAATAAAAATACAGTAAATCATACAATTCTGATTTGCTCATTTTCATGTCTGATTTAATGTTGAATATTCTCTAAAAGTAACTTTGTGCTGATTGGTCCGTCTATATCTTGAAGGTGTATTTTCTTTTGTTCTTTCTACTTCCTGAATAGAGTAAAGAAGTGTTCGGCTACCCAATCAGCATCTTTTTCATTATAGTTAATGAGTTCTGTGAGAGGTTCTCCTATTATGGAATGCGAGGTGAGTTCTCTGGCAAGCAACACGTTAACCCTTCGAAGAAGAAAAAAACAAAACTCTAATAAGCAGACTACATCAAGATAACAAAAAGAATTGGTTGTTGGGAGGGAGTCGTTTTATTGTGATTTAAATAAAGGTCTAACCCAAGTTTGTACGTAGTGTGTATACTATATAGTTATATTTTTTGTTTTTCAATCAAGCTACAGCTTTCTCTCAGTTCAGGTTGGTTCTTTTTTGAACCTGTAATTATATGATACAGTAGTAAATGATTCATAAATTGATCATGGTGCAGCAGAAAAAGCTGTTGTTGCCTTTCCACAGCTGTGCTGGTGTTGTACTTTAAGTACTTTTTTCAATGGAATGATGACTTGGCCATTTCCATCTATCACACCTTTGTGGCTTTCTGCTACCTGACCCCTATTTTTGGGGCCATTGTGGCTGACTCCTGGCTTGGAAAGTTTAGGTAAGTTTGTTTTCAATCTGAGGTATAACAATACTTTTCCTCTTTTTCTCTATGATTTAAAATTCTGGCCCTCTATTTCCACAACTTTGTTTTAGTAGCCTTTTACACTGCTGTATTAGATACATGAGGGATTAAATCCTTGAGCATTCATTAGCCTTTGGTGCAATAAAAATAAAATCAAAATACTTCAGTGACTTGATCCAAGGAGGACTACCTGCAGAAGTAAAATGCTTTCACATGTAAAGTTTCATTACTTGCTAGGCTATTCTGCATGCTTTATCTCCCAGGACTATCATCTACCTGTCGATTGTTTACGCGGTTGGCCAGGTGGCCATGGCTGTCAGCGCTATCCATGACATCACTGATAAAAACAGAGACGGGACACCAGACAATCTGACCTTTCATGTGTAGGTTCCACATTTTTCTACATGGATAAATATTTGTTTCTAGTCAGTACACCGGCCCTCTCCTGCACTTGTTCTTTTTCCTCATACAGTGTGCTGTCCATGGTGGGTCTCATGCTCATTGCTCTTGGAACTGGTGGCATCAAACCATGTGTGGCTGCCTTTGGTGGAGACCAGTTTGGAGATCAACAGGTTGGAACAAAGCAATTAGTTTAGCCTCTAATCTAAGGTCACATATGCTTGATTTTCATCTTCAGCTTGCATATTAAACATCCAGTATCTTAATGACTTTATTGCTCATGATTCCTCCAAGCCAACCCATGTTTTATCTGCATGCGTTGTCATCCTTCACACTCTTTTTGGCTGTGAATCATGCTGCAATGCGAGCTTACTATGTCAGCTTTGACCCTGGCAAACTAAATAGAAGAAAATCCACACTGATTAAAGGCGTCATTTGCTGCAAATACCTAAAAGTTAGATCAATTTGCTTACTTTAAAAACATCTGTACCTCATCTAACTATAGTTAGCTGCAAACCAAGGAGATGTATCCAATCCAGCACGTATTGCTGCAAGCATTAAAAGTTTAAAATATGTGAAGCCACTATTGAACCTGCCGGTAAACCAAAAACCCTGGTTGGTCAGTGTCTGTGTGCTGCAGGATTAGTAAAAAGTCATGCATTTTGTTCTGGCCTAGCTAGGAAAGGGTTATGACCACATTTGACATGAAGGAAGAGTGGTTCAGATGTGAAAACAAACCTATCATTTGTCAGCCCCTCCTAGAGGACCCCATATATAAATGCAGACTTTGCTTTGAATATCAAAATATGAAGTGCATTTCTCCTTTCTTTAAGAGGGGGGTTTAAGGTTATAGTTCAGCAACCTTAGCATACCACAACATTTTTCAAGCTCTTTTTATACTTTTTTTGTTTTTTCTTTTTATTAAAGGTATAGTGGAGAATGTTCTTTTTCCGGGTGGATCATTAAAATAAGTGGTCCTCCTAATTGTCAATCATTCTGGTGAAATGTTTATGTAAAGCCGTCCTACGTGCTCATCCCCATTTCCACTTACCAAATGGTCTGAGGGTTGTGCATGTGCATTTTTTTAAAGGTGAGAGGTCAGGTATTTTTGAATATTTGTGCAAATCCTCCACTATACCTTTAATGTGCACTTGAGGCAGCTGAATAAAGTTGCCAGCCATCCCTTGCAATAAAGGAACTGTCCTATATTTAGAGCAAATGTATGTGCGGAAATGCATCCTGGTTAAATGTTTACAACATCACTTCATACAAAGAGAAGAAAATGCAAAAAGAAATAACAAGTTTATAATGCCACTAGGGTGGAGGACAACACCTGACCAAGAAGTGGTCCTTTAAATAACTTCATATATTTTCATGGAGTTGGCAACCCTATATAATGATAGAGCAACTTAACAAGAGATAATCTGCTAAGCTATATTGGCAATAAACAATAAAACAGTTGTGGCATAAAAATCTACAACCATAAAGCCATCAGTAATACATTTGCAGATTTTTCCATGGATTCCCAATAACAAACCTATTGTGTCTTTATTTAGGAAAAGCAAAGAAGAACTTTCTTTTCAGTTTTCTACCTCTGCATTAATGGTGGAAGTCTTCTGTCAACCATTATAACTCCGATCCTCAGAGGTACATGTTGCACACATTTAACTGTTCAAAAACCTAAATAATGAATTTTAAAATCCAGCTCACTGACTGTAATGATGTTTATTTTCTGCAGCTCAGGACTGTGGCATCCACAGTAAGAGCAAGTGCTACTCTCTTGCTTTTGGGGTGCCTGCAGCCCTGATGGTGGTTGCTCTTGGTATGATTAAATAAACATCTGAAAAATTCTTCCCATAATAAGTTTTTATTAGAAACAGAGTCCTTATTCTAAATCTCTTTTAACAGCGGTGTTTATCATGGGAAGCAGTATGTACTACAAAGCTAAACCAGAGGGGAATATCATGTTCAAAGTGTCTAAATGTATAGGGGTAAGTCTTCTAAATTACTGTTGTCTATTTTCATATAATTTTACCAAACATCCAATTTTAAGATTCGTTTTCTCTTTTATTTCAATTATCTGAAACACAGTTTGCAATTAAAAATCGGTATAGACACAGAAGCAAGCAATATCCTAAGAAGGAGCACTGGATGGACTGGGCGGAGGAGAAATATGATGTGAGTTTCTTGTTTCATGGATTGCAGCAAGGTGTTACTCTCTGTAGATGTAATTATTTATTTCCTGTTTATCTGTGCTCTAGAAACTCCTCATTGCTCAAATCAAAATAGCGCTGAGGGTTCTCTTCTTGTATATCCCACTGCCCATGTTCTGGACCCTTTTCGATCAAAAGGTATTTCTATATGAGTCGTCATTTCTCAAGGGAGCATGACGTCCTTTCAGCAGATGTTTTATTTATTTATTTTCACTTTGATAAAGGGCTCAAGATGGACTCTACAAGCCACCACAATGGATGGAAATTTTGTAAGTTTGGTGACAAAAGCGACAGCATTGTGTTCATGGTTCTACATAGCAGTTAATTCATGTTGTTCTACATTTGTTTGATTTTTTTCTTTCTGCAGGGGGCAATTGTGATACAGCCTGATCAAATGCAGGTGAGTAGAGAGAATATATTTTAAAGGGTTCGAACACATTTACCGACCTCTGCTGGACAAGATGGTCACTGTAATGTTTGTTCGCTGAAGACAATCAACCCCATCCTGATCCTGACTCTGGTTCCAATTATGGACAGCCTGATATACCCTCTGATCAGAAAGTGTGGTCTGAACTTTACGTAAGTAAGGTGGAATATTGTGTTTTTCCTTTGCTTTTTATGTCACAACAAAAGCTTAAATCAACTCTCTATATTAAACATTATCGGATGATACTCAGAAAGCTGTTTTAGTGGATTGGTTCATTTATTTACCCAATATTAATCTAGTGGCAAAACAAACCCTCGCTTTTTTCTAGCATCTTGTCTGTTTATTTTGTTGTAATTGCACACTTTAATATTTTTACACACAAAAGAATTAAATCATTCCCTGTTTTTTTTTTTTTTTTAAACAACTGTTAAACATGGTGGTGGCAGCATCATGCTGTATAAATGACTCTGAGTTTGCTATATTTGGATCATTTGCCAATTGAAGGGAATTATAAAACAGCAAAAAAAACTTTAGTCCTGATTGTTTCCTTTTAGAACTATTGGACAGATTGTTGTATGACTAGTCCCCTCAAAAGAATAAAGTTTTAAATAAATCAATAAAATTAAAAAATTAAATAGTATACTTTTTACTGAAAATAGGCAATAAATAATCATCCTTAGAATAGACCTACGTTTCAACCATTAATGTCTTAGTAGTTAAATTATGATTTTCTTTTGTTGCTAAACTAACTCTTCCAATGGTATGAATAGATATGGTATGGTACAGATATATTTTTATTTCATAATTCCACTTTACAAATGTATGAATTATACAATAAAACAGCAATGCATTATTTCACATCAACAGACCCCTGAGAAAAATGACTGTAGGGATGATTTTGGCAGCACTTGCTTTTTTCTGTGCAGCGGTGATCCAGCTTCAAATTGATGTAAGTTGAGAATTTATTTTTGTTTTTTCTCTCCTGCTATGTCAAGCGAAATATTCAAAACAAAATAAATGTCAGCCTTTTGTACTTATTTCTAAAAACAAACTTCTTTGACCTGATTTTCAGAAAACCTTGCCTGACTTCCCATCTAAGACCCAGAGTCAGCTGAAGTTACTTAACATGGGAAACACTGCTATTAAAGTCCAGCTTCCAGGCAGTGAGGAGTTCACTCTTCCTGGAGCTCAGGTATTTTATTTTTTTAAATAAATGTTTTTACCATCATTAAATCGCTTAATATTCAATACTTGATGCATACATACCTTTTCTCAAAGTTGTTTTTTGCAGTATCTATTTTTTTATTTTTATTTTTTTTGGCACTAATTTACAGGCCAGTGAAGATTACTTCCAATTTGATAGTGAACAAATTGTTGTTTCAGTCGGTAATCCTTCTGTCACAAAAAGTGTTCTCCTTACCAAAGAACAGCGGCAGACACTTCTTATCCCCTCAGCTATCAATGATGAATGGCTGCTGGTGAGAGACCATCACAAAATAATATAAAATAAAGTTACACAAGAGTATCCATAACTGCTTAAAACAAAGGTGTTTGTTATTGGATTTCTTCAGGCTGATGATTTGATTTATAAGCCGCAAGAAGGAAACAATGAAATCCGGTAGGTCCAAACATTTATTCTTCACCTGCTTTAACAGTTTTGCTATCTGACAGAAAACATGAAGAACCCTCTGTTTTAATTCATCAAATCTACTTTGTTTCTGTTCTCTCAATGGATTTGGTGAATATCTTCCCATTTTAGGTTTATAAATGGAATGAGTAAACCACTCAACGTCTCCTCTGATGCAGTCCAGCTTGGGGTGATTAAGCCATTTCATTATTCAAACTACACCCAGATAAAAAATGGAAGGTGAGGGTCCTTATCCACATTTCACAATGTTTCACTTATATGTTTCCCTGCCTTACTGAGCAGCAGTTTGTTGATTACTTTCTGTCTTATGAAGGGCCACATTCACCTTGCAGGATGGGTCACATTCATGTGAATACAGCAAGGATTTTGGATTCGGAGGCTCATATACATTCTTTGTTCCCAGCACATTATCTTTTGGATCCAATGTAAGTTTTACACTTGATGATTATAGTTTTTGGTAAAGTTGCAGAGGGACTCATAAAAGGAGGAGGAGGATGGTGATCTACATTTTAACATTGTGTTTAAAGTTTAGACAGCTGTTTTTTTTTATTACTCTGCACCACAAATGTATTGTTTTCTGCATTTGTTAACCCTCTCTTCCACGACAATAAAGCTGACCAAATGGCACCCACACTATCACTCTCACTGTTTTAAAACGCATCTTCTTCCTGCACAAGCTGTGCTTATCAAATCTGTTCATTTTGGCAAAACTTTTAAACATTTTCTTTCATTATAACCATAAACTTTAGTGTAATGTAGAGGGGTTATAAACCCACTATATGGGATTATATATACCAACATTATGCAATGCATAACTGAAGTGGAAGCATAACGAAACATGGTTTTCAACATAAAAAATCTGAAGTTTAAATGGCCATACTATAGCCCAAGTACAAGGGCCCCCAAAGCCCTGTACTCTACATTCAGTCAGTCACCCATTCACATACACATTTACACACTGATGATGGAAGGCTACATTGTAGCCACAGCTGCCCTGGGGCACTCTGACACAAGTGAGGCTGTCGTACACGGGCCACAATCAGTAGGTATTGTGGGTGAAGAGTCTTACTGAATCTCCCTTTGGGATTAAGAACATTTTGGTGAATTGAATTCGATTGGAGTGAATTGAATTACAGAGATGGACAGAGTTAAAGTTCTAACCATTAATCCTCTGGTTGCAGGGCAAACCTCTGCATCACTTTTGTCCTACTTAAAATAAAATCCTTCATATACCACTTAATTAAGGAGCTGTGTCCACATTTTATTGAGTTTTTTTATGCCTGTTTCAAACTATCTATTACCTAAGTATGATATGCATGGGAAGTGTTTTACGACTTGATATCTTTGAAAGGAGCTTTATAGATCAATTTAACGTACCTACAGTTTAAATTAGATGTAAATCCAGCTGGTCTGTATATGCACCACAGTCTGTTAGAGAACCTTGGTGAACAAACACCATAAAACAAAGGAGTGAACCAGACAGATCCAGAATCAAACTGTGAAAATAATTCAAACCCAAATTATGGTCTAAAACAAAAGTATTCATGCATTAATGTTACCTCTGGGAAAACCTGTTGACCAGACAACTATTTGTCCCACAGTCCATTTTTCTTTCAGGAAAAGTGGCACAAGAAAATCCAGCGTTGAAAGAAGTCGTTACGAATACCATTGTGTTTTTGCTTTGTTTTTTTGTTATTGTTTTTTTGTTTGTTTTTTTACATGAATGTGATACATATGTTTATTTTCTCTAATTTATGATAATTGGTTGACTTGTTTCAGTGTCAGGAGTCGATAACTGAGACAGTGAACATAAAGCCAAACTCGGTACACATGGCTCTCCAGATCCCGCAGTACTTCCTCATCACTGCTGGTGAAGTGATGTTTTCTGTTACTGGCCTGGAGTTCTCCTATTCACAAGTACGTATATTTAAAAAAAAACATATAAAAAAAACATATAAATTAAAAAAATCATTGTTTATGCTACATATCATTGTATAATGATATTTAGCCCTACTTGAGACTATAGTCTAGAATGCAGCAATCTGATTGAGCTACGACTAGTAGAAGGATCAATTAATTATTTTAGATTATTGGTTAACTATAAATTAATTGAATTGTTGCAGGAGTTCATATTTTATAATATAAACTATCTCTATTGATTATTCCTGGCTTTTAACTTTTAAATAATTTCTTCTTATTAATAAGGCACCCAGTAACATGAAGTCAGTGCTGCAGGCAGGCTGGTTGTTGACTAATGCCGTTGGAAACTTTATTGTCCTCATTGTTGCAGAGATTGCAAAACTTCCCAAACAGGTAACAAAAATATTAAATTCTGTCACCAAAAAGAAAAAAAATATAAACATGTTTTTTTTAAAGTCTCTCCTAACATTTTCCCTCTTTTACTTTCAAGTGGACAGAGTATATCCTTTTTGCCTCTCTCTTGGTGGCGGTGTGCATCATCTTCTCCATTATGGCAAGCTTCTATACCTACATCGACCCCACAGAAATAGAGGCACAGTTCAAGAATAAATCATACGATTCTGACGACGATGACGATAAGAAGAAGCTCGAGAAATCAGAACACAAGATGGAGAAGCGAAACTCGGTTAGCAGTGATGAAGAAGACAATAAATCTAATCAAACCAGCATGTGAGCTCCAGCTAGCAGGAAAGAAAACCTATCAGGGCATAGAATTTTTTATGGGCGTACATTGCAAATATGTTTAAATTGCAATTAACAAAGAACATTATTAGTTAACAAAATATAGACATGAAAAAAATTTATTTTGTATGAATCTTAACATTTTCATGATTGATGTCTTGAAAATTTGTCTGGACTGGTTTTGGAACTATGATAAATCTTTACTCCAAAGTTATGATGATGACTGAGCTTCCGTATTTGGGATTCTTCCACAGGGCAACACTTTAACTTAAGAAAATATTTCCTCTCTTTGTTTTCTCTTGTTTTATCTCCATTTTATTTCATAATGTGTATGATGTACTTGTAAAGTTTGTAAGAAATAATACTGTACTTTTCATTATTTACTGAATACCCTAAACTGCCTTTTACCTCTACCCATTTTAGTTGTAATTCTTATTGTTTTCTTTAGTTTTACATTAATATTTGCTGAAAACAGAGTCTGTCAAATACTTGGATATTATTTATGGAATACTCAAGATGCCATATTTATCTCCTCTAGGATTTCTACCTATCCCTTGAAAAAAGAAAGTATCCTGTTTTTAGAAAACTAAAGTATGCACTAGATTAATGTTTACAAAATAATTTCACACATACAAAAATGAGATGTCTCATTTGAATTTCAAGATAACTTCCCTGATCTGTTCATTCAACTTTAGACAAATACAAATATCATTTGAATTTCCAGATATGAAACCCTTTATGAAGGAGACTGGTTTTGAGTAGAGGGGGGTAACTAAGGTTCAGTTAGTAAAAGCCTGCTGAGGTTAGTTTGAACCATTTGCATTTCCGTTTCCACTGCACAAACAGCTGTTAATGTTAAATTCATCTGGATAAGTTAAAATGATTAAAGAAATCTATGCAGACTTCATGCTTTTTGAAGCTGGATTTACTACTCTGATCCAGTGTGCCTCTAATGAAGACAGTTTGATATATATTAACCCCAGAATAAAAGCCAGTGACCTTGTGCAAATGCTGACTGAAGCTGCTAGGAGCACTATTACAGTGCCTTTCAAAAGTATTCAGCCCCCTTTAATTTTTTGACTTTTTGCCACATTTCAGGCCTCAAACATAAAGATCTCAAATTGTAATTTTTTGAAGAAGAGTCAACAAGTGGAAAGAACCTTATTGAATATTTTAAGCTTTTTTTGACAAACAGAAAACTGAGAAATTGGGTGTGCAAAATTATTCAGCGCCACTTTTTGCTGTGATTGCAGCTGCAAATCACTTAGGGCATGTCTCTATCAGTTTTCCACATCAAGGGCTGAAGTTTTTGCCAACTCTTTCTTCAAAACAACTCGAGCTCAGTGAGGTTGGATGAAGAGCATTTGTGGACAGCAGTTTTCATTTTCTTCCACAGATTTTCAATTGGATTTAGGTCTGGACCTGGATACGTTTATTTGTGAACCATTCCACTATAGATTTTTCTTTATGTTTTAGATCATTGTTTTCTTGAAAGGTAAATCTTGTTTGCTCCAATGAAAGTAAAGGGGCCGATTAATTTTGCACACCCCACACTTCAGGTTTTGATTTGTTGAAAAAATAGATGAAAATATCAAAAATCATGCTGTTTGGGGGGGGAAGTCCTTGTTTTCTGGCTCGCTGATATTAAGACAACTCTTTTTTGGGGCTTTGGATTTGGTCTGATGTATCACATATTTGTCCAACCATTTCACTTCTCTCTGATTCCATACTGCACACTCTGTCGCTGTCGGTTTTCTCTGTTTTTATCCAAAAAGACATTTTGGAGAAATATCCCTACCTTGTCTTCTTTGATAGCATAAAATACAGCAGAGCTAGTTTAAACCTGGTCAGAGGTGTCTCTGACTTTCTTTAGAGAGAGGACAGAGTCGCTGCAGTCTGTAGTCTGACCATTAGATGTCACTGAAAATTACACATTTGTTTTCTATCTGATATCTTAGGAAGTGTGTGAGAGTTTCTAAATGGTTTCATTTATCTATAATGTGTTTGTTTTAGTGTTGAACTCCAGTCAGATCAATACTTACCATCCTTTCAATTCAGTCACTAAAGTACTCTTTTTTGAATATTAACTACTTTCTACTGGAGCATTTTTGAATAATAAAAAGAAAGTCTCTATTGGCTGTCAATGTAGAATCTTTAACCCAACTTTTCAAATTCCATTTGTTATTAAATATTCTAGCTAATAAGCCCTTCTCCAATTAATATCACTAAATAGATTAACCTATATTAATAGATTAACTTTTATTACAGTTGTTATTATATCCTAACAAATCTGCTCTAAGTGCAAATGGAAATGAATGTTTGATATAAGGATAAGGTTGAAAGGATAAGAGGTTGTAGCAACAGTTTTGCTAATGTTTGATTTCAACGCTGATGCTACAAATTTGCTGCTAGTGTCCCTATAAATTTAGTTATGGTTAGGTGTGTACTCTTGCAAACTGAATTCAAGTATCCTTAAGAGGAAGTTAGATCCTTAATGTGGGAGATGTTCTGTTATACACTGTCATACTTTGTCACGCTGCAATGCAAAGCTGCTGAGATGAGGAAAGGTGAGAAAGAGGTGCAGAAGGAGGATAGGGAAAGACACGAGATAGCAGTGGATTGGTGCAGCATGTTGATTTTACCTTATGTTCTACTTTCTATTAGTTTATAATAGTCCTTTTTCCTGATCACTACACTACACATCCTAAAATATACATTTCCTGACCACTTCTCTTAACTGAAAAATGTCATAATTTAGGGAGCTACCTGATGTTTTTTCTTAAAATAATGACTATTAACCAACAAAGTAGAAAATCTGGCCTTTAATTTAAACAAAAGGAGGGCCATTGTAGAAAAGGTCCAAGAAGGAAAAGATTTGGAAGTGACAAGATATGTTCACATAACATAATTCACATAATAAATGTATGTATTGTACAGGCATAACTGTAACTCGCTCTTATCTGAATGTTGGGATTTTCTGTAAGCAAATCCCATTCATATGCTACAGTGGAGTGTTATATCTTAATGTGTGTGTAATTTCCAACTGCTCCAAAGTTTCTTTTGTGGTGTGTAACCTAATTCATGTTACATGCAATATCGTAAAATCCATCTGATGTAGTTCATTCCTTTGTGGTCAAGAAAGTTTATCAAGGTGCAAGTATATAATTTCAATGCAAAATTCACACTTGTGATTGTGCAGCAAACAGTCTTTGCTGGAATTTGAACTTGAACTTCTACATACAGGGTCTTACCTCCAGCAGAATATCTGAGCTCAGCTCCGGAAAGCCCCTAAGGAGGACTCGCAAGCTTGTTCTGATGGGTTGTCTGGAGCCGGGCCCCAAGCATTCAAGGTCGACGCATGTGGTGGGGCAGAGATCGTATTGATGGATAGCCTCAAGCCAGCAAGCCAATTTGGACTCACTGGTAGGCCAGGTTCAGCCACCTAAACAATGATGCCCTCTCTGTGCCTGCTAGTTATCCTACTCGTGATCCTTCGTTTTCCCCTGCCCAGCAGGCTGTTGCTCCCCCAGGTGGAGAGGACATTAATGTCATTACAGAGTGTGTGACTAACTATGTAAACTAAAGTATACATGACAACACACATACCAGAATAATGAAATGCTTCCCAAATAAACTATGGATCAAAAGCTGTCTTTAGAAACTGCTTAGCAATGAAAAAAAACCTTTAGGAGGAGAGACAGAAAATTGCTGAGGAGTATACAGATGTAATCTAAGATCAAGATAAGAGAAAGCAAGGGGGCATACAGGAAGAAGATGGAAAACAAGCTCCAGTGGAACAATATCAAAGATTTGTGGTCAGTGATGAAGAGGATCAGAGCCTTCAAGCAGAAGGATGATCAGACAGATCAAAGTCTGGACAGAGCCAATGAACTGAATAATTTCTTCAAAAGGTTCAGTTCAGGAACAAGCTCAGCATGCTTCTCTCCTGCCCACAGTTAAATGGAGATCATGCCCTTATTTGACCCAAAGCTTCCCTGTTACACCTCAAATGTTTCATCTTCCTCCCCTGCAACTGACTCTATAGCTTTTATTAGGTTTTTCTAAGCAAAATCACAAGATGGTGCTGCTCCCTCTGCATTTCATCGGTCTCTCTATAGAAGTCAAGTGAAGGGGCAATTGGAGATAGTAAACAATACTTAGTCACCAGGTCCTAATGGTGTTAGCTCCAGAGTCCTGAAAGCCCAACAAGCTGATAAAGAATGTCACATTTGTTCAAGGAACTCATCTAGAACCTCTGGAGATTATTTAACAAAAAAGAAGTCTTCATAAGGTGAATACTATTATAGACAGCAGTGAGCACTCTCTTCATCGGACTCAGTCTGCCAATCCATGAGGACTGTCTCAGACCTCCATGTGATGTTGAAGAGGCATGTTCTGGAATGTTGGCTGCTCTCAAGTTGGCAAAGAGAGGGGCTGCCCAGGTCAAGAGCTTCTGGGTCAGCCTCCATAATATTATTGACCATGTTCACCCTTGATGGGTAATTTGGAAAAACCACTTAATTGTTGTCCGACTGCACTAGGACATGGCTTCCACGCAGGTTTGGGAGGAAGTGCTGCAACGCCCGCTGCACAGCCTCCAACTCCAAGGCATTGCCTTGGCATTTGATGTGCTGCAGTTTTTTCCTGTGGAGACCATGTCCCCTGGGCAATCTATAGCTGCCACGACGCCCCCCACCTTGTGGTGGAGGTGTCGTAGACGCAATGTCTTGTCGAGACAGCAGCGAACCCAGTGGAACCTCCTTCATCATAAACACTTCATCTTGCCACTGAGCCAGTGATGCGAGGCAATGAGAGGACACCCGCTGTTTCCTGTGACGATGCAGCAAACGAGCAGGGTCCAGCCTTAGGCTGTTAAGCCACATCTGTAGTGGTCGCAGAGACAACAGTCACAGGGGTACTACTGTAGTGGCAGCAGTCCGCTTGCCCAACAGACGAAGATAGAGAATAAAGGGGGGTGCATGACCGTGCAGAAAGGCGGGCAGCATTTGCAGAATGCCCTCAACAAACTGAGGAGATGATATACAGGCAATATAGCACCCTTTGCCAGCAAGGCATCTATCTCTTGGTTCAGAGCTTGAGCCTTTACCTGGTTGCGAATCACCTCGACCAGGAACAGGAGGGCGGTGGCGGAACTGTAACATGTAACCCTGGGTGAGTGTAGACACCACCCATGGATCAGGAACAAGAGCGGCCGAGCAACTGAGCTGGTCCAGGATAAAGTGTCCCTCCTCCACTCAGTGATATCATCTCCAAGCCCCCCAGCCTTTAAGGGTGCAGAAGGGTTGCCAAGTGAACTGCCTGGATTGAGAAGTGACATGAGCCTGACCCCTGGGTAGATCCTACTGGCCATGAGCAGGTCTTGCAGCAGGCCCTGCAGCAGGCTGTGGCTGCATCAAGCAGGGTGTAGTCTGGGCAGGATAAGTGCGCAAAAGAGATGCAGAGGCACTCCCAGCAGGATGCTGGAGTTGTCTGCCTTGAAGGCCGGCCAACTGCTGCCTGCTACTAGAAGCCTAGGCTGACTGCTCCAAGGCTGCAAGCACAGTGGAGCCAAACAACTCCCCACGGACCACTTGAAGGCCCATAAGGGTCCTTCTACAAGCTTCTGTTAGAGGAGACTGAGCTAGCCAAATTTCGCAGTGTGCCTGAACAAGGGTAGACCGCACACGTCCAATTCCCCTTGACAGAAGAGCAAATGCATGAAGAGATTTGTCCATCCAAAGAGGCTGAGAGACCCAGTAATAAATGCGACAGAGAGTTACCAAGTTGCCCCAAACAAGACCCCGAATCATAGGCTCTATGCAGCAGATCATCAGTCACATGAAACTGAGAACGAGGGCACGTGGCATTAGCTCTCAAAGCATCATCTGGCGCCACATTGAGGGAAGCTATGGCAGGTGCAACCGAAGGCATATGGCCCAAGCCAAACTTGGGCGCATCTTGCATGGCTGCCAGGGCCTTGCCATCGGAGGTTGGCCCTGAAAAGGCCTTAGTGTCTGCTCAATAGGAATGAACCTCTTTCACATATTCAGCAGAAGGGAGGGCCATAAAGGTCAACCTAGCAGTAGGATGTCGAAAGAAGGCACTGGAAGCCGCACGTTGGTCCTGTGTAGCATCCAGCTGCAACCTGGCAAGAGCAGTTCTCAAAGCACCCACTAATGAACCATCCTCTTCTGAGTAAGAGCCAGAAGAGATTTGTGAACTGGTTTCTGACATGCAAGCCAGAGTCAAAAGGATCCTGAAAATCAGTGCCACATTCTGCTAGGGATATAGCATCGTCTTCCAAAGCAGAGAGCCCTGAACCGCTGCTCTGCCCTGGGTCAGGGTCACTGTCAGTTCTAGACATGGGCCAATGAGTGCCCCTCTAGATCAATATGTAAAATTCCTAAATTATGAATGTATATTTACCTATTAAGACATAGATATTTTATTAAACCAAATTGAATAGACATTTCACATCATGCGGCTCTCTTAATATATTTTTTATATGATGCTTTTCTGTGCTACCATGAAAACACGCAGGATCTCCAGTCAGGCTAGCGCCATGCTCGCCCCTAAGGGACTAGAGCAGCAGTTTCATCTCCTCCACCTCAGAAGTGAGATGGGCCATCTGCCCAGATATGCCCTCTGATCACCTGGAGCTCCTCTTGGTCCTATTCCGCAGAGGCCCTATAGCCTCAGGAGCCATACGCTTCATGGCTGGCTGGCGCCAGTGTTGGGAAAGTTCTCTTTCTACGTGAACTAGTTCAAAGTTCAGTTCACACATTTTAAAATGAACTAGTTCAGTTCATAGTTCACAATTCCAAAAAACGAACTAGTTCATAGTTCTTTTTTTTCTTTTTTTTTCATATATTGCTCAATTACACCATAGCCTACTGTAGAACCACAGACAGCAATTATTTTATCAGTTATAACACTGAAACTGTGCGTCAGATTTCATCTTCATATCCAGTTTTGAATCCTTATCCAACCAGGGTTTACATTAGCATAGAGGGGACAGCATTTCCCCATTGTTGCTTTAATGCTTTGTTGCTGTCCATTCACTTCACACTAGTAGCAGCTGCAGCTTTCCCCCCCTACAGTATATTCTCAAAAACATCAGGAAAAATGTGCTGCTTGAATGGTCTTTTTTATGAGTAATTATTAAAAGAAAAATAGGAAAGTAGTCTATAAGGTGCAAATGTTTTTTTTTTATTTTAATAATTTTTTTCCATTTGAAATTCCATTTCAATACATACTAAAAAGGAATACTGGAATCCTGGAAAATTATACCAGGCAGGTTTAACAAACAAGTTACATGGATAGTAAAACCCTCAAGAACAGGGGTCTTCTTTTCCAGACCAAGGACCCCCAAACTGATGGCGAGATGGAGCGGGGACCCCCTAACTATATATATTGTATGAAATTGTGTCTTATAGTCACTCTATTACAGATGGAGTAATGTAAAGAAATTAATTTCTCCCTGGGATTCTTAAAGTTTTTCTGATTCTGATTCCTGGTTGATGGGACAGGTGTTGTGAAGGAAACGGTGCCCAGCTTGAAAGAGCTCCTGTGTGTCTCTGAATGTGAGCATTGATGACTGAAAGACATCTTCTGCCTCCATTTATCTGTTTACTACAGTCTGTTGATTTCATGTTAATGAGTATTTAAAGACATTTCAATTAGTGGGGGGAAAAAATGCAGGGGGGGAATATAAAAATATCAACTAACCATGCAGACCCACATGCAGTACCTCCGTAGACCCCCTAGGGGTCGCGGATCCCCTGTTGAAGACCTCCGCTGAAGAAGATTTTACTAACACAAACTGAGGGACCAGGCTGAGGTAGGAATTTAAGGTTACTGAAGTGCGGATTTTTTTACTGAAAGCCGGCGGGCAAACTTGTTGCCATCATACTCACCGACCACCTGGTCATAAACCTGTTTTAAGTCGCCTCCATGCTGCTGTGGATTCCACGCTGCATTTTGTTTTGATGACGCACGCGGCTGTAGGCTACGACGCTGGTAGCTGCTGTTGCCAGATTGGGTGTTTTTCCCGCTACATATTAAGGCCTGTTTACGGTGTGATTTAGCCGGGGTTTCGCCTGGAGGGCTCTATAGAAATCTGGCAACCTATTGAACGGAGTTGAACTGAGAGAGTGTGCAGTTCACAGACGCCAGAATGAACGAGTTCACGATAACGTTCACCAGGCAATAATGCAGTACGTTCAGTTCACGTTCGCCCAAAATATGAACGAGTTCATGAACTTTTGTTCAATGAACGCGTTCAGGCACAACACTGGCTGGCGCCTTGAAGGCCAGCCAAACATGCATTACGCAGTGACAAGGGCAGGACAGAATAATTAGGGTAGGCCGCATCAGTCAAGGCCTCTTTTAGGTGATCTGGTCTCAAAAAAGAGGGACACAGAGCATGCCCATCCTCCAACTGGAGATGGCGCCAAACAACAAGCTCTGCAACATGACACGTCCAACATCCCACACTCAGAGAACTAGGTCAGGTCAAGCTGAAATCGCCAGTCTTGACACTAAAGCTGACGAGCGAACAGGCCAGGATACCCAGTCGAGCAGAAAACGCCACCAGGGGTTCCCCAGCAGTGAGAAGCTGCAAGGAGCACTACGATCACCGTAGCCATTGAGAAGTACAAAC
Organism: Cyprinodon tularosa; assembly: GCF_016077235.1. Classification (NCBI taxonomy): domain Eukaryota; kingdom Metazoa; phylum Chordata; class Actinopteri; order Cyprinodontiformes; family Cyprinodontidae; genus Cyprinodon; species Cyprinodon tularosa. Next base: position 752,952 of record NW_024038416.1, on the reverse strand, counting down.
CAGCAAGATTGCAACAATGAGGCAAGCCGAGTACGGCAGTGAATTTAAGAAATTCACGCCTGAATATGGCTGCTGCATAACGAAATATGGACAGCCGAACATGACTGCAAAATTAAACAAATAAACAAAAGGAAAGCCCAAAAACTGCAGCGCTTAAAAAATACAGGCAAGCCGGACACGGCTGCACAGTATATGAAAAAATGCAGGCCTTAAAACGGCTGCATTCTAAACAAAAATGCAAGCCTGAATACGACTGCACAGTAAACAAGCCCAAAAACGGCTGCACAGTGAACAAAAATGCAAGCCCGAAAACAACTCCACAGTAAACAAAAATGCAAGCCCGAAAACGGCTGCAATTAACAATAAAGGGCAAGACGAACACGGCTGCACGACTGAATGAAAGAAAGGCAAACAAGCCGATCAGAATCGGCTAAGGCCTTAGCACCAGTTATAGGGAATTGATGCGGAAAGCGAACGCATCCCCGCATCGATTCCCGTTCGATTCCTGTTCTTCCTTTATTTGATTCCGTTGAACAAAGGAAGAACAACCTACCAATCCAAGAAACTAAGTTGTGTCTCTGGAGGGCGAGATGATCCTTGCAGCTCCGACCGTAGTCTCAATCAGTGACCTACCTCCTGTTCAACCTCCATGCGAGAAGTTGAAAAGGGACTGAGCTGTCATTGTCACGTGACTATATAGACTTACCGGTGTCACCGGAGGAATTCATCCTCGTCAGAATTAAGTTTAAGATAGGAAGAATCTTTACTTTAGATAGGAAGAATGTTATTTTAGACACCTGAAAGTAAAAGCCCAATACACACCAATGGGAAATGTGACGTCGTTTGTAGTAGTAAGAATTACATTTAAAGGAATAGTACACCCAAAACATGATTAGCCTTCATTTTCTACTCACCCCCATGCTGCACAACACTCTGGAGTACTTTTTTGATATCTCAAATGCATCTGGAGATCTGGGAGGCTTCTTGCTATCTGCTGACATTCAAATAATGGAGGTCTATGGTGACCGAGACAGAAAGGTCCATAAAAGTCCACAAAAAACGTGTCAATATTCCTCCATACTGCTCGTCCAATGTATTCCAAGTGTCCTGAGTGGGTAGCATCCAGAATTTACTCGAAACGAAGTCATTTAGAATGTTTTTAGAGCATAAACAGTAGTGTATAGTAGTGTTGCGCCGATGCCATTTTTTGGCCCCGATACCAATACCCGATACCTGGCTGTGCAGTATCGGCCGATACCGAATACCATAATAATGTAAAATTATTGCCATCATGGCTTTGTCAAGCTGCTGCCTACCTTTGTGAATCAGGAAAAAATCTAATACAAAGTGAATCCAGTAGAACTTTTTATTGCCTACCAGGAATGGGTGACAATAGTTGAATAAACTTATGGCTCTCAAAATGGTATCGGTGCCCTAATTGTTGGTACTCGCCGATACCGATACCACCATTTTAGGGCAGTATCAGGGCCCCGTCCGATACTGGTATCGGTATCGGTGCAACACTAGTGTATAGGATTTCCTGAAAGCGCGCACATGCACATTCACGACGCTACGGAAGCCGGCAGACCAAACCAGATGAAAGTGCGCATTCAGCGTCTGCTCTGCCAATAATGCAAGCGTAGAAGAAGAAATGTGCCGTTTACCTGTGCAAAGAAAGAAACAACGAAAGAAAAATGTCTGAGGACTTCAGTGTTGAGGAAGAGCATGAGTTCTTTGCCGAGCTGAATGCGCTGGTTTGGTCTGCCGGCTTCCGTAGCGTCGGGATCGCGCATGTGCGCGCTTTCAGGAAATCCTATACACTACTGTTTATGCTCTAAAAACATTCTAAATGACTTCGTTTCGAGTAAATTCTGGATGCTACCCACTCAGGACACTTGGAATACATTGGACGAGCAGTATGGAGGAATATTGACACGTTTTTTGTGGACTTTTATGGACCTCTCTGTCTCGGTCACCATAGACCTCCATTATTTGAATGTCAGCAGACAGCAAGAAGCCTCCCAGATCTCCAGATGCATTTGAGATTTTAAAAAAGTACTCCAGAGTGTTGTTCAGCATGGGGGTGAGTAGAAAATGAAGGCTAATCATGTTTTGGGTGTACTATTCCTTTAAGATATCTAAAATTTTCATTTTAGATAGGAAGAATGTTATTTAAGATATCTGAAATTTAAATTTTGGCTAGAAAGTAATGCATTTGAGACATCTGAAATATATATTCAGTCAAGCTAATAAATGTCCAAATGGCCTCTTAAAATTTGTAAAGATTTCTGGTATTTGAAAGTTTCTTACTGTACAATAATATTTTTTTGCATCATGAAATTAAATTTTTGCTGGCAAAAATGTAATTTAGGATATCTATGTGTGCAGTTCTGACTAGTAGCAATGTAGTTTTGACCAGGAAGAATCTTATTTTAAAGACCAACAAATGAAACAATAGAGGACAGCGCTTCTAATAAATGTCAAATTTGCCTGCTATCATCGGTTTTTATTCAACTATTACATGATAAATGCACTTACCATAGTTTAACCCTAGCTCCATCCCTATAGTGACGTTTCACTTAATGAATGACGACGTGTTCTCAGTCTGCTCTTCGTTTCTCTGATTGGTCCAAAGGAAAATGGAAATGACATTAACCAAGATGGCGCCGGGAGACAGAGGAAAGTGATGCCAGAGAGGAACAACAAGCGTCACAGCTGGCACAAAAGTGTGCATATATTCTGTCTTTGCAGCTGATTACAAGCGGACGCGTTGGACATCTACGAGCACCTGATAAAGATACATGTTCTCCGTTAACTGTTTACTTTAACAAGCGACTAAAAGTGGCTAACGTTTAGCTTTCTAACTGCGGAAGGCGACTCGGGGGAAGGCAATAGCCCCAAGTTGAGGTGCGATTGTTTTAAAAAGTGACGTCTCTATATCATACAGCAAACGATTTTAAGGATTCGGTTGGACTCAAAGCAATTGTTTGGGAAGTTACGGCGTTGATGTGAAAAGGTGAGCTCAGGAGACAAGGAGAGGCGTCATCTTTGCTCCTTTGACGCCATGGCTCACTCCCCTCTTCAGAGCGCACTACCGGGGGTTCAGGTAAATATATAACCTCATGCTGTCAATGTGGAAGTTAAATTAAACTACTATTAGACTACCTGCACCTTAAAAAAATTTCTATGTGAGACATAAAGGAAGTGTAACCGTTTATTTCTCTGTTACATTTGGATTTCACTGATAAAAAAAAAAAAAACAACTTATCAAAGTCCATTTAGGTTCCTGGGGGAAAAGGCTGGCTGGTTTATTACCCTGCTGAACGCAGATAACCCTTATAATTGTCTGAAGATTGAACTCTCTCCATCTTTAGTTTTATGTTGTGTTCTTTGCCAAAGTTTACAAGTTATGTAGTTTGTTGGACTTTGGCTGGGTCTTGGTTGGTTGCTAAAACAATCCTAGCTATTTGGAGCAATCTGGAGGCATTTTGCATGTTATTTGCCGTCTCCTTTCATTTAAAATAAATGCATTTAATAAATATTTAGCATTGTAAGTTTTAATTTTTGTTTAATTTCTCAGTAGTGTTGAAAACATTCACTTTTCTTTATGTTTTGTTGAGATTAGTAGTCCTGTATGTAATGTAATTTCCTGTATGATGAATTAATGCCTTCGCTTATGTGGGGTGGGGGAGGATCTTTTTAAACATTTTGCCTGAAAAATTATTGTCAATTTTATACTCTCCCTAAATTAAAAATCTAATTTTGTAAATATGGGATTGATAAAAGTTGATCTTGTTTCCTTTTTTATAGGAATATTTTATTGCTAAAACCAGCATTAATAGGGCTCAAATAAGGGAAAATAACATGCTATGTGTAATGTGGACTTAAGTTAATGTTGACATTTTTTGAAAAGAGGAAGAAATCTAATTATATGCAGTATTTGTTAGGCCAGTTCTGAAACTTATGAGAAAAACACTAAAAGTATAAATCCAGTATGGGAATTGAAAGCACTTTAAGTCCATGACTATAGCAAAAAAAAAATGTATTTAATCAGTTATTTGCATTTTTTACATGATGACATTGTGATATCAAGTGGAATTCAATATATTTTGCAGCTGGTATGACTGGTATGCCATTTTCTGCTTTTTAAATGCACAATTTGTGAAATCATGATTTCATTATAACCAAACTTAATATATATAATCATAAGGGAATTGCTCCCAAAGTCTTTACTTTTAAATATTTGTCTTCACATGTGTATTTGTGTGATGTAGAGGGGTTTCTGTATTTGCCATTAAAGTGTAGCTTGGTTGCAGGGTCTTTCATTTTGGTCTATGATAGCAGACCACAAAGCTGCACGGTGCTGCTGGTAGAGAATGAACCACATGGTTTTGGAGTGAGGTTTAAGCAGAAATAGTTGTTCCAGTAAACCTGCTGACTAAGGATATAAAAAACTACATTCCCTATTATGCATAAGCTTCGGTCATAGCATTGCTTTTCCAGAGGTCATCCTTAACATTATAAATTTCCACTGGATGACTGATCACACCAGTGTTATGAGAGCATTTAGGGTTTGTTGCTTTTGCATTGCTTTGTTCTGCAGTGCTTTGCTTTTCCTTCCCTTGTTTTAAAGTCTCTGCTATTCAGTTCAGCATTTCCCTCTGCCAGCTGTTCAAAGGGCTACTGCTCATCCCACCTGCCTTGTTGGTTTGACCATCATGCATTAGCAGTTTTTACAGGAAACTATTCTCACGAGGCGGGGGCTGTAAAGCAATTTACTCTTGAGAGCCTGTAGATCATCGCTTTAGAGCTAGGTTACACTTAGTTTTAATTTGTACTCTTTACTTTGAATTCAAATTTTGCTCTCTAGTACTATACAGAATAATGTCATTATGTATTCTAAACAATTTTTAGCTTTCATCTGGGCTTTTTTGAAGGCCATTATTCCCTCCCAGGTGTCCCATAGGGAAATGAGCCATTTAGCTCAGTCAATAATTTAGGATGCAGTCCCTATGTTTTTGTTTAGGCTTTGCTTTGAAGGCCATTAAACCACAGTGATGTATATGCATTATGTGGCTTTATGGCAGACGATTTACTAATTGTAGCACTTTTGAAAATAGCTCTGCATACTAATGTCCATGCCAATCTGAGAACAAAAATATATTGGCTTTTCAATATTGATCAGATTATATCCGTTTGGAGTCATTGGGACTTGCTTACTCGTCCACACTTGGTGTAGAAGTCAGACAAAAATGGAACTAGGTTGAAGTAAACTCTAAGTTTACATTTAAAACTTTGTCTGTTGGCTTAATTCTGGCATTTAGAATAGAAATATCCTTAATTGCCCCACAGCAGGGATTTTCAGGCATTTTAGTCACAAAGTGAAACTAGGAAAACACTCTGGGAGCGCAGATCTCTGCCAAGTAGCTAATTTCCCCCCAACATAATGTGACTTCCACCTTAGGTTAATACCAGTATTCACAAAGTCTTAGAAAAAAAAAAAAAAAAACCTGGTTGCAATTTGTTGCCAATCACAATCTCTTAAATTTCAGCTAAATCTGAGCATAACTTTTTTTAGTTCTTCCAAAAACAAACCAATGCATATGAAGACATAATGTGCTTTGCAGAGGTAAAGAGACACATTGACGCAAACTGGTTCACACATCAGTTATGTGATGTTTATAGACTTAAAAATAGGATTGAAAACATTGGACTATATAATAAAGGAAATACCTAAATAACAAAAATGAAATCATGTGTGACGACCTAATTGACATACGCAGTTTAATCACATTAAATAAGCATCACAGTCGGCTGACTGAAAATCCACAAAAAGTGCATCTCTGACTGAACTACAGAAAAGAAAAGACCACTCATAAGTTAAGTTACCAGCATTGCCAGCTTGTAGCAATGATTGTTTATGATCATATGCTAGCTTTTGTTTTATGCAATTCATTTTGTTTACATTTATGCGGTAGCAAATTGTTTCATACAATTAAGTAAAAACGTATGTTTCGCCATTTAAGTGAGGAAAAAGAAGAGCGACTGAACTAGGAGAATGTACACACTTATACACCTTTCCCACTGGCCAAAAAACCTGTTTATACCAGGGAACAATTGGCTTTTAGTGGCAGTGCGAACAGCTCACTGACATGTGTCTAGCCGGTTAAAAATCTTGGCTCTGATCAGCATGCTGTAGGAATACCAGAGCCGGGTTGACTCACTAGATTATGTGATACCATTGAACGTATTAACGTATAGACATCAGCACACTGCACCAGCTGCGTCTGATTTAAAAAGCCAAAACAACTGTTTACATCCGTCAAACATGGCGCAGTGCTGGTAAGAGAGATTCGTAAAGATAATGGAGCGAAACAATAAAGCACACTGACTACGTCCAGGCTTCTTTACATGTTGCTCTCCATTGTTTACTTTCCTGATTTATGTCACACTGGTGACATCAACGCTTCCACAGCGTGATGGCACCACCAGACATGCAGCCGTGGGAGGTTAAAACCGGCTTTTTTTTTTGTCAGGGGGAAGAGAGCCATATGCTGTTTGTAAGTGGGCTGAAAAACAGATTATTTTCAGTGGAAAAAAAGAGGCCTTGGATCCACACCTATAGAAATGTGTACCAGTCTTCAGCTTTTCTGTGACCTGTGGTTTGATACGACTGAAATTACAATGTTTTGTTTTCCCCCTTGTGTGTCTTTTTCTCTTCAAGAACTTCAACGCTGATCCAGAGGAACTTTTCACCAAGCAGGAGCGGATAGGAAAAGGCTCTTTTGGAGAAGTCTTTAAAGGCATTGACAAAAGGACTCAGAAAGTTGTGGCCATTAAAATTATCGATCTGGAGGAGGCTGAAGATGAAATAGAGGATATCCAACAAGAAATCACAGTGTTGAGCCAGTGTGACAGTCCCTTTATCACCAAATACCACGGATCTTATCTCAAGGTGACCTTTTTAGTTTAAAAAAGCATATTTGGTAAACTTGCAATAGTTTAGGTTCAGCAAGATTATTACAGTAAAGGGCAATCCCTGCATGCTAGAAAAGGCAAGGTAGGTCAATAAATAATTGAAATGGATGATGGAGCAGCTACCTGTGAAATAGAGTACAGATATTTTAAGAAAATGGGTCATAGAGTAGGCTGACATTTTAGTGGACTTTTTGGATGGTTAGCACTACATTTAATAAGTGCATAGACATTTCAAAGCTGGGGTTTAGACTACTGCATTCAGACCCTCTAAAATTCCCATCACTTAGTTTATAGAGGCAGAAAACTAGTTGTATTTAAGCTTCCTTAAAATAAGAGTTTTAATGCTCTTGTCGCTGATGTGTTTTGATCTATTAGATTTAGATAGAATCCAAGCAAGCCAAGAAAAAGGTAAACCTGTAATTCAAATTGTTTTATTGACCATTATTTTTTGGCAAGTTACAGATTATTTTCTAGGTATAATGCAGTTTTATGCTTCACTTAATGGTGCTTAGAGAGCCTTTCAAAGCTTCTAGTATACTGCATAAAAGGTCTTTTCCTCAGGGACCCAGAGTGGTAGTTTGTGGGAGTGGGGCTCAAACTCAGAACCTAGCGCAATGCCCAATGACGGCACTCCCCAAAGCAGCATTAGCGTAAAGTGTCCCACCCTCCTGTTTGCAGGACGGGTGACTTACCACTAGAGCTAGCTAGCTAGCCGCTAATAATACATAAATAAAGACGGACTGAGGCTCTCATAACTGTTGAACTTTACCACATTTTTTCCTAGACATAAATTAACTTATTTGGGATTTTATGTGATGAAAACGAAACAAAGAAGTACATAATTAAGAAAAAAAGAAAAAAATCTGGAAACTATGATACGTTTGGAATCACCTTTTACTGTAATTACAGCTGCAGTACTAAACGTGTCTCGATTCATTCCCGTGAAAAGTTTTAGACTCTCGCCAGTTTTAAAGTCATATCACACATTGTTGTTAAGTTATTATAACACATGAATACACCTGAGGCTATGCTTTTCCATCATGGCTCTGGTCGAATGCTTGAGGCTTTCTTTCTGCTGGGCGTTAAACTTCTGATAGGAGAAGCACAGGAATGTGACAGATGACAGCACAATTTTCACACATTTACTTGACTCTTTTTTTTTTTTTTTTTTTTTTTTTTTTAAGCACATTAAATAATGAGAATATAAAAAGATATCAATGATATTAGAGAGTTTGGGTTTGTTCTTAAACATACTTTTTCTTAATACCTGATTCTAAACAATATGGCTGAAAGTGACCCTTTATGTTTGGATCAACAGATTGATATTGTTTTATTTGGTTCTCAGAATGCCAAATATTCTCCTGAATGGTGTCTTTAATACGTAACAGTACGTCAGATGGAAGTAAAGGTTCTATGGTTAGCTCTACTAGCAAAACTAACAAACTCTGAAAAGATAAATGTTTTAAGACCCATGAGTATTATGGTACCGGTACTTGAACATTTCCTGAGGTGATGCTTGTTTAAGACATTTGAGCCCAATAAAGAAATAGAGAATTACATTTTATTTACCTTAAAGGTATAGTGGAGGATTTTGGCGAGTTTTTGAAAATGAAAATAAAAATACACACACACAACCATGTACCCACTCCTGAGCGGGAACGCCTATTAAATGCGTGCACAAGGCCATTTCTCCTTGTGCACTCTCTTTAAAAGTTGCTGTTTGCACCACTCATACAAGCTTACGTTTGGCTGTAATCTGTCAACATGGGAAAATGTTTAAGGAAGTCCAAAATCTTTTGAAGGGTTTGTCTCGTGAAAACAGTTTTGAAGGAAGTTCTTCTGGGATTATTGTTTGTCAGACCTGAACGTCTAACAATGTAAAAGAAAGCTGCAAACATTAGCCATCATCCTTCAATCTTTAACGTGTTAAGTTTAATCATAGAATGGTAAACATTCAGAGTTTTACTTCTAGTGGTTGTGTTTTCTTTAATTATTCCTGATCCATTCCTCAGGGTACAAAATTATGGATTATTATGGAATATTTGGGAGGAGGATCTGCTCTGGATTTGGTAAGAAACTAGTCTGAAGTTGGTTACCAATTTATAAGAAAACATACATTTACTCAAGCGGCATGGAGTCACATACTTATATCTTTGTCCCAGTTGGAACCAGGTGCCTTGGATGAAACACAGATAGCCACAATCCTGAGGGAAATTCTCAGAGGGCTGGAGTATCTGCACTCTGAAAAGAAAATCCACAGAGATATCAAAGGTAAATCTGATAAATAGCAGTACTTCAGCCTTTGTTGGAACAATAATCAATGTCATCTGGTAAGAACTGCTCTCTTTGATCCTTTTTTTATTGCTTCTGTGTGAGTTTTCGAATGCCACGGTATCAGGGTTTATCAGTAATAATTGTGTATGTTTGATTTTTATTGTCAAAGGGTGTAATCAAGTTTGGCTTTTATTGGTGTTTTAGGTGTAATATTTCTTTTGAGAATTTAATGTATCTGAATTCCAAAAAAGTTTTTAAAAAAAACCTATACACTGGGCTTTTTTTTGAAGATGTTTTGCTTCCTATCCAGGAAAGTTTTTCAATTTAAAATGTCAGAATTCCTGAATGGGAAGCGAAACGTCTTAAAAACTTGGAAACAATTCCAGTGGATTGTTTTTTTTTTACTTTTTTTGGACCTACTATAAGCTGGATGACTGAGAATCTTCAGCAGCAAATGAATCTGAAGTTTTTAAAAATGCAGCTAAAGTGTACGAGATCTCGCTTTTTCCTTTTTAATCCTCTACGGGTTTATTGGAGTTATTTATGCAGCGTTTATTGAACTGCTATTTTTAGCTGCCAACGTGTTGCTGTCGGAGCAAGGCGAAGTAAAGCTGGCCGACTTCGGCGTGGCGGGGCAGTTGACCGACACACAAATAAAGAGGAACACTTTCGTCGGAACGCCTTTCTGGATGGCACCCGAAGTCATAAAGCAATCTGCCTACGACTCAAAGGTCAGTCAACGTTATTACAGTCACATACTGGAGGTGAACCGCAGCTGGGGTTAGAGCTACATCAGCGTTATAAAAGATGCGGAAACAAAGTGTAAAAGGCCTAGATAAAGCAGCGTGTTGCTTAATCCTTTTCCAGATAGGAGAAACACATGTTAATCACATCAATTAAATCATGAGAAAATCAAAAGATATAAAATATATTAGAGAGTTTGGATTTGTTCTTAAACTTTTCTAAGTTGACAGACTGATATTTTTTTTTTTATTTGGCTCTCTACCAGTGAATCAGATGGAAGTAAAGTTTCTATGGTTAGCTCTTCTAGCAAAACTAACAAACTAAGAAGATTAGGTCAGTAGATGTTGGTGAGAATCAAGATATTTTGGGCCTTTTGAAATCACAGATAACCCGCCTAAATTAACTGGATCAGAATCTTAATTCACCAGGATTATTTTCAAGCTGTGTCTTGTTATACTCTTGTATTTATAGCCTTAAATCAAATGGAAATCTTGTGAATTTGTTTTTATTTCCTCTGACCTCAGTGTGCCTCTTTTGGTGATGAACACTAAAGCCCCATTACAGACGTGTTTTCTAGACTAGAGAAGCCCCAATGTATATTTTTGGAACAACCACAGCATGAGTCAGTGCGACTCTAAAACACAGCTGCTAGGTCGCTGTCCTTGTTTTTTGCAGAACTACTTCAAATACTCAACTCAGTGTTCCATATTTAGAGTCACTTTGTTGTGTTTTAACTGGTCGCTTGTAGCTCAGGTGAGATTTTAATGAAATAATTAAATTTTTCTTGTTTTTACAGGCAGATATCTGGTCATTAGGAATAACAGCTATAGAACTGGCTAAAGGAGAGCCGCCCCACTCTGAGCTTCATCCCATGAAAGTCTTATTTCTCATCCCAAAGAACAACCCGCCGACACTGGAAGGAAACTACAGTAAACCTCTGAAAGAGTTTGTGGAAGCCTGTTTAAATAAGGAGCCTAGCTTTGTAAGTTTAAACCTTTTTTTTCATATCGCTGTGATGAATAAAATAACAAACAATTGTGTTGTAAAATTCTGCTCTGACGGTGTTTGTTTCACAGAGGCCAACTGCCAAAGAGTTGCTAAAGCACAAATTTATAGCGCGGCACGCCAAAAAGACCACCTACCTGACAGAGCTGATCGACAGATACAAGAGGTGGAAATCGGAGCAGTCGCGGGATGATTCAAGCTCCGACGATTCGGATGAGTAAGTTCTGTGTTCTTCGTGGTGCAGAGCTGGAGAAGAGTTAGACTAAATACACTGTTTCTGAATCCCATTTCTCCACAGGGAGCTGGAGGAGGGTAGCAAACCTAAAGCTAACGAGGAGTGGATCTTTGGCACCATCAAGGAGCCCGTTATATTTGAAGAGCCGCCGGCTGAGCCTGTTCAGTTGGTTGAGCCTGTAGAGCTGAGGGTCAGAGCATAACACACTGAACCACAATCCTATTTAAATCCCTACAATCATCATCTCCTTCATTAATGTTGATTGAAAATACTTCTCTTCCAGGTGGAGCAGCCTTCAGAAAGCCTCTCATCACAAAGCTTAACATCGATATTCTCTCCATTGTTCTCGGAGGTATTATACTCTAAATTACGTCTAATTGAAATAGTGATCTGTACCATTTAGAACCCATGCAATCTTCACTTCGTTTTCCCTTTTCTGGATTGAAATTTTCTGCGGGTGTTTAATGGAAATGCTGTGACTCTGAGTCTATCCTGTCTGTCTGCATGTAATCGCGCACACAAATTATTCTGCATATGTTTTTTGTAGTTGAGAGAAAAGGGTGAGACCAGTAATGGAAAGCCAGAAGCTGCAGAGGAGCTGAGGAAAGCCATTTTCCTGGCTGAGAACATCCACCCGGGGATCTGCGACTCTCTGGTTGCTGAACTACTGCAGAGGCTTCAGAGGTAAGAGAAGTGAAAAGTGTTGATGCACCTTGAACCTCTTCAGATGCTGCTACTTTGAAACTGTGTTTTTATGTGATAGACCCACAAACAATACTGCATAACAGTGAAGCCCCTTTATGATGAAACACAATTAAGTGCGACCAGTTTACAGCAGTCACCTTACCTTCAGATGTTTTAAAAGAACATTTTGCGGTAGCCTCCACAGTAAAAGTTAATTTCCTCTTCTACTTTTATCTAAAACCAGTAGAGGTTGAGGTTTTGTCAGTTAGACCTTGTTTTGGATTTTGTTTATAAATCAGTTCAATTAAGCAGGACAAATTTTGAAAACTGCATCTTTCTTTACTTTTATATTCCATCTTAGATTGACATAAAGACTATATATCTGTTTTATATGTTGGGAGTCTCCTCCTTGAGGGCATAGTTTGCTTTATTTTGTAGCAGGAACACTTGTTAATGGGTGTTAGTATTGAGAGAAATAGAAGGATTATACTGGAGATCTTTTTTTTTTTAATGCATTTTGTGGATTAGTTTGATCAGTCATGCACCTTTTTGTTTTTCTTCAGCTTTTAAAGACATTGTCAATTTATTTACTAAATGTGTAAATCATTAAGTCTACATTTCTGCTTGTGTCCCCTAAGTCCCAAAAGCTGTTAGTATAGGACATGATCTAGGACACTATAGGTTTTTATGGAAAATAACTAGATAATTGTAGCTGTGGGAAGTAAGCTAGCTGTTTTAAGCTTCTGATTTTTTTCAGATTTCCTGTTTTAAAATCTCTTGTGACCTCTCTGAAACTTTGTAGGAATAAGTCGTTTTGATTTTATTGCGTTGTCCATTTATTGCATTCATACCATAAATAAAGTGCTCTAGAGTTCATTTAGGGCCTTTCTATAACCGCCACCAAGCAGACATGAGGCGGTTCTTTGGTCAATACCCTAGTACCATTGCTGAGTTCACATCAACACAAATGTATAAAACAATAGTTTTAAACAGACCAAACATCTCAGGTGTGATGACGCTCTAAAATGTGTTTGATAAAGATAAAACTTATAATAAGCTGTTTTAGGTGATTATTTCCTACATTTCTGTTTTTTACCATTAGCTATAAAATAAACTCTGTTTCCTCTAGCCAGTTGGGTTGGTCACCATTAAACTAGTTAGAGGAGTGAGGGCGCTCCCAGTAAACCATAAAGGTTAACGCCAGAGAGGTCTGACTTTATGGCTTTTGCAAAAGATGCAGGAAAACCTTAAATCTGGCCCATATAGGCACATATTCTCATTTCTTAGGTGCTTTTAAAGAAGAGTTCACAAGTAAAGAATATTTTGTTCCCGCAGGTCATGGTTTATACCTGTTCCACCATGTTAAACCAGTGAACCATTATAGCTAACTTGGCCGTTGTTTCCCTCTTGTTAACTCCGTTAAAGCTTTGCTTCAAAATGTTAAAACCCTTAAGTTTTTATTTTTTTATTGTAATCATCTCTTAACCTCCACTTTAAAAAAGTTAAAAATGTTTTAGTGCTTCATCGTTTACTTGTGAAGCTCACAGCGTCTTTCATTATGTCTTTGCTCTTCTTCGCTGAAATCCTTTTGAGCGTTAACGTTCTGCTCTGATGTTTGCCAGGTTTTCTGTGCTGCAGGCGGCCACCGCTCAGTGACGCTCTGTTCTGCTCTTCCACCCTGACGGCAGCAGTCTGTCCTCCTCAGCTGAGATGAAGTCTCCCAGGAAGGTCTACATCCCTCATTTGCCTAAAGCAAAACCCTCCCGGCCTCCTTCCGGTCTGTTTTATCTGCTAGAGGAGCAACAGAGGTTAAGTCAGCGGTTGCTTATCCAGCTGTGCTCTGTTCTCCCCTCTCTGCACCCCTTTCTCAGCTGTTTTATTTTTAGACTGGAGTTGACGATCTTTCTAGAAGGAGTCTTGAGTTTTTGGTTTAATGTGTGACTTTTTTGTCTTTTTCTTTTAAAAATGTTTACACTCCCTTTTGGTTTTGGAGAGAATCCCTCGCTCAGTTGGTTGTGTGCATGTGGCTGTGAGAGATAACGAGTGGGTGAAGGCGTTTTGTTGAAAACTCAGGTATCCTGCTTTAAGTAGATTTGGTCTTCTGGGAGATGGAAGGAGGTCTTACCGGGTGGTTGTACAGACTTGTAAATAAGCTTATTTCTATAGATTGTTGAAAGCATAGCAGGGCGTTTGACATATAACGGCCTAAAGCAAATTATAGGCTGTTGGGTGAAGATTGCCTCGCTTCTGTGTGTCTTCTTCTATCCTTCAGTGTTTGATCTTTATTTTCATTCTCTCCAGTTGATGCCCTCATTTTGCTGTTGGATTTTCTTCACCTTCTCCCTCTGCTGCTGTGGCTGTAATATTGTGGTAGAATGTAAAAGCCGGCTGGGTTTCCGAAGCCTCCCCGCTTTAAACACTGGATGCTGTTTCCAGCCCCTCATTCCAGGAGGGTGGGGTTCGAGCAGGTCTGTCGGCCTCTGCCTCACCCCTCTCCCTTTTTGCTGTGTGTGATTGCTCAGATAAACTGAGGTTTCGTCCATTCATTCCATTCAAATGGCAGTGCCATCATCTTGTTCTTAAATCAGCAGACTCTCAGTCTTCCTAGGAGCTGCGACGGTACTTGCTCCGGGTACCTTTAATTGCACTTCGAGTATAAATGCCTTTACGATAAACAAAGTAGCCATAATGCAGTAGCATGACACTTGCAGTATTTTATTTTTGCAGGAATGCACCGTATTATGGATTGAGAACAGTCTTTGAACTCGGGTTGGTCGTGCATTTCCATTTGGATTTGATATAAGCTTTCCTACAGGGATATCTCAAAGTTTCAGAATATTTTAAAAAGTCCAAACAATTCTCAAATGTCATTTGCAGGTTATCAAGACACAGAGTGATGGATTTCAATCGTTTATTTCTGTTCATCTTAAAGATTATGGCTTAAAAAGGATAGAAAATGCTGACATACCAAACTGGTATAAATAAGTATGTGCAGTCAGTAACTAACTGATCTATTTTTCATCAGATCAGCCAGCAGCACACTTCAGACATCTCTTATAGGGGGCAGTTGAAGCTCATGTTGCTGATACCTCTGTGTGAGGCAGCTCTTAGCTCCCCAAAACAGGCTTCTTTAAAGCCATAGGTGCCAACAGCACACCTTTTTCCTTCCACTAAACTTTCCATCAGTGTGCCTGGTTTAAAGCCCTCTAAGAGACGCATTCTTCCACAGAGGCCTTTTGTTTTTTATTCTCGATGTGGAAAAGGGGCAGGGACAAATTTCTCAAACTAAATCTAAGTTCTGTTTTCATTAGCTGTTTGCTATATTCATCAAAATTAACAGAAATCTCTATTTAATTACAGAAACCAACTTTTCAATGATATCCTTATTAACTGAGATACACTTGTAGTTGCTCCCGCATTAAATGAAACTGCTGTGAGATGTAAATATTAGGAAACCAGAGACCAGCTGCACTGTTACTACTGTTTAAAATGATTGTGCATAATAGTGTTAACAGTTCAGAGCCTACAGACTGGTTTGGGTGGTATGCGTTATAGCATACTGTTACAGGATGGGAAGATGAGTCCCCAGATGGTGATGAAGCAGCCTTATAGTGTTTGAATGAACATGACCATTATTATCAGCTTTAAAAAGGTCGGATGAGATATTTACTTTTGTCATTTCCTGTTTTTCTCTCTTTTTTTATGCATTAAAATTCATATGCAGTGATTTTTGACGAGAAATAATAAAAGACCAAAAGTATTGCTTCCATTTCTTTCCACGTAACCTGTTTTTTTTTTTTTAAACAGTCCAAATCTTTTCAGTTTATTTTGTTCACTGTTGCTACGCTATACTTTCTATGTGAGCACAGCTGAAGTTAAAGGAACAGTTTTATGAAGTTTGGGATTAGACATGGTATTCTGAAAATAACAACCATCTCCTGTGTTTACACTTCAGTTAAAGACAAAAAAAAAACAGATCAAACTACAGAAAAGCAGCAATGAATCCTGCCGCTTAAGAAATTTTACAACTTTCGTGAAATATTTTGAATATCTAAAGAATGTTATTCAGGTACATTTAAATAAACTCCATCAGTAGTTTGAAAATTGTTATTGCTCAAAAAATATATCAAGAATATATTAGTTGGTCCTTTACTTGGATAAAACTTTATTTCCAACAGGTGTAGGAGGATACTTGCTCCAGGACATTTGCTGCCAGTCCTTTAAAAAGGACTGTTAATTAAAGGAACAGTACGAAAAAAAGTTAAAATTGTCTTTTAGTTTTAACAAACAGGTTTATTTTGACTGGAGGTATTTAAGTTTAGGGTGGTCCCTGACTTAAACATGATCTAGGATTCAGGCCACTTCTGTTAAATCTTATGGTACATTTACATGTGATCCAGTGTAGGCTGTGGTTTACTTTCTAAAATCCTTAGGTTTAAACATTTTAAAGTCATTTCTTTAGCATTTCAAAAGTATTTAAGCAGTATTCCTTGGCTGCAACATCACACAATTCCTTTTAATGTCTATATATTATGCATAATGTTGTATAATAAAGTCCATAGTTATGTTTGATGTATAATGATAATATATTTAATTTAACACTTCTTGCTGCTTTAAGGTTGGATTGTTCTATCTGGATCCCTCCCTTGAGGCTCAGTGTTCAGTAAATGATTTCCCTTGATTACCGTTAACTTCTACTCATATCTGTGGATATGTTTACCAATGAAGCTCCTGCATTTCAACTGAACAGCTGTTCCTTTAACTGTCAGATCGGAGCTTTTCAAAGTCAATTTCAGTTTTATTTCAAAATCCATAATTGTGACATTCAGCTTTTTTTGCTAAAGCTAATGATTGTTAGAATTTAGCTACTGGATCAAAAGCTGCTATTAAGATTTTTTTTTTTTTTTTTCATGGTTTTCTGGATATTTGTTCAATGTGCCATGATAATGAGCTGCCCCTGTTAAAAAAAAAAAAAAAAAAAGAAATCAGCAACATCATTTGCACCTTTTGCATGTTTTTATTTGTTGCACTTTCTGTGGTTTATTTAAGTTTTGGTACTCGATGTTCCTTTTCTTCCATTAAACCTCTTGTATTCAGTTTTTTTTTCTCCCCGTTTGTATCATTGAATATCCATTTTTTTTTTAAGAAAAAGGCTCATCTTCAGCTGATCTGTTTGTTCTTTTAGTTTTGTGTTCAAGTGTTAACACTGGGAAACAATCGTTCAAAGCGAACATTTCATTTTGTGTGATTTTTCTGGCAGTTTGTTGTCCGGTCTCCACATTTGCAGTTTTCAAGGTGGCGCTGTTGGATTTCTGGAAAAGCCCTTAAATGATAAAAAAAAAAAAAAAAAATAATTACATTTTGTTTGCTTGCCTGCAGCTTTTTTTTTCCCTCATTAAGACTTCAGTGCCTTTTGTTTTTTAATAATTACCCCGCAAAAAAAGTCTTGTTGATGGTAGTTTTTTTTTCCACTGGAATAAAATCTGGAAAATGTGTAGTTTTTCAAAATGAATATTAATAATTAAATTGATACTAAATTACTACAGCGAAGAGATGAAATGTATTATTTGGCATATAAAACCTGTTTTCACTGGTCTCACTGAGAGAGATATCTTTTTAAACAATCAAATTGAATCTTGGAAGCATTAGAGATGTCAAGAAGCCAATGAGAACCTCTTGTACTTCTGAATAAAGCTCAAATTACGACTTCATCTGATAAATGTGTTGCGTATTTATTTTTGGATTGAAAGTGAAATGATTATTTGTAGACTTCTACTTTTAAAATGTTTAGATGAGTTCCTGGTGACAATCCATAGAAGCAGAGAACGTGAAAACTCCACCCAACCGGGATTCGAACCCAGGACCTCTTGGATGGAGACCAAAAACAACACCAAGGCTTCTCAGTCATTGATACAGCAGAAATTCACTACAAATGTCACTGTACGGCATCTTGGAAAGTTTGTTCAGTCAAATAATTTAGACATGCTCAATTACACACCTTTTTTTTTTTTTTTTGTTGTGTTTCCCTTTGGGCATTTTTTCTTTCCCTCTCAGTCAAAAGTATTGATGATTGTCTTGGTGATTCTAAGGCATTTTATTCTTTCCATTCCAAAATTAAACAAAATATGTTGACCGGAAGTTGGTAAGAAATCAAAATAAATACAAATTAAAATAATAATATAAACATTTATTTATAAAGCTGGAGCTCCTCTGAGTTAACTCCCTTATAGTCACATTTAAATTTGATGAATTGGGAACAAAATACAGAAAAAAATTAGACTGACTTAATTAGATTTACTTTGTTTTTATCAAAACATCTGAGCGATAGAGAAAAACAGCTGATACCAGTCTGTTCCTCTGCCTCATTTTGGTGAAGACAAACATAAGGAAAACATAATTTTTAGTTGATAAAAGCTTGTTGGGTCCTCAAAGCAAAACAGATCCCAGCCCTATTTTATTTTACTACCTAAGAAATTAAAATATTTTCATTTACCACTCACGGGCCACTAGGGGTAAGGAATCCCTGCTTTAATTGATGCATTTTCATTTAAAAAATGTAGGGTTTGTGATTAGTGTGAAAAATTACTCATACCCACTATGGTTATAAGTTGCATAGGTCTATTCTAGTTTGAATTAACAATAAATAAATTAATAATAATGCATATTTTTTCAAAGTAATGTAAAAATAACTCACCACTCACACTTTATTTTACTTCAGGTTAATTAGGAACCACACAAGAAAACCTGTTTTTCAGCAAATACCTCACAGCAAGTTTTATTTATACATCCAAAAACAAACAAAAGATCAGATTTCTCACACTATATACAGATATTACATACAGTGTTTTGTACACATATTACATAGTTTTTACACGAGAAAAATATACATAAAAATGTAAACTTTTGTATACAAAAAATACCTTAGACAATTCAAACAAGGACCAATAACAAAAGGTGACTAGATTAGCTCGTCCTATCTTTAGAAACAGTAATACAGTACATTCAATGAATATAGGAATATCGTCCGCCATCTTTGAACTGGAGCGGGTTCCGTGCTCCTACGAGCCCTGCTGGAAGGTCGCTGTTCTACGTGGCTTTGTCTGCTGCGGGGACTAATCTCATGCCTTATGGTT
This sequence comes from Cyprinodon tularosa, assembly GCF_016077235.1. Lineage (NCBI taxonomy): Eukaryota > Metazoa > Chordata > Actinopteri > Cyprinodontiformes > Cyprinodontidae > Cyprinodon > Cyprinodon tularosa. Next base: position 733,899 of record NW_024038416.1, on the reverse strand, counting down.
ACAGCAGTATTGTTAGCATCAGAGACGAGGCTGCAGTAAAAGCCTCCCCATCAGTTTAGAGCCAGATCTCTTTTTAGAAAGGGAGACAGACAGAACTGGGCCTCCTCACAGCTGGAAACAGGTGGGGGAGGGTCTGGTAATTATATCAGCTGTTCATGTAATGAATGTCTTAAGCCAGATAAAATGAGGTGGGGGGGAGAAAAAATACCAGCTATTAAAATTCCTGTAGATATAATCCACTGTTTTCTTAAATAGGTGAATCCAGTCAGTAACGACCACTGAATGCTGCTGTGCTGTGCGACACCCTCCGGATGTTTAATAGCTATCAAAAACCACTTCCTGTCAGATTACTGGCGAGGATGAAACCCACAGCACCTCTTTCACAAAGATTCAATCATTTTGATAGCTATTAAAAAAAAAAAAACAACTCACTCCACAAAATACAATCTCCACTCTGACACGTTGCAAATAACTTCCACCCATTGCTACTGAAGAGTTCACCAACAAACCCCAAGATAGAGACTTCTATTCTATATACCAAGTATTCAACAATTTGTCAATGTCTATCATATATAATATATATATTTATATATGTATTTAAATCTATCAAAAGTCATTGTTATACTGCTGTATAAGTTAGCGGAGGAGGGGGAGGGATTTGTTTGCAAAAGCTAAAACCAGACCCCAGCTTTACATCCTGTAGCTTAAAAATCACATGGCGAGATAAAACAGTGATTTACTTGAGATGTACAAATCATACCACCTTTGTTCATTTATGCAGGGCCTGGCAAAAGTATTCACACCCTTTCTCCCCCTCATTGGTCATGTTGAAACCACAGCCTCAGTGTTTAACAAGACGTCCATATAAGGAGGAACATTTAAAATAGTTTTCATGATTTTTTTTTTAAAAACAACCCAGAAATAAAATTCTGGACATTTACTTTGTTTGATTATTATCAAGAGGTGATGTTAAAATTACAATTTCTACACTTTGTGCGATTATAGAAGCAGGTAAAGATGGTGGACAGGAGGAGGAGTTGTTAAATAAATAGATTCCCATCTGGAAGGTACATGCCTATAAAGAGTTAGGCATAAATGGACTAAAACAGCTAAAATAAGGGCCTCAGATAATTTGCATGGAAACATTTTGGATTGTAAGACACCGATGCAAGTCTGGAAACTCACAACATTTCTTCCACGAGTTTCCAGACTTTGAAATTGACAATCAGATTCAAAGCTTTTGATTGGACATGGACGTCTGACCAGTGGCTAAGAGGAACAGTCCAGAAGCGTTAAAAGGGTGGCATAAAGAAAGCAGTTTAGAAACTTCCAAAAAAACATTTTTAAAGATGACCTCTCCATCTATTAAAAAGAACATCGGCCCAAGCGATTGAAATGTTTGGATCTAAACATTTTCCTGTGCTAATTTGGCCTAGTTAAAGTTCAGAAGAATCTAACTGAAAGCCACTTAAGATCCCAAAAAGAGAGCATGGAGGTTGTGGTCGCAACATGAGAAAACTAGGAAAAGAAAGCGTTGTGATTATGTTTGCAAGGCGCCCCACCACCAAAGTCTTCTTTCCTGAGCCGATGAAGACTGTGGTACATGTGGACCTTTCTAGAGTAGACACTTAAAAGCCCCTGCATTCATCACCATCTTCCTCCTCGTTGAAACGGTCGCTCATGTATTCACCTTGAGAGTTAACTCCTTAGAAATAAGAGATGGCCTGAGTGAAACTGTTGTAAAAATCTGGAGTTTGAGCCATAGAGGCCCTAAAGAAAAAAAAACAAAACAAAAACAACCTGATCTGGCTGGTTTCAGGAAGCGGAGCTACATGCAGTGACATCAGGAAAAATACCTCACAATCCTGCAGGTGATGGTAATGTGTATTTTTATTGCTTTAAGAAACTACTACCTTCAAGTGTCTACTAAGCCACTCACAGTGCCGCATCCGACAGTGAGGTCAGAGACTTTATCACGTCCGAGCAGAACCAATAAATGAGCACATATAATATACACTATATTAAAATCAGCCGTTAAAAAAAAGTGTTTGGGTGATGATTAAATTGGACTGAATCCGTATCATGAAGACGGTTAAATAGCTTGAAACATAATGGGTTACAAAAAACATCACAATGTCTACTCTTTAAAACGGAGGGAAGGGGTGGGGGTGCAAATGGCCATCTGAGAAGGGGAGGGGGTGTGAAGCAAACAGAGCGCCATCTGGGGTTTTCTGTCATGGTTATAAATAATCTTTGCTAATGTCTTTTAAGTCATCAAATAATCTAAAGCGCTGCTCCGCAAACATACAGAACACAGAGGGTGGAGGGGACTCACAGCTACTTCAAATCTGAAATCCGTCCGGCTACAGGAGGGGGGGAAAAAAAAGGAAAAGACAGGGGGGTTGGGGGGTTAGAGATTGTGCAAATCCTTTAGCAAATAGTGCACTAGAACCACATTGCACACATAAAGCAGATAAAATCAGAAGCCGGTCGGCTGGATTGGAGATAACAGCTGCTGCTTAATCATTTACTTTGCGTGAAGGGCGGCGTGGCGCTGTTGGCACTTGCAGTGGTGGCACTAACTATTGAGAAGCCGGCAGGGGGCGCCGTGGAGCTGTGACTGGGCTGCACGTCTTTCGGGATGCCGCTGTGGGAGGCCAGTTGATGGCCGAAGGCCGCGCTGAACTGAGGGAGCTGCTGCTTGGGCTGTGTGGGGGTCAACAGGTGTTCGTGTGAGGAGGAGGAAGAGGACGAGGGGACAGGGGGAGCGGTTAAACCTGTCACGGCGCCCTGAGGCATCGCCGACAAAGCCGCCATCGGCTGCAGCGTTACAGAATGGGTGGTGGCGGGCGGCGTGGACAAGGAAGTGGTGATGAGGTGACTCTCCGACCTGATGAGATTGCCGAACGGCGTGGGGTCTGTGAGGGGGAGGTTGTTCCATGTAGAGCGGGGGGTCCCCGGAACCCCGCTGAGAGGGACCTCCAGCAGCAGGGGGGTGTCTGTGTGGAAGGAGGCGGCGTGCGGGGACGATATGTGTTCACTGTACGGGGATGGCACATGCTCGCTGCTGTAGTGGCTGACCTGCGGAGACGAGGCGGAAACCTCAGACTTTGCCAGGACATGCGTCCGAGAAAACGTCCTCTCTGTTATGGAGGTCTGCGTGAGCAGGGGGATGCTGGTGGTGGCCGCCACGGAGGAAGGCGAGGTCAGCGTGGAGCACGATGGAGGGGGCTGGTTGGCCGGCTGGGATGGCAGAGATGGGGAGAAGTGGTTCCCGGCGGCCTGTAGCAGATTGTCCTCCAACTCCAGGCTGGTGAAGTTCTCAGCAGGGATGCGTGTGTTGAGCAGGTCCCCCATGCCGCCCGGTTGGACCGGGCCAGGAAACACCGTCAGGGCACGGTTGTCCACTCCGTCCGCCGAGGCCAGATCGGCCATGGAGGTCAGGCACACCAGCGAGTCTGGGTAGGAGCCCATGGCCTGCAGGGCACGGACCAGTTCCTCAGCCTCCTCTGTGGTGGGAAGCAGCTCCCCGTTCTTCACTGCAAAGACATTTAACATCAAGCTGTCACACAGATTCTAAATGATCCTGTTTCCATAAAACACCAGTCTGCTTCTTGGGTATAAATAGGATATAATGTTTCTCCTGAGTGCAGGCTTTTAGACAAACAGGATGGGTATTGCTGTTTCCACTGTTATCCAGCCTGAGAAAATGAGTTCCATACATATTTATTTACTGCGGCAAAAAGAAACGGATACAAACCTTCAAATAAGTCGAAATCTTGCAGGTCATCAGGTAGCCGCGGCAACACATCTGAGAAATCCTCCTGGTTTAACTCTAGGTCATTTGGAATGTCTGCCATGTCGTTGGTGATGTCATCAGGAAGTTCGTCTGTGCTCAGGTCTGGGGTCGAGGGGCTCCTGCAGCAGAAAAAACAGTATAATTAGCACATTACAATAGCCAACTCTTAAATTTATATTTAGATATAATCCATCTTTTTTTTTTTTTATAAAAGGCGGACCTGATGCCAGCCTGTGGGGGCATCACGAGGCTCGTCAAAGGCATTCCCAGGTTTCCCTGCGGCAGCGCTGGCGGGATGGGTTTCTGGGGCCTCTGCGGCACTCTCCTTCTTTTCTTCTTGTGTTTTTTGGTGAGTGCTGGCGGTTTGGTCTTTTTCCGTGGCTTTCTCTGCTGCTGGTGCTGCACCCTCCGATTGCCGTCACCCCTTAGAAAATTATCCTGAGCCGGATAAACAGAAAAAAAACTTATTTTTTCTTTTGTACATTTTTTTTAGACTCCCCAAAATGTAATTGATCAGCTGCTGAACTGACCATCTTTTTGGCATGCTCTTCACAGAGCGGCGTCTGGTGTGTGATATCAAACACGGGGATGGAGCACTGTTGACCGTCTGCAAATTTGGCTGTGCAACTAGCAAATAGTTGCTGAGAACGATTCAACAGTATGTCTTTATCAGATAATATAGGAAACGAAATGAAATATTCTGGAGAGAAAACTATAAAGAAAAGACTTTAGTGAGGTGGAGTAAATAATCAGAAAAAACAGAATTTAATCCGTCATTCTGAGCATCAAGCTCCAACATAATACAAAGCAGAGCAGAGGATACGCTGAAAACAGTGCTGAGTGAAGGGCAGAGCTCTGTTGGTGCAGGTCTGGCCCTTGGTGGAGCCGGTACAAGTCACCGCTTCTGTGCTCCGGGGCCTTGCTGGAAGCCCACTGTAAAGACAAACACATCCTGGACTCAGAGCCTAGCACTTTTCTGTTGACATTACAAAATGTTTTACCAAAGACAGCTTCTTCTCTGTCCAGTGTGGGGATTTACCATGAATGGCTATGAGAGTTTCCACCCAGCTCCTGGATCAGCTGCCCCGCGCAGTCTGGGTTGCTGTTGGCGGCGTGCAGCAAGGCTTTCCGGAAGGCATAACGATACCTCTTCTGACGGATACTCGCCCTATCCTGTCTACACATGTGCTTGTACTTCTCCCGCAGGTAGGAGCAAAGCCGCAGGAGGCGCGCTCTACGCGAAGAACCGCCATCGCCCTCCAAGCTGCACAGGAGAATAACATTAACATGACGACGAGACGTTCCAACGTTATATGGTGAGGTTAAGCACTTTAAAGAGACAGACCTGTTCTCTGGTCTCCCTGGACTCTGAAAAGGAGCAGCTCTCTCCACATCCTCTTCGTCATCGTCATCGGCGCTGTCTTCTGACCAATCCAGACCTGGAACAGAGCTGTTTAGACCGGCTCATCTATCTCAAAAAGCTTGTATAGGCTTAACGGATCTCACTGTATTAGCACTAGTGATTTGGACATGCAACATTAAGGCAAGTTACCTAGATGTGAGAAGAGATCTCCATGCTCTCTCTGTCTCTTAGCACAGAGCTGCACCAGGTGTTGCAACCTAGCAAGGCAGTGGGCAGAAGGGGAGAAGGCCGTGGGGTGCATGACGACCATGTGCCTCTGATTGGTACTGCCACCATCTTTGCAGGAGACAGGCGGTTGTGTCGTAGCGGAAGGCATTTTCCTGCTGAGCGATGGTCCAAAATATTGCGCTGAACTGGGCAATGCGTTTGCAGGCATCCCCGGAGGCAGAAAGTTGACTGTCTGAGGTGGTGGTGGATTGCATAATAAACCCTGCTGCTGTGCTGGGAAGGAAAAAGATGTCACGCCGCACTGCTGAGGTGGCTGTAAGAGACCCGATGCCTGTCGCGGTAAATGAGCGTTGAGCGGTGACGAGGGGTGGATGCGCGGAACTGGCGAGACCGTAAAGTGCTCAGGCGTTGGCTGGAAAAGTTCTGTGTCTTGGGGGAGTTTCTGGTTGAGCGCCAGCCGACTCTGTAGCTTCTTCTTGATGCTGCTCCCCTTTCGAGGAGCGCCCACCTCCTCTCCGTCCATTTCATCCTCATAGAAGGCAAAAGGGTCCAGGAGTTCGCCATCGGCGAGGGGTAACAGGCGTGAGCAGGGGGGAGATGGTGGAAGTTCATCTATGCCATTGGTCGCTCTCAGAGCTAAAGAGGGCACAGTTATGTTGAGAGCCACCGACTCCAGGTGAGCCCGTGGACGCATTTCCTCTATAGCATCGTGTTTTTTCTTGCGTTCCTTCTTCGGGATAAAGCCGAGAACCTGCAGGTGGCTGTTACAGTATCTGGAAAATAGGAAACGTTCCCCCAGGTATTTAAAAAACAAAACAGACGACTGTTTTTTATAAGCAGAACTGTGTGTCATCAGACTGAAAACCCACCTGCGATCCTCAGACTTGGGGATGGGGTTGGTGCATCGCTGGCTGTTGTACTTTGCAACATATTCGCACTGCTTGAAAGGAGCCGTCTTGTCCTCCAGAACATGCCGGATGCAGAAAGCATACCCATTTAACCGGCGCTGCTTGCACAACTTTGGACTATAGGAGCACAGCGGCTTATTGTCCACCTCTGAGAAGTGTATGTGTTTGCCTTCATACATCACGTGACTCTTGTCCTTGAAAACATCAGCTGGCAGAAAAAAGGAGCAAATTAAAGTTATTAAATTCCAAAACTTTAGCACCATCTATGCGCATACAATGGTCATTCAGTCCATCTCGTTAATCATTTTGTAATCTATAGCCACTCAAAAAAGTAGTCACACATTTGTTTATTTAAATATATTTTGTAAACTTCCAGCTAAATATTTGTTTATTATAACAAACCAGATTGTTTTACATAATTGTGATTTTTATTTTCCCACAAAAATTTACATTCTAAAGGTGTGAAGTACATTTATAATTCCTGACCAGTAATTTTTTTATTATAATCCTTCCATAAACTGTAAACAGGATTTGGGTCAGGACTTTAAACGGGCATTAGGATCACTAATGTGTTTAGGGTCACTGTCTCAATGGAAGGTCAACATTTGTCCAAATCTCAAGCTTTTCTTCCAGAACCCCTCTGTATACCTACTGTGTACCTACTGACAGATAGAAGAGATACTGTCAAACAAAATTCCACTGTAACCTTACAAGTGTAATAAAGCTTATTTTTCTATTGAACAAAATATTTGCCATGTTTCCTGTACCCTGTAAATAGAAATGCATCCACCACTTTTTTATTTTGAATAACAAAGAAAACATTATTTTGCTGTAAGGGACTTTTGTGTTTATCTGAAACACAAACTACTAATATGCAACACTAATGTTTGTGCTTATAACTACACACATGGTGAGCGGATTTCTACTAGTTTTGTTGCAATCAAATTATTGATTGTGATATATTAATAATGTGAATATTACAAAATGTTTTAAAAAGTCAAAGTCCCTGTAAATTAATTTCTCCTCCTAGTCCTTTCATATCTGCTATGTATATTTAGAAGTTGTTCTGACAAACCTTTGTATCATATCAAATACATGTTTACATACAATGGGAAGTTTAAATGTAAATTGTGGATATTTCTGTTTTTCAAAGGAGGAGCTAACTGATATTAAGTTAGCTTTAACTCATACCTTAATACTGTTAGCTTGTCACGTTAGCTTAGCGAACGACAGAAGGCTCTAAAACTTTATACACTTACGACACTAACAAATTTATATGTTATTAAATGTTTAAGCTTTACTCTTAAACGTGTTAGTGAGATACACAAGTTTTCAACAAAGACTAAACAGGAAAATATAAATGTTCAGGTTAGCTAACTAAGCTAAAAACACAAATTAGTAGGCGGTAGCTAACCAGGAAACGGAAATATATCCAAACACAGGACCATTTCCAGTTTAGATTTATTTCGAAAAACACATGCATTTAAATAAGATATCAGCCGCAGCTTATCGAGACTCGTACTGATAATTTAACCAAATTAATAGATTTATGGAGAAATACTTAAAACAAAGGGTATGGATACGAGGATTAGGGCCCGTTCCACTGAGGCCTTTGCAATAGTCGATATGAGTTGAAGCCACTGTCATTACATAATATGACTTTAGAAAACTGTTAGAGGCTGAAAGGTATAATTTACACAACTCAATTATTAACAGGACAACTAAAATGTAATTATGTTCTTAAAAACAGTAGCAAATCCGTTTATTAGAAGAGGCCTATTAACCTCGATTGGACGGCGGCCTCTGGTAAGCAGCCAGCCCGTTTGAGGCCAATGTAATGCGGCGCCCTCAGAAATCGATGCCGAGGCTTTTCACGACTCCGCTTACCTTGAATAGGTTTGGGCTGTGCACGGTATTCGCTCCAGATAGTCGGCCGAAATGTCTATTAGAATCAGCTAAGCTACTCGGGCATCGATAATCCAGGTAGGATGGTAAACGGCGGTCTTCATCGAGCTCGGATTTTCTTGAAATAAGGAGCCATGAAAACACAGGCTAACCAGCGCAAATTACAAGCCGTAGGTAGGCTGCTGAGGACATTTGTTGGATCCACAACAGACTCCTCACAGCACCACTACAGGCACTGCGGGGACATGACAACAAGGCGCTCTACAACAACAACCTATCCTACCATATTGGAAATGTAACTTTGTTAAAATCCATGCAGTGTGCAACTATGAGGATAAGAAACTATTTATGTAGAGCATGGAAGACAGTGCGGTTCACATGTTAGACATAGACACCATGGAGTTCGGCAGAGAATAAAAAATCCACCTGGACTCCGACTTTCATCGTTCACATGAGTTCTCAGCCCTCCTGTTGCCCCGCTGTTCACTGATGACAGATACGGTGTCAATCATAAACACACACTGGCATCTAGAAAACTTCAATAACTGTTACATAAAATAATTACATTTTACACCACTTCCAAAAGTACACACTTAAATAGGTTTTAAACCATTTATTTGACTTCCTATATTTTTTTTCTTCAAAAATATACACAAAATATACTTTGTTTACCTAATAAAAACATCTTCTAACATCTTACAGAAAAAAATAAATATACCCCATAATGATTTCACAGTTTAAGGTCAGATTAGTTAAAATAAGAGAAGTTATTTAAAGTGCATCTCAGAATTTCTATTAAATACAAGCTGATAATATATTGTAACACCTATTACAGAACATCTGCTCCACTGTGCAAAACAGTATGCATAAAGTAAAAGTGCAAATGTAAAAGTTGTGCGCATCATTTGACAGCTCTTGTTTGTGCTTTAGCAAACGGCCGGTTCCTCCACAGCTTGTGCTCCCTCTGTGACGGCTTTTACACATTTCGCCATAGTCTGTGAGGCTCTGCTTATGGGATCTAGGAGTACATATTAAAAGCAGATTTTAAATGGGCATCACTGCCTGAAAGATTAAAAAGTTAAACAGCATATTCGACATTTTAAAATGAAAAAAAAAAAAGAAACATAGTATAAGTATATATATATATATATATATATATATATATATATATATATATATATATATATATATATATATATATATATATATACATTAGGGCAGCAAGTAACAATTATTTTGCAAAATCGATAAATTTGATAATTATCTTTTTCCATTAATCGCTTAATGATCAGATAGCCAAAAGTTCCTTAAAGGAGGCTTTTTGCTAAATTAAACCAGGTGAAACTAACACTTTTCCACTTAAGGAGTTCAGGATAGAGCATACTGACAGACAAAAAAGATTTTTTTTTTATCTTAAATGCAAAATGTTTAGACATATTTTTTTAACAATTTTAAATATAATTACTGCTCTAAGTGGGTCACTGTCCGCTAAAGGAATGTTTTACACTCTCTATACTCCAGTTAACCGTTAAGATAAGACGTAAACAATCATGCATCCATAAAAAGCTGCATAAAAGGAGAATGTCGGATCTGTAGCATTGATGCTACTTCAGTGATCCTGCTGACCTGCTACAACATGATGACTCCCCGAAAAAACATGCTTAAATAGATGCAAAGTCATTCACATAATAATCTAGGAGCTGATTTTCAAATTGCATCTTTACAATGTAACCTATAAATGTACTTTTAACAATCAAACACATTTTCTTTACAAAGCTTTGCAAGTGTTTGTGATGAGCAAATGGGTCTCAAAAAGTGCCACGTTGGCTGACTCAACTCTAATAATTATGACCCATCTGCATAATAGTCGCTCTGGGAACAGGATCCAAGCAGGCTCTGCAAGTGAAGGCTGGCATCTAGGGATTTCTATTGAATCTTTTTACCGTAAACATTAAAAGTAGCCTACCCCTCACTGCGTGCAACAGTATTCCAAATAGAACATGGGGCCAATATTTCTATCTTAATAATATTCCCAACAATTGCAGCATTTGATTTGGAAATGCTTGGTGATGGTGAGAGAGAAAACCCTTTTCCGCTGCACTGCTGCAGGTGATACCAAATGGATTCATTGTTGAGTTTGTGACACCAAACTGCACTTTGACCAACTGGTAACTAAAGTAAAAATTGCTTCAATTACATTTAATCATTTATTATAGTCCCAAATATGCGTTTTTAGGTTATTAGTCTTTGTTAGATCTTTTAAATTAGGCTTATTAGCATTTTTCAGGGATTATACTCCTGCAATAAAATACTTTTTGAAAATGCTTTTTTTTTTTTTTTTACAAATCTTTAAGGGATTTGGAACACATTTTTATACTTATTTGGATTCATTTTGCTTCTACTTGCACAGCAACCATTAAATATCATGTCACACTAAGGTTTAACCCTCCAGATTCGTTATTGAACATTTCATAAAACATAACTTTCAATCCAAACACAGGAGCATCAAATCAGAACAATCAGAGGATGTGGTAACAAATCTAAATCTATTAAAAAGACAGTTGCAAACACTACTTTCTGATTAAAAAAAATAAAATAAAATCTAGTGTTGGTGTTACAAAATTATATGAAAATAAGTCAACAAAAACTGCCTAACACAAACTTTTTCAGCTGATTACGTGAAATATTAAAGTCATCACTGTAGCTGGATTTGCAGTTGAAACCAGGAGATTCAGATGGTTCAAAAACAAAAACACTTCTCATTGCTGTCTGACATTAAAAATAAACCATTTTCCTGTGTTATGTGAGGTTTAAAAATTATTTTATATATATATTTGATAAATTCCAGCATAATTAAATACATTTAAAAATATTTTCCACCAATATTTGGTTAAAATGAATCCAAGCTGTGTGACTTGGTACTAGAATGTACTGCACATTCTAGCTATAACTTTTTCATATTTGCACCTAAATGTTTAGAAGCAGATAAAAAAGGACACCTTTAACAATCTAAAACTTTTACAAAAGGATAAAAGACCTATAGGGGTAAACATTTTCCTGTTATCTGTCCTGTTTCTTATCTACTTCCACAATGCAAGTCAAGGATGTTTTTATTTCCAGATGTTCCTTTTTGCCTCCATTTATTTAAAATGCACTGATCAGAAGTCTCTATAAAAAAGTTCTCCAAGTTCTTAATCCTTGCCAACCTAAAACAGAAAGTTTTTTTTTGGATAAATAACACATATATGTCATTTTATTAATGGTATGTTAAGATCAAGTTGCAGTTGATTGAAATGTTTACATAAGTGTTCTTTTATATTTAACAATCATGAAAGAATCTGAAGTTTTTTTTTATTATTTGGTCTAATGTGTACAATAAAAAAACAAACAAACGCCTATATTTGGGGATGTGTGATTCCAATATGAGTTTAGTTAGATCAGGTCAGAGGCATTGTGTTGACCCACCTGTCATGTAAAAGTCCTTCACAGTAAGCTGTGGAGGAACTAAAGGTTCAGTGAGGTCAGCTTGGTTCACAGCCTGAAATAAAAAAGCAGACCTAGATGATGTAAACCAGTACAAACTGATGAAACAACATGCTTCTGTTTTTTTTTTTATATGTGATGGACTACTATCACAGTTAGGAGGACAGCTGCTGACCTTGGACAGTTCATTAGCCTGCTTAAAGTAGTTAGCCTCCTCAATATCATCATATCGAATAAGATTAGGGGAAACTTCTGCCAGTCTGTCGCGTACTTCATCAAGACTGTCATAAGGCAGAGTCACGCCGGCCAGCTTGAAAAGGTAAAAACAACATTATAACCATCTACAGTCTTTAGTTTTAATATTATGTTTGGAGCTTTGCTATGTCTGACCTCAGATATGGCTCTGATGATCGTCCAGTCCTCCCTGGCCATTCCAGGAGGAGTCACAGCAACCTTGGTCTGCTGGGCACGGCCCTCAGTGTTCACATAAGTGGCAGATTTTTCTGTATATGCAGCTCCAGGGAGAATGACATCGGCTGTTGGGGCGCCTACGTCGCCATGGTGGCCTGGGTGATCATAAAGGAGGTTATACTCTAATTATATACGCCTTTTTTCCTGGAAAACTGACACACTATAAATTTTATTTCATTATTACAATTTAATTGTAAATTGTAATAATGCAGTACTGCACTCAAAAGAGTACAGTGACAAATAACAGCCAACTATCCAATTGAAATTGCAGGTTGAGAAATTAGCATTTATCAGAGAAGCGGCAGAGATCCACAGCTGCACTGGGGCAATCTGTTGACAGCATGACCAAAAGCAGCGCACTCCACATGTTTGGGCTTTATAGACGAGTGGCAAGAAGTGAGTAAAGGTCCATGTACAGACACAGCGAGCATGGAAGAAGGCGCTTTGGTCAAAAGACCAAAACTGAACGTTATGGAATTCATGGCAAAGCCCTCTAAAGCGAACATAATATTTCAGGAGCTCCTTACTAGAAAAACACGGTAGTGGCATCATTAATCTGTGGGGATTATGAGTGTCAATTCAAATTGTCAAATATCCTTCCTCTTTACAATTGTGCACAACTTCATAAAATAATAAAAACATTGTTTTTTCTTTTTTGAAACATGAAGAAAAAAAAATGGAAAAATAAAACTATTTATATTTTGAAAATGATGATAATACACTGTCGCAGGCTCTGATATCCTGTATAAACAACAGGCCTAACACATTGGTGAACTAATCCAACCATATGAAAACTTTCAGCACCAAAATATATCAGATTATTCATATTTGCGTGTTTCTGCAGGACATGATTGTCCGAATTCAACTTAACCTTTAAGTATATTTGCTAAGAGAGCCTCTGATGCTGTGATGATATATAATAAAACAAAAAAAAAATGATAACCTTGATAAATGATCAGGCTGTCTTTTGCCAGGTCATGACGAGTAATACAGCCAGCATCCGCCCCCAGCAGAAACAAAATTTTGGGTGGATTCTCCTTGATTGTTTTAACACCTGGCTTATATCCAAGATCAAGTGCCGCCACCTGACTGGCAACCCTGATGACACAAGCAAAATGGTACATATTGAAATCAGTTTTGAAAAAGTCCTATTAGTGAGAGTTGTCTGATTTTTACCTATGAAGCACATTGAGGATCTTCCAGGTTTCCTGCTGGCCGCTGCTGACTCCAGCATTCTGAGCTATAGTTGACACAGCAGCCATTATCGCAGCCCCGTCCTCTCTCTGCAGGCAGCTGCTGCCAACTACAACAACAGGGTGCTTCGCCTGAGCCCAAAGCTGCAAGAACAGCCAAAAGCAACACAGTTGAGAGTCGATGACTGGGAACACGACTGACCGTGAATGACCCAAAGGTTACCTGAGCAAACGGGTGTGTTCCTGAAGCAATTTCTCTCAGGACCTTGGCGGACTCTCCGAGATGATCATACGTGTAGCTTAGTTCCACTTCCTTGCCCACTAAAGCTACGTGCAGCTCGTTGTGCAACCAGCTGAGATAATTTCATATTGAAGTGCAGTTAAGTACAGTATTTAGCTAAACAGCCAAAAGGTATGTAGGTTATTCACCTTTTTCTGATGCGTGCATTGAAGAGAGGAGCCTCATAGCGAGGGTTAGTACCCACTAGCAGGAGCACGTCAGCTTCTTCAATGCCAGCAATGCTGGTGTTCAGAAGATAGTTTGAACGTAGATCAGTTCTATTTAAAAAGACGAGAAGGAAAGAAAAGGATCATGTTTGTTTCCATCTCTTTCAGTGCTGTTTTTGACAGCCATGTTGGATTTAGTCACATTTTAGTCATTACTATATGTGATATTTTTAGTCGACTAAAACTCAAAAAGGTTTTAGTCTAGTTTTATGTTGAAATTCATAAAACAGTTAACCCTATAATTTCTAATAACAACCAGATTCTTTACTAGCCTGACAGCTCTTGCCTAGATACCAAAATTACTGGGTATAGAATGCTGCTGTGCAGTTTATCATTGCTGATGGTAAAAAAAATTGATTTATAGAATTCAAATTTACTTTTTATGAATTAATGCCATGCTTTATACAAACATCTCACAAAATTAGTGGAAATAGCAGATCTAGTTCAACAAATTTCTATTGGTTAAAATAGCAGACAGACAAGCTGAAATAATTTACAATAAACAAATGGTTTTAGACATATAAGGTTTTTCATCCAAAAGCAAACACTTCCTGATCTACTATGAATTATGCATTACACACAGATCAATAAAACATTCATTAGTCCAAAAAAGCAAAGAACAAAAACATTCTTCTTATCACTTTGGCAAATTTGTCTTTATTTCTAAGAATTTACCCCTTTGTTACCACTGCTCAGTGGTCAAAGTAGAGGCTCTGACATAAAAAAAAAAAAAAAATTCTACCTACATAATTGCCTTATAATGCTATGGCAATCAGGACTTAAATTTCTAGAATATTTGAAGTGAAATGTTGAAATATTCAAAGGAAATAGAGAAAATGTTTCAATGACCATAGAAGGAAACATTTACATCATATTTGAATAGAAAGAAATGAGAAGGAGAGATTAGTATTCTTTTTACCTTTTCATCTGGGTCTTTATCCAAAAAGTGTATGCAATCGAATATTTGCTTTGATACAATTTAGGGATTCATTTTGGTAGAAATTAAAGACGGTTTAGTATAACCTCTTTTGAGCTGGAAGAAATAAAATATTGATAGTAAAGGGATTTTTAAAGCTTGGCAGAGTATGATTGGCCACATATAGCTTACTAAGTAGCGAGAGCAGGAGTATGGAGCGATATTTGTGCCTTCGGTTTGAGCGCGCAAGAACCAATCCGAGCACGCAGTGAGACAACACGCGTGCGCTCAAAACAGGTCTGGCACACGCTCAACTCTGAAAAACTCTTCTCAACACACTGTCGTCGCGCTCAGTTCCATCTCTGCGCGTGCTCGGATCAGTCTCTGCTCGCGCTCGACCTGCTCTCTCCGCGCTCAACACCAGCTGTGCGCTCGGCTCTGTCTCTGCGCTCGCAAATTCAGAAATGTATGTAAATAAACCACACCATCAGCCAATCACGGCCAGCTTTTTTTCATCCAATCAAAGTATTTTTTCCAAATACTACATCCGTTTAAATGAAAAAAAAAAAACACAATCAGGTAATCAAACAACTCCGTTAGTTATGCGGTCAACATTCAATTTAATGGACAGCAGATAGTACTATAAAATATTTTGAATTATTTCAAATAAATGTCAGTAAAATAGTTATTAGATCATCACCTCATCCATCTCGTTTTGCCTGCTATTGATATGGATTTAATTTTGCTGTTTAAAAAGATAAATTAGGAGGATATTTCAGATTTAAGTATGGTTCAGCAATATTTAGATAAAAATATTTTAGATATGGGAAAATTTTTTGGGATGCTTCAAAATATTCAGATATTAGGAAGAGTGTTTCATTTTACTTACATAATTTAATTTTAAATCGGGTAAAAGAATCAGTGATTGAATTCAGCCTCCAAAAGGAGAAATGTTTGTGATGATATTGGCCTTACAATGTATTGAAGAAGTTGTCCTATAAGGAACTGTAATTTGCTGTGATTCTAGTTCAGCGTTATATTAATTTAAACACAATCATTCAGTCAGCAGACAGTAGGATATATTTGTTTTAATCCCGATCCAGTTGTTTGCCAACCGCCATATTTACAGACATTTATGAATTCGCGAGCGCAGAGACAGAGTCGAGCGCACAGCTGGTGTTTAGCGCAGTGAGAGCAGGTCGAGCGCGAGCAAGGACTGATCCGAGCACGCGCAGAGATGGAACTGAGCGCGACGACAGTGTGTTGAGAAGAGTTTTTCAGAGTTGAGCGCGCGCCAGACCAGTTTTGAGCGTGCGCGTGTTGTCTCAGTGCGTGCTCGGATTGGTTCCTGCGCGCTCAAACCGAAGGCAAAAATATATCGTTCCATAC
Organism: Cyprinodon tularosa; assembly: GCF_016077235.1. Lineage (NCBI taxonomy): Eukaryota > Metazoa > Chordata > Actinopteri > Cyprinodontiformes > Cyprinodontidae > Cyprinodon > Cyprinodon tularosa. The sequence continues at coordinate 717,737 of NW_024038416.1, read as the reverse complement.
AGGAGGAGCCATACTGCTGAGAGCAAACCATCAGTGTGGAGCATAAAGCGCAGACTCTGAGCTAAGCCCCGCAAAGACACAATTCTGCACAAACACAGCTGAGTTTGTCAGAGTTGAGAGCTCAGTACTGTCCTGCCGCTGCTGCCATGGTCCATCTGTGGTCATACAGAATGTGCACCACTGCATACCAGGTGATGGACATGTCCAAACAGGAAGCAGCAGCACGGCTAATCCAGCTTAGCTTGTCTAACAGTTTATAGCACAATGATGCATTTTAAACATCTGGCAGACATACGCTAACTTTTTTATTCAGTCCTGTCCCGTCAATGAAATAATTTCATCATCGTTGACGAAAACAACACTGATCTCTTACCCAGATCCAGCCATGGGAAACATTTCCTCAGTGCATAGGTTATCGCTGTTCAAACGGTTCAGCAAGTCTTTCAGGGAAACCAGAGCCTCTGCGTCAGCCAGACCTCCGACAACAGCCGCAATCTCGCTTCCTTGGACGCTTTGCAACTGCCCAAAGAGATAGTGTAACCTCCCACTTCCTTGACTTTAACAGGAAGCCATAAATCTGTAATATACTGACCGCTCCGGCCACTCGGCTTAGCAGGTCTTCCCACGATGCTGGGACGAAGTTCCCCGACTCACTTTTCACCATTGGTTGAATAAGCCTCTGTCTCTTTAGTCCATCATAAGAAAACCTGTCAACAATTTAAAAAAAAGATCTCGTAAACAAATGGTGCAGATGTTGCTTGTGAGGACTGGGGATGTGGTTTAGAAATGATAAGGACTGAACCTGGTTTTATCAGAGATCCATTCCTCATTTATGTCCTCGTGAATTCGAGGTAAAATTCTCATCACTTCTCCTCCACGGGTGCTCACCACTATGTTACTCCCCACAGCATCCAGAACATCAATAGATTCAGTCTTCCTGTAATCAAAACAAATATCAACATAGAATAGATTTTTGATCCAGTGAAAAGCTAACCCACACGTTAAGGACCATCTAAAAACCTGGTCTCCCAGGGACGAGCGGTGAAGGCGTAAGGTTTAGACGTCAGAGCTCCCACTGGACATATATCAATTATGTTCCCCGATAACTCTGACATGAACATCTTCTCCACATAGGTCCCAATCTGGAGGTCGTTGCCTCTCCCAGTGGTGCCGAGGTCCTCCACTCCTGCTATCTCACTGGCAAAACTGCAGAAACGACAGCAGAGCATCAGCATGGAGGCTCATTTCAAAGTGATACGACGTCCAGATTTAGAGTTTAAAGTGTGACCCACCGCACACAGCGAGTGCACTGGATACAGCGGGTCATGATGGTTTTTATAAGGGGTCCAATGTTTTTATCTTCAACCGCTCTTTTGGCCTCCGTGAAGCGGCTGCGGTCGCTGCCAAATTGCATGGACTGGTCCTACAGCAGAAACATAATTAGACATTTCTCCTATTAAAGGTGCAGTAGGAGATCTTTTCCGACGAATTGCAAGCAGTGAAATAGAAGGTATAGAAGTTAAACTAAAATAAATGGTCGCCGCTACAGTGAGAAATCAATGAATTACCCCAACCAATCACAATCGTGTGGTACCCCATTTGGTTCCTGACACGTCAATCATGGTCAGCTGCTTGTCCCTCCCCCCAGTCCGTGTAGCCAGACACCTGAACGAATCGACCCCCCAATGCTCGTGCAGGACGCCATGGCTGGAAGCTAGCCACTGTTATGCTACTTTCACACCTAAAGCAACAAGAGCAGCAAAAACACGTGTGCTGCTTCATTTTTTATGCTTGTACAAGTTTAGTTCTGATGCGAGGCTGAAGCATCGTTGCTACTCTGCCGGTGGAAAAAGTGGGTCTGATGCGCGTTGGGCGGATCTACCCTATCCTTTCTTTGCCTGTAACAATGGCAGCTATATTTACTGTACTTTGGATCTATTTTGAAGTGAGAAGATTACCATCCTGCCTACAAATATTTTTTCAGACCCCCGTACACCGGCGGTGCGCTGTCACTAGGAATCCCATTCAACAGCAGCCTATTGCCCGGTCGCCTCCTCGCAGCTGAAGGCGCTTTTCATGTCCAAAATCCAAACTGCAGGCACCAGGAAAATAAAAGCGAACACATTTTGCCGACAGATTTCAGCTTTTAAGATAATTTAGGCGTTAATAATCTGTTTCAGAGTAGTGATCATAGCGCTCTGCATTGTCCTGCTATGTAGCGCTCTGCCAGCTCCGAGATCAGCGACGCGCTGTTTCAGCTGCTCAGACGCTGCAGACAGCCTGCGTGCTCATGTGTTTTGAAGCCGTGGTTTCGAGGGGTGGTCTGAATGGAGAGGGATGGTTGTGTATGTTCAAAATAGAGCTTGCTGGAGCCATTTTTCCAAGATCTCAGACAACACCTTTAAGTTACAGTTCTAAGGTCTCTGCTCTGGCATCCCGTATATTTCAATGCTCTTTTTCTAAGAATCTTTAAGGGTTTTTAAAGCTTTTTATCTCTTATTTGCTTTTAAAAGGTTTGATTAATTGGATTAATCAAGAGTAATTGAATATTAAAATATATGTCAACTAATTTAGTATTTAGTTAATCGTTAACTGGGGAGCAGAGACTCTAAAACATGGATTTATCTGACAGAGCAACTCACTTAGAGCAGTAATTATACCAAAACCGCCAAAAAATATATAAATATTTTGCATTTAAGAATAAAAAAAGATATTTTCATCTGTCAATATTCTCTATCCAGGAGCCACCAGTGCAGCGTTTTAGTTTCACCTGGTTTAATTCTGTAAAAAGTTTTCTCTAAGGAACCTTTTGCTATCTGATTATTTATCGATAAATCTAAAAAAAAATAATCGATTTGCATCAATTAATGTTATGATGAATTCATTTAAGAAAAATGCTATTCAAACTAATTTGGCTCTATTTGAACATATGATTGATACCTAAATGTAATGACTGGTTCTGTTGCCCCTACAGTAACTATTAAGTGTTTGCAATACTTGAATATAAATCTTTTTCTATAATTTTGGTCCATTTCTTTCACAGAACTGTTTAACTTTCGCCACAGTTTTCCAGAATGAACGGCCTGTTTTAGGGTCACACCACAGAATCTAAACGGGTCCAGATGTTGTCCAGGCTTCTCTAAATCATTCATTGTGTGTTGACCTGCTGATGTTCTTTGAAACATTGTCCTGCTATATAACCCAAGTACATGGTCACAAACCGAGGGCTGGAGATTCTCCTTCAGGATTTCATGCTTAAGGGTAGAGGGCGTGGTTCCATCAATTACAGGAACCCATCCAGGATCTGAAGCAGCCTCATACTTTCCTTTTACCAGCACAATCAGAACTGTGTCCTTATTTCTAAGATGCTGTGTTAGAATTAGACCAGATCTAGCAGGACACTTCCACTTGGTTCCACTTTTACAAATCTTGGAGCAGTAAACAGCAGCAATCAAAGAAATCTTTTTATGCAGTCCGGGCGCCTCCAGGTTCATTGCTGCCCACCTTAGGACACTGGAATAGTGCATCATTTCATAAACATTACGCTGCCTTGCGTTATGCACAAGTTAGGCTGTCGTTTTGGACTCGTAACGAATACGCTATCTATAAGCCAGAAATTGAAAAAATAAATAGAAAGTTCAGCAAATGCCAGCGTTTTAGGAGATTCTGGAAAGTCAGGCAAACGCCGGCTAAATCGGCAAGGTGTGACAGCGCCCTAACAGTTAATTTTTGTTTAAGTTAATAAATGTTTCTATTTTAAATAGTCCTTACGTTATGTTATTTCATCGCTAGTTTTTCATACCTGTATTTCTTTATCCTCATTTTCCCTTATGTATTAGTCTTTATTATCATGACTTATTTCATATATTTTCTTTCAATTTTATCATGTATTCAGTCATTCTCAATGTTTTCTCTGATATATATAGTTTTGTTTCCTGCTACAACCATCTATAACTATGTGCTCTTCTAAAGTACGTTTTGAATGGGTTTTGTGTTTAGTGAACTCTTGTTTTTTGTGGAAGTTACATTCCATAAAGAAACTGTGTTAGGCAAAATCCACGAAGTAGTAACCTTTATTGTTTTACAATTATTATTAAAACTTGTTCAGGCTTATAGCCCCCCGTCCTCAATGATCACTTTAAATTTATTGTTCACAAATGCTTCTGCTCTAGCAGTATTTGCAGAGGCGGCCTATCCATGCAGAAAAAACAAACAAACCAAAGCGTATCTTAAATTTTGATAACCATCCCTTGTTAGCTTTAAATGCGCTTGATACTGCTTGAACAGCACTCATTGATGGCCCGGTATCTGCATCCTCCTCCTCTTCCCTGTCATGAATGTCATTGCTGTCCTTTTGATACAGTGTTCTAGCTTTTGTGCAGATAACGTTCATATCCAGCGTAATGTTCTTTTTTCTGCAGTCATTAATCAGCAAAGCTAATGCAGACTCCATCCTTACCATGGTCTTTTTGCGGACAGTTGCAACCCTTTTTTGCATCCTTATCAAAACTTATTGCTACTGTCCTCCTTATGTTATTTTCCTTCTTCTTTATGGAACCAACAGAAGATTAATGAATTCCATAAGGGCGACCTACAGCCGCATAACCTCTATCCTAAATTAGCATGTCTAGAAGTTTTACTTTTTCTGCGATAGTTAGCATCTTCCTGCCTTTTGGGCCTGTCTGCAATTGCTTTGTCGGTGCAGAACATTTTGTCCACATTATGGGTTTCGGAGAAAATTTGCAAACTTAAATTTGGCAAGCTGTGTTACATAAACGTATATTAAACCGTCACATTATGTACACACATGTAGAGAAGAAGCATGGAGACTTTTTAGCCAATCAGAAGGCAGAACACGATGCACAATGCAAATCCTTGAAGCAGCGAGGCCGTGATAGGTGAACAGCATTATAGCGAGGGTTCACTGGATTTCTAACCTGTATTTGCTTAGATTTTTGTAGAACAGTTTGTGGTACATTGCCTGGAAAAGAGATGGACAGATTACCTGAAGATCGCATTCACCTCCTTGATCACAAATTGGACAATCCAGAGGATGGTTTGCCAGAAGAAACTCCATCACACCCTCTCTGTTCAAAATTCAACACAAGTTTTAAGATCATTTCTAACAGAATATTTGGGAAACTTTAACATGTCAAGTCTGAATAAAAAGTCCAGCAATCCAGCAAGCAATGAATAAAAACATTAGTTTAGCAACTTTTCTTGTAAGTTCAACCCTACCTGGCCTTTCTTGTTTTGTCAGAGTTGGTGAGGATGTTCCAGCCTTTCATGACAGGCATTGCACAGGCTGCAACAGGCTAGAAACAGACAAAAACATATAAGCTACTACAGCTACCTTCGTCTGTGTATAAAGACCAAGAATGGATGTAGCCTAAACATTACCTTGGGAACATTCTCTATCTCCACAAGACACATACGACAGTTTCCAGCAACTGACAAGCGCTCGTGGTAACAGAAGCGGGGTATCTGCATCCCAGCCTTCTCACATGCCTGGAAGAGAATACAGCCAGTATCAGGTAAGGAGATATGCAAAAAAATGTCTCAATCCAAATTTGGATTTAATTTAATCGGTGGGCAAATAAACCAACGTTTGTACATAATTTGATAAAAAATGTAAATATATAGGTAAATGCTGCCATGTTCTGTTATAAAATAAAAAGCTCTTAGGGTGTTTGGCCGGGGATAGGCCCACAGCATCATAGTTAACAAGTTGACATGAGGTGTTTCTCCCACAGATTTACACATAATGCATTTCCCACCAAACCCTGTAAGGTGTTTTCAGGTTTAGGTAATTGTGTTAAACCAATCATTCTTTACCTTAGATTTGTTCTCACTGAAAAATTTTTTATAAAAGTTTTTTTCTTTTTTCAATTTTTTAAAATGACACCAAGAACATTTTTAAGTTAGAGTCTTTATATGACCTGCAACACCGTAGTTCCTTGCTCCACCATGACAGGCTTCCCATCCACAAACACCTCCAGGAGGCTCCTGGCAGCAGCAGCGGCTGTGGCTGCAGATGCAGCGCGAGCTTCAGACAAAGACATTCATAATTTCATCATGAATCTGTGCTACAATAAGTCATACAAAGTAGTAATCCATGATGCTCGTGAAATACATGATTATCCAATCAGGGTAAAGTCAACTAGAACTTCATAGTATTATCATAAATAATGCTTAAACACAGCAAGAAATTCTGAAGTAAAGTAATTGTTAAAACTCTTCCTTCCACTTAACTTTCCATTCATTTTCTGGGATAAAGTGCTCTGGAAACCTTCTTTTGCTCTGAAAAGCAATCATTCATATTAACATAAATACATTTTTCCATACATGGTCACTTACCAAGGTACAAAAACATTAAAACGTGCTGACGACTCAGTAGTTAGGCATATGTAGGTTACATATAAAGAGAAAAAAGTGGGTTTAGAGCCATGATGGCTTTAGATAAAAGTTTTTTTTTTGCAGCATCAGGAGGTATAGATATGTTCCAGGGTGGGAAGGCTGCAGCCGATTGTTTTCGATGCTGCCCTGATGACCTTTTGGAGAGCTTTCCTTTTACAGGTGCTGGTCATAAAATTAGAATATCATGAAAAAGTAGATTGATTTCAGTAATTCCATTTAAAAAGTGAAACTTGTATATTATATTCATACATTACATACAAACTCATATATTTCAGATGTTTATTTTGTTTAATTTTGATGATTACAAATGACAGCAAATGAAAATCTCAAATTCATCATATCAGAAAATTAGAATATTACTGAAGACCAATAAAAACAAAGGATTTATAGAAATGTTGGCCAACTGAAAAGTATGAACATGAAAAGTATGAGCATGTACAGCACTCAGTATTTAGTTGGGCCTCCTTTGGCCTGTATTACTGCAGCAATGCGGCGTGGCATGGAGTCGATCAGTCTGTGGCACTGCTCAGGTGTTATGATAGCCCAGGTTGCTCTAATAGTGGCTTTTAGCTCTTCTGAATTGTTGGGTCTGGTGTATTGCATCTTCTTCTTCACAATACCCCATAGATTTTCTATGGGGTTAAGGTCAGGAGAGTTTGCTGGCCAATTAAGAACAGGGATACCATGGTCCTTCAACCAGGTACTGGTAGCTTTGGCACTGTGTGCAGGTGCCAAGTCCTGTTGGAAAATGAAATCTGCATCTCCAAAAAGTTGGTCAGCTGCAGGAAGCATGAAGTGCTCTAAAACTTCCTGGTATGTGGCTGCGTTGACCCTGGACCTCAGAAAACACAATGGACCAACACCAGCAGATGACATGGCACCCCAAACCATCACTGACTGTGGAAACTTTACACTGGACTTCAAGCAACGTGGATGAAGTGCCTCTCTTCTTTTCCTCCAGACTCTGGGACCTTGATTTCCAAAGGAAATGCAAAATTTACTTTCATCAGAGAACATGACTTTGGACCACTCACCAGCAGTCCAGTCCTGTTTCTCTTTAGACGCTTCTGACGCTGTCTGTGGTTCAAGAGTGGCTTGACACAAGGAATGCGACAGCAGAAACCCATGTCTTTCATACGTCTGTGTGTGGTGGTTCTTGAAGCACTCACTCCAGCTGCAGTCCACTCTTTGTGAATCTCCCCCACATTTTTGAAGGGGTTTTGTTTCACAATCCTCTCCAGGGTGCGGTTATCTCTCTTGCTTGTACACTTTTTTCGACCACATCTTTTCCTTCCCTTCGCCTCTCTATTAATGTGCTTGGAAACTGAGCTCTGTGAACAGCCAGCCTCTTTAGCGATGACCTTTTGTGTCTTGCCCTCCTTGTGCAAGGTGTCGATGGTCGTCTTTTGGACAACTGTCAAGTCAGCAGTCTTCCCCATGATTGTGTAGCCTATAGAACTAGACTGAAAGACCATTTAAAGGCTTTTGCAGGTGGTTTGAGTTAATTAGCTGATTAGAGTGTGGCACCAGGGGCCATCAATTTTGAACCTTTTCACAATATTCTAATTTTCTGATATGATGAATTTGAGATTTTCATTTGTTGTCATTTGTAATCATCAAAATTAAACAAAATAAACATCTGAAATATATGAGTTTGTATGTAATGTATGAATATAATATACAAGTTTCACTTTTTAAATGGAATTACTGAAATCAATCTACTTTTTCATGATATTCTAATTTTATGACCAGCACCTGTATATGTGAAAAATAAATAAAGAGAAGTAAATAAGTGGAAAAAAAAATAATTATACATAAGTTTTTGTTAATCTAGTGTTAGTTTCGGTTTAGTTGAACCAGCACCTGTATGCTAAATTATCTGGATCCTCCTGAAAGTGACTGAAACTAACCCTACTGTAAAACCAGCTTGGTTTATAATCCTTAATCCATCAGGTGGAGCAAAGTTACCAGTATCAAACCAGTATCAAATATTTTTTTTCGGCCACAGCTGACAAATAATTACGGAAGAGGATTAGGGCCACTGAAAAAAGTTAAGTGATGTTAACATTTTATTTCTGTATAACTTAAGAAAAAAGTCAGAATTCTAACTTTAATCTCAGAATTCTGAATTTAATTTCAGAATTTTGGATCTTAATGTAGATGGGCACCATGAAGGAAGAGATGTGGGAGCACTCAGCTTCACTGACAAAGATGTGAGTTGTTTGAAAGGGTTGTTTTTTTCAGCCACAGAGGACCAATAGCTACCGAAGAGGATTAGGGCAACTGAAAATATTAAAAAAGTTCACTGATTTTTTTATTTCTGTATAATATATCAAAAAGGTCAGAATTCAGACTTTTTTTCTCAGAATTATGACAATAATCTCAGAATTATGACTTTAATCTCAGAATTTTGGATCTTAAAGCACATGGGCACCATGAAGGAAGAGATGATGGAGCACTCAGCTTTAGTGACAAAGATGTGAGTTGTTTAAGAGGGCCAGTAACACATTGGTGGAAAATGACGGAATTAGGCGACTTTTTACGTGGCCGAGGGGTCCCGATGATGCTATTTCATTAATGGAAGAGCAGAAGGTGATTAAAACAAGAGAGCTAGTCTCTAAAATAGACATGGCTACGGCTTGTTGCTAACACATTTGCTAGCTGTCAGAATTCAGTCAGAATTGTAAGATTAAATTCAGAATTCTGAGAAAAAAGTCTGATTTCTGACTTTTTTTCTCAGAATTATGAATTTAATCTCAGAATTATGACTTAAATCTAAAAAATAATCAGAATTCTGAGATCAAAGTCAGAATTCTGAGGGGAAAAAAAGTCAGAATTCTGACATTAAAGTCAAAATTCTGAGAAAAAAAGTAAGAATTTTGAGAAAAAAGCCAGAATTCTGGGATTAAAGCCAGAATTCAGACTTTTTTCTTGTATTATACAGAAATAAAATTAAAAAATCAGTTAACTTTTTTAATATTTTCAGTGGCCCTAATCCTCTTCCGTAAATAGCTGTTATGCAAGAACACAAAACACGTTGTAGGAGCTGTAACCGAGGCAGGATCAACTAATAATCTGGTGAAGTGAGCTGCATAGTTACCATTGTGAGCTGCAGCAGCCGCGCCTGCTTTAATGATAGCTGCTGGAAGGAAACTGCGATTCATAACAGGCAGACGCAACATGCTGGAAGAAACACAGAAACGTGCATCCTAACACTGAGACTCAAACCTACCCGACGAGAGGAAAATAAATATTATAGAACAGAGATTTAACAATATATTAGATTTTCTAAACTGACAGCTCACAAAACAATGAAGGCTAGCTAACGTTTGCATCGCAAGCTAGCGTAGGCTACAACACTTTAAAGTAATATAACAAGAAAAGAAACTCTCTCAACCGACAATGCACAGATATGCAGCTATCACATGATAATTAAAACACTATAAAAAATTTTTTAAACAGCTGTTTAATGTCCCAAACATAAAGAAAACTTGCTAACTGTCACGAGCTAATACTGTTAATGTTTTGCTAGCGCGCTACTTATAAAACATAACTAATGAAAGCTAATTTATTTTATTTTTCACCTTTCTTTATACAAGCTGTCTCATTGAGAATCAGGTCATAATTTACAAAATATCCCTGTTTTGATAAAACAAGCAACATTAAAAACACAACAAGGCAAGCAGTTAAAATGTTTGACTCACGTTAAATAACCTAATTAAATTAGCTAAAAACAAGCTGTTCATTACACAAATGGGGATGCATTTATATATTTAACGTCAAATCGGATTTGATACCAAATTGAATTTTTGATTTTCATGGTAACAATTAGGTTATTAAGCATAAGAAAGCGCGTTATCAATATTTGATGCTTCTCTGTGTGATTTAAAGGATCGGTTTACTCACCCTGTGGGTATATAGTGGGCTGCTTGCCTCGCAGATTGTGGACTGTCTTCTAATTCTGCTGCGTCACGGATTAGGTAATCCTGACCATAATCCCGAACAAGAGGACTAGTTCTGTGTAATAGCTGAGTACGTGCGTCTCCCAGTCTTTTTATAATCTTATTAAGCAGCTCATTTATCATAGCAACGTGAAACTAATGGGTTAAATAGATTTTTATAGAAACATTTGATGGTTGTTTGACTTTAAATGTGGGCAAATCTTCCTCTTAATGATCATCTTTTATTGATTGATTTTTTTTATATTCCTTTGTATACGCTTTAAAAAAATTTTTTTTTTGTATAAATAGTATATAAATATATAAAGCTTATTATTATTACTATTATTTCGGTTATTACACTCCAGTGAAGCCAGAAATCAAGTTTTTGTAAAAATATGATTACCCAGATGGATTAAGTTAACACAACAGTAAGTATGTTCACTTGATGTGCAGTACATGTATGTATACTTGGTCAGGTGTGCTATTTCAATCTGAAAAACTCAAATGAAGAGAAGACAATTAGGAGAAATTTATTGATATAATGACTTTGTCTTTGGTGCTCAGACTTCAGCAGGAAACAAAGCGCTTAATTTTGATAAATATGCATGAACAGGAGCAAATAATAGGGCTGTTTTCCCCCTAGACCTGATTCTGGTGGTGGAGCGGAAATAGATGAAGTTGATCAGTCTGTAGACTGCTGGTTAGCGAGATGGTATGCTGAGCTTTATGGGGAGATCCAGTGGATTACGTGAGCTGATATTAGAGCTTCACTCAGGGACCTGGAAGATGGAAGTCCAGTTTGGATAACACAGGTTGAGAGAACCTGTCTATGATGAGCAAGCATGAAGCGACAGTGGAGAGGAAAAACTCCCCGTTGGGAAGAAACCTCTGGCAGAACCAGGCTCAACATGGCGGCCTTCTACCGGACCGGAATGACACTGATGAAGCTTTAGCTACAATGGTGGAGGAGGGGCTGGAGGTGGGTTGAAACTGCGTCATCTGATTGAAGTCACACAGCGCATCCGCTGCCTGCGCACAGGTGCGTATTGGAGGCCTTTTAAGATGAACTTCTGATGCCGATTGGCTTTCGTCGAGGTGTGGTTCAAAGCTGATTGGCTGTGTCGTAGGTGGATGTAGTAAAGCAATTAGTTTCTTCAGTTGAACTTCCACCTAGGCTCCATATTACATGGTATACAGGGAGTTATCCTGGTCAAGGTTGCTTCAGCTGGACTGCATTGTTGGTTCTGGTGTCCCATCCTTTTCTTGCTAATACTCCATAGATTCCATTAAGCAGATTTGCTGGCCATGCAAGCACAGCAGTACTGTAGTTATGTAATAAAACTTAGTTTTTGTCTACTTTTTTGAAAAATACATTAGCATTTTATTAAAGCTTGTCAATAGAAGGCCAGTAGGCCAGCTAACTAAGCAAATTAGATAGTTTCTTAATCATTACTTAATCATCTCAAGCATCTTTCAATGCTATAATAAATCTGAGCTTTATGAGGTCCAAACTGTAGATTTTGAAGTGTTATAGTAACACTTTAGGAGTGCATTTGGTCCCACTTGGAATTAGTGTTAAATTAGTACTATAGATAGTGTGTATTTTACTCCAGTTGTTGTAATAACTCTAAAAGAGTCAATGTACAGTGACACTGCATATTTAACACTGTGGAATTTACTGTGTAACATCTTTATCTTGAATACCTTCCAGGACTGCGACAAGCATATCAGAGATAATCATTAGGTAGAAACATGAAAGCAACTTCTATTTTCTTCTTCAAATATTTCCTCAGTCATACCAGTACCTGTTATGTTGATAAACCACATGTGTGATGAAACCCCTGAAATCCACAGTCAGAACTCAGGGAGGAAAAAAACAGGATATAGCTTCATTTTAAACAGACTCTGAGGAAATGTGTGTAAAATGCACATCTGGATTTGTTTCTCACTCAGGCCTGCTGTCCAGCCACATCTTAGACCCTCAGGATAATCCAATTAGTGTGTGCAGGGAAAAAAAAGACCAGTGGAAAATAACAAACAACTCAGAAGTACATTTTTATTAGGACATATACGTTTTTGCTTGAAATATGTTTGGATACATTTCTTTTTTGTATGTAGCCCTTTGCGTAGAAATGTTAAACATGCAACAGAAGTCTAAATAGATGAGGTAATATATTTCTAACAGTCAGACTGAACCTGAACAAACATGTTTTGCAAAAGTATCACATCTTAATCCTGTTTTCTTTTCCATTGGTTTTTACAAATCTTCATTAAATTCTATGCTATATAATAGATGGTTTTGTGTTTGAAACAGCAGTGGAAACAGGAAACATGGGCTCTTGAAATTAAAGACTGAAATGTAACTTTTTTATCTACATGCAAAAATGTTTTAGTGCCAACAAACATATGCTAAACATCAGCCTGAATGCATGACTGCTGCGGTAAAATGCTGGGCTGAAAGTATAGAGTTAAAGGAGTACTTTTCTTATGTAGCAGCATCTAAACCGGTCATACCTGAAAAAAAAAAAGCCAAAACTTTGTTCCCTTAACGCATTGATTCCCAATCAGGGGTAAAACTGTTCACAATTTTCCCTCCATTTCATTTAATATGCCCTAATCCAACCTAATGCTCTTGCGCCATGTGTGGCTTCTTAGTCCCCTCTTTCTAGCTTTATGAGTATAGCAGACGTAGAACTAAACAGCTTTAAACATAAAGGTAATAGAGCTTTAAAGCGAAATTTGCATTAAATTTCATGACATAAAGAAAGTCCATTTTTAAATTAGAGCTTCAATCCTTTTTTTCTTCTCTATAAATATTCAAATTCCAAGAAAGGAAATGCTATATTTATATCTCTTTTTGCAAACATTTACCTTAGTATTTGTCACATTTAACAAGCAATTTTTTGCATGGAGCAGTTTATATAGCAAAAATGTTTATATAGATACATTTTTGCAAGACACTAATGATTTAAATATTTCATAGCATGTTAGAAACAGTCCTACACACAGATACAGAGACTCTAAAAAAATTTAAAAGGAGCCAGTTGTTTGTTGCAAGTAGAACATTAGTTGGAAAACTTGTGCAACAATTTTCTTTGAAACCTTTACAAAAGTTACAGCTGTGAGTGTGGCCTCCATCTGTTGCTATAAAATAAGCGGAGGGAAACTTTAGTTCATGTGCATGTTGAGCTCAGCTTGTTAGTTTTTCCACCAGGAAGAATTTCAAGTTGAAGTGGGCACAACTATGTTAAAAAAGAAGAAGAAAAATAGAAAGAGTTAGATATTATGAGAAAGAAGAGCAGCATGCATTTATATAGATGAAACACCACTTTTGTCTTGGATCATGTCCAGGTGGACTCCAGGCGTGATCTCCACCTCCACTTCCGTGGCAGAGATGGACTGGTTCAGCTCCCTCAGCGAACTCTTAGTGATGTTCAAACATGCATCCTTGAGAATGCTGCGCACCTTTTTGGTTAGCAGCACGTACAGCAACGGGTTAATGCAGCTGTTGAAGAAGCCTAAGCTGGTGGCAAGTGGGAAGCCAGCCTTCAAAACACTGTGCATTAAGCTGGAGTTGTATATAGACAACTCCATCAAGCTGAAAATATGAAATGGTGCCCAGCAGAGAAAGAAGGCCAGAGTAAGAGCTGAAACTGTTCTTGAGAACCTCGAAATGCGAACCACACCCTGTGATTGCCTCACCTTCATCAACAGAAGTATGCCTGTCACAAATATAGCAGTAAACGGCAAAAGAAAGCCCACAGAGGTACGGATTGACACTACTATAATGTGTTTCATAGCACCTGTGTGTGTATATTGTGTTCCATGATAATTCATGTAGCACACCACTTTACCACTGAATTGTGTAATTTCTCGAAAGACTAGCATGTAGCAGCTCAGCAGGGCAACTGCCACCCAAATACAGCTGCACAGAATCCAAGCATTTCTTCGCGTGCGGTACCTCTGACACCAGCTCAGGTGCGCCAGAGAGACATATCTGTCCACGCTGAGCACTGTGAGGAAGAGGACACTGGCGTACATGTTTAACACGCAAACATAGGAGTTCAGTTTACACATGATAAGACCAAAGTTCCAATGGAAGTCCCTCAAAATGTAGTCGATGTAGAAGGGCAGGAAAAGGACAAACACAAAGTCCGCGATGGCCAGATGGAGCAACCAAACGCTATTGACAGTTTTCTTGCTCTTAAACCCCGTCACCCAAATGACGGCTCCGTTTCCGGCCAGGCCAAGAATGATGCAAATGATGTAGATGACTACAGAGATGATGTGGATGGCCGCTGTCTGACTATGATCCACTTTAAGGTTCTCCAAATCGCTGTACTCATCATATTCATAGATGTAGTTTCCATAGTCTTCAGACGAATTATCCATAGTTTCAGGGATAAGATCTCTACACCGAAGTTGATCTGGTGAAGTAAGAAGAAAATACAGTCAAAATGAATATATGCAAAACAACCTAATATCATGTTTGTCCTGCAACATGTCCCTTTGAACTGTTCAGATAAGATGATCCAGCCTCTTTAAAACCAACCATGAATTCATACCCACTAGGTTGACATTATCTACCCGCATGGAGAAGATGACTTAAGGTAATTCTCTAAATCCTACTTGTAGCTGACTAAGCACCCCTCTTGCTCCTGAAGCAAGAGGGATGCTGGTAAGTTCACCTCTTTGTCAAATTGTATCTTTGCAGCGTCTGTGGTTTTGTACCTTACTTCTTAGCATAAGAAAAAGGTTGCATCTGTGGAAAGACCAATCATGTCGTATCAGACAGAAGAAAGTTTTCTTCATGTTTTGACAACTAAATATTCAGTGTTTTTCTTTTTATTGTATTTCGGATGTCATTTTATTCCTTCACTATATAGTAACTTGGCAGCTTTGGTTGTTTTGCATAAAATGATGCTATCAATCGTGTAAAATTAGTGATCATTCATCAGTGAATATGATTTAATCTTTTCAAAAATAGTAATTCTTGCTGTTGAAGATTACTTTAAGAACTCCTTTCTTGAATGAGGTTGGATGTTGGTGGTACGCTTACACATACATTTAAAACAGATACCATGAAAGATAGTGAAAGTGAACATCATGTATCACTAGCAAGATTTTTAAACTTTGGCCACTGGACTGTATTTCTTGATAACATAAATAGCTTGAAAAACTTCAGTCTAGGCAACTGGATGTGAAGTTTTCTAGAAGACACTTTGCATCTCATTCAAGAGGCTTCTCCAGTTCTAACTAGTGGTGGGGAGCAATGAGATTAATAAATCACAGTAAATTATTCTTAGTGCTCCCTACCGCTAGTTAGAACTGTTTCCTAGAAAACTTCACATCCAGTTCACTGATCTGTTTATTCACTGGATTGCTGATAGAACAAAAAAACTGAAGTCGACTGACTCCATCTTGGTACTCCCCACTTTCATAGAGTCGCGCCATAAATAAAATGCCTGTAATGTAATCGCCATAACAATGTAATTAATACATGTTCATTACATGTACATAATCAATTTATCACTTTTGGCACATCATCAGATAGTGTGTGTGTGTGTGTGTGGGGGGGGGGGGGGGGGGGTGTGCGTGGTCTTGTTTTACCTACAATGTGGGGTAAGTATTTTGTAAAATATCCTACATGTGAGGACTCACAGGTATATATGGGGACATTCAACTGGTCCCTATATGGTAAAGGTCGGTTCTTTGAGTTGGGGTTAGGGTTAGGACTAAGGTGTGAATGCAGTTTAGGTTAGGATTAGGTACATCTTGGTAATAGGGTTAGGGTAAGGGTAAGGGTCTGGGTTAGGCCATATAAAATGAATGCAAGTCAATGACATGTCCCCATATGTCATGAAAACAAAGCCTGTGTGTGTGTGTGTGTGTGTGTGTGTGCGTGTGTGATATTCTTAATATCTGTTTACAGTACTATTAAGCTCCGACCGGTCTAACTAGGGAGTACCAATAAGGCGGCTGGTGACTTTGCAGCACTGTGTAATACAAACGGCCTATCAGCAATCCAGTGAATAAATATAGATCAGTGAATCAGTTGCCTAGACTGAACTTTTTCAAGCTTGACCATGACCTGGATTACTTAGAATCTTCACAGATAAGATAACATAAATATTTCTTCATTTTCATTTTCTTAGAAATATTTCTTCCTAGGGAGATCCCAGTATTCACCTTTAAAAGTTTCAAACATGCTGTAGAGATCAAGAGATTGGCACTAAAATGGTTTAGAGCATAAATGACTCACATATTTATTTATGACCAAAACTAATGAAATTACTCAAATTTCAAAGGAGATGAAAGATGCACAATGCTAATTCAGAGTTATGAAACAATTTGCCCCAAAGACTGTGTGTTATTTTTGCTGAACCGTTTCTCTCCTTCAGTCCTCTCAGTTACCAGCTGGTTGTTGTCAAAGTCGGTACTGGGTGTGTCGAACATTATGTCATCATCCATTTACATCAGTAACACAGAAACATGGTGAGATGATGCATGGATAAGGCTCACATAGAAAACATCTGTATCCATGTCTTGAAGTGTGTGGGGGAGCTCAGGGAGGAACTGGGAAACACTATGGTTATAAACAATTTAAATAAAATTTCTAACTGTGTTTAATAAGCACCACATAGTAAATTAAATCTGGGTGAAAGGTTTATGAACAGCTATTTTGTATCACAATCAAGGTTGAAGAGAGTTGTCAAAGAATTACAGACACCTGCAACACTGTCTCTACTCTTATCTAGTCATTTGATAAATCATTTAGTGATTCTTTTTTGTTTTTCAAAAAGCAAATCTCCACAGAACAATAATAACCCACTGATAAACATACTTTATACTCAGAAAAACAAGTTGACTGTTAATTAAGTTACATGCAGCCACTGTTTCCTGACCTTTATCTTTTATTTTTTGCTGAAAAACAAAAATGATTATTTATTGCTCATCTATTTTAAACAATTAATGCAAACATAAGATATTTTCCCAGCTTAGACAAAAGAAATAACCAGAAGCAATGCTGGCCGTAGAGCCAAAAGTTTTAAATAACAAACAAAAGACTGTTTGAAATGTCCCCCTTCCTTTTTGAGGAATAATATTATGATATAAGATGTACAGTGAAACTTGTTGGGGGTAGCATCATGCATTAGCTTGGTATTTTTTTAAAGGATGTGCTCCAAAGCATATAAGGTTGAAATTTGAGTGGATAAGAATATTTCAAAAGTGTCATGATTCTGTTTAAGTTTCTTTTTTTTTTTTTTTTTTTTATTACTCTTTGATTTATGACATTCTGTGTTTTCTTGAGAATTGCTTTCCTTTTTTTGTCATTGTAGTTGTTTTGTAGTTATATTTAAGCAGTGGCATGGTTGCAACCATCCCCAGTCTCCGCCTAACTGTCTTTAACTACATTTAGGAAGGTATTAAATGCAGGCTATACAATTGTTTATGCATTGCGCCAGTAGGGTTTTTAAAGTAATTATTCATTATTCATTTATTTCAAATAATTGGTGAATGATTTAAAATTACATTTTTTAAGTTTTAAGTTAAGTGTATCTAAAACGGTAAACCTGCTTAACCCATTATAGGGCACTCAGTGAAACACTTTGAAAATCAAAATTTCAAGCCAATAGTGTTCAAGGACAAGACCTTATTACCTTTCTAACATTAAAAAAATATGGATATTTTGATGGCAGAAATGTGAAAAAAGGAAACGGCATACAGATTATTATATTATATCATATATTATATTATCAAGAAAAACAACAAAAGTGTTTCTATAAGAAATTAATGTAATTAACTAGGCTTATAAACTTTTGTTTTTAACTTTTCAATTAGCTCATACCTTTTTTTTTCTTAACATAACTTTTTTTTCCAACTTAATTTAGAGTAGGTAATATATCATTCAAGGGCTCATCTAATTGGTTAAATGCCAAAATAAGATCTACAGACATGTAGCAGTATCATTGCTGAATGGCTGGATATAGATCTGCTGCTTCTAGACCTCACTGAGGGATGGGGGGGACTCAGCAAAAACGGTAACTTAGCCTATAAAGGGTTAAGGTTACGAACATAAACAATCAACTTATTAACATTACTACAGAGAATATAAATAGATATTTTAGTCGTGAGCTTGATCATGTTATATAAATATAATTAATGCCTTACCAGCAACATGAAATGACTGTAATGGGTTGGAAAAATATGCACATCTGGTGTCAAGAAGCCCAAAAAGAAAGAAGATGCAGAATCGTTTCATGTTAAGACAACTTTAGGTCAAATAAAGTGCCGATCAGCTGTTATTCAGCTTCACAGTGGGTTTGGTTCAGCTTAATGCCACATACACACAGTGTTGGGGTCTTTTACATTTCAGGCGTAGTTTGAGTGGCTTACCTTTATGTGCAGAGTTCCCCCAATCCAGCCTGTTTCTGCTCTCTCTGTGTTTACTCCAACTGATCCCGGTCTGGGACCTTTTTCTGTTGCCTTTGCAAACTGTTTTACTCCAGGAGAAAACTGAGCAGCCTCTCCAGACGCTGATCTGTAGTTGCGCCTCCCTGATTGACCTTGGCAGACACAAAAGAATATATAGCCTACATAAAAAACAACAACAGACCCGTTAAAACAGAGAGGGAAAGGGTTATTAGTCAGAAGCAGGGAATGAAGGCGGCTTTTATTCAACAAGGCTGTGGCCTCAGAATTTTTTTTTCTCTCTCTCTCTCCCTTTGCAGCCACTGAGTAAACTCTGGGCAGGCTCTCCCACTTACTGTATGGGAGGATTCAAAGAGCCGCTTTGAAAAATCACATTTTTTATTGTTTCCGCCTGTATTGTGTCTCTCACAGAAAGCCGCAGTCAATTCTGTATTGACTTCTGCCTTTTTCTCCTGCTTATTTAACAGCCTGCTCACTTTGAATCCCTAATAGGATAACGGTTTGTGACAAAAAAGGCTTTAATTATGTTGGTCGTTGCTCTTTTGTTTGCTTTGAATCAATTAGCTCCTACATAAAGTGCCCATCTTACAATCTTTCTGTTTTTTTCATTCTAAATGTTTCATAACATCCACTATATGTTATCATCATACCAGATTTTTTTTTTCTATGTTTGTCTAAAGATTGTATTAATTAGAGGGGGAATTTTTTCCAAATTTACCAGGCCAAAACGATCTAGAAATAAGTAAAAATTTCTTAAACTTAGTAAATAATATGATTTAACCATGGAATGAGTATTTTTACCCTTAAAATAAGATTAGAGAATATGCACTTGAAATAAGACAATGCAATGTTTTTTTCTTATTTTAAATGTAAATTGTCTTGTTCCATTGGCAGAGTGTCTCACTTGCCTCCTCAATTCAAGACTAAATGCACTTATTTTAAGAAAAAGTTACTTATTTAGATTTACATTTTTGCAATGTATGTTAAACGTAATTGCCTCTTACAAATTGACAAAATTCCTCACTGAATGAGAATAAACTTACTGACTTCAAGGGTTACAAAGCTAAAAGACTGTTGGTCTTAGGAAACCTGAGATTGGGCGTAGGAAGGCGCTTTTAGTTCTATTTTTATTTCAATAACAAATCACTTAAAAGGGCTGTGCTTGAAGAAAACAAGAAAAGAAAACTCACAGAATGAAATATTCATTTCATTGGAATAATAGAGGCAGGTAATTAAATTCAATTTACTTATATAGTGCCAATTTATAAAACATGTCATCTCGTGGCACTTTACTGAGACAATTCATCCATTTTTACCTCGAGTAAAGGGTACTCTGTACATCTACATTTTTCTGGGAGTTTTGTTTTTTTTCTGTCACAATTCTGGCTCTGTTATGTTTTCTTTTAAGTGTTCAGTTTTACTTTGCTCCTTGTTTTCTAGTTTTAGCGGTTTGGTTCTTATTTTGTTATGTTTTCTGGTTATAATCAGTTTTCAGGCTTTTATTTGTTACCCTCTGCTGCCCTCTTGTGTTCTCCTTTTTCCCTAGCTCCTTTCCTGTTCTGCTCTGTGAACACCTGCTCCCTATCTGCTTGATAGTCCTCTCTTTGTTTCAGTCTCCCTTAAATACTCTCTCTGTCCAGTTCCTCATTGCTGGTTCCTCGTCTAACTTCCTCCAACTCCGTCTCTCTGAGTCTTCCTCCTCGTGATTGTTTTTCCCCAGATGTCTCCATGGTTTCAGGGTTTTTTTTTTACTTTGTTTTTCATGTTTTGATTTGGGATTTTTTGGATTCCTGCCTCAGTTGTTTGTTTTTACTTCATTAAATAATCAAGAAACTCATCTCTGCCTCCCTGCCTCTGCATTTGGCTCCTCACACCACAACCAATCCTGACATTTTCAGATTCCAGAATTTCTTCTATTTTTTGGAGAGCAGACTTGAGTCAGAAGACCAGAGAGGTCTCTGTGATTGATTCACCATTAACAAATCTGAGATGTATTTTGGTGCTAAGTCATTCTGGGATTTATAGACAGCAGAAGTATTTTAAAGTGTATTACCATAGAGACGGGGGGCCAGACTAACTCTAAGACTGTGTTGATGTGCTCTACTTTCTTATTTTTAATGAGGATATAGGCAGCAGCATTCTGGAACTGCAGCTGTCTGATGGATTTTTTAGACTGACCTGTGAAGACACTGTTTCAGTAGTAAATTCTACTAAAGAAGAACATGTGGATTAGTTGGTTTTGTTTTTATTTTTTGAGATCCTACTAAGACAGTCCTTTAATCCCTGCAATGTTCTTCAGGTGATGAAAGAATCAAATTCACATTCGTTACTAACTTTATTAAACTCTGAAGGTTCAGCCTGGCATCCATTACTACACCTAAATGTTGGGCCTGATCAATGGTATCCTTTTAATGCTCCTGCTTTGATCCAAATATTTATAATCTAGTTTTGTTTTAAATAACCTAAATAAACTTTTGGCACATACATGCATTGCGTTTTTCTGTGCATTTATCCAACAAATGAATGTTCTCATAGTAACTTGGGTACATAATGTATAGTTGTGTGTCGTCTGCATAGGTATGATAATGTATGTTTGTTATAATCTGAGCTAGGATGTAGATTTGAATAGGAGGGACACCAAAATAGACCCTTGGGGAACACCACATGTGATTTCAATGGTCTCTGATGTAAAGTTACCCACTGTACAGACACAAAACGGTCCTTATTCTTTAAGTAAGATTTAAATCAGTCAAGGGCTTTTGCCCTAAGGCTGACCGGGTGTTCTAATAAAATGGAGTGATTAATGGGGTCAAATGCTGGACTAAGGGCCAAGAATACCAGCCCTGTGGTTCCTCCACAGTCTGCATATATATGGATGTCACCAAACACCTTGACAAGGGCAGTCTGTACTGTGGTGAGCACAGAAACCTGACTGGACGTATGTAAATGGCTGCTCACTGTCAACATGGTATTTAACTGTTGAAACAAAACATTTCCAACAATTTTACTGATGAAAGGGATGTTTAAGATGGATAGTAGTAGTTTTGTAGAAGCAGCTTGTCCAAACTGTCATAATTGCTGTTTCTAGTGTCTGACCAAAGGTACGTGCTTATTGTTTGAGAGCAATTCTTCAAAAACAGGAGAGGCAATTCGAGCAAAATTACTCAAAATGCATGTCAGCAATAATGAAGGAGTTTATAAAAGATCCGTGAGCAACATGGAAAGCACTACAGGCTCCCACTCGCCTTAGATGAAGTCAGAATTCATCAACATAAATTAGGAAAGGCTGTGCAAAAATGCAAGAGCTGCTTGGACACAACCTCTGCTGACAGCCAGATATAAAGCCAGAAATACAATTAAATAGTTCAGATCCAAATATTTTCTCATAACAGATCAGTTGCAAAACCTAAATGCAATTGAGTTCCTCTGGCAAGACCTAAAAACATATTTTATGAATCGGGCTTCATTCTGTGTGAGCGAGGTTCAAATGTTTTGCAGAGAAGTGCTGGAAAAAATATCAGTCCTTGGAAACACTTCAAAACACTTTCAGCTGGGACCACACCTGGTTCTGGTTACCATCTCAGATGGCGTATTACAAAGGCACACAGCATTTTTTATTTTATTTTATTTAGAAAACAAAATTGAAGACAGAATTTATTTACCTCCATCTTCGTAATTTTGCTCCACTTTTTAATCTTACCCTTAAAATCCCAATATAATATACTTATATTTGTAGTATTACACATAGGCAAAGATAAGTGGGGTTATAACAGCTTCTAATCGTTTGAAAAACAATGGGATCTTTGCTACGGTATGATGTTAACAGGGCTCATTTTCGGTTGGATTTTTATTTACAAAAAAAACAAACAAAAACAAACAGAAAAAACAGAAGACAAAGGTTCTCCATCATGACTTTCTAACGTTTTTCAGCTCCTGCATCCGTCAAAGATCCATTGTGCCTGTATTTAATGACCTTCATTAAACAGTAAGTGCACACCCAAAGTCCAGCTTCCAAACAAGCAGAGATAACGATGATGAGGGGTCATTTTCTCCACAGAGACGTTACATAAGAGATTTCACACACTGATGCGGCGTTATACCTCATCTTTTGAGTGTTTGTGTCGTTTTTTGCGGTGAATCTGTGGCATCTTGTAATATCTCGGTAGAAGTGCCACAGCTTTTTAAGAGAAAGACTAAAGAGTGTATTTAACTCTGGTTGTTTCGCTTTTTTTTTTTTTTTTTTCCTGCTTGCCTTTTCAAAATTCCTTAAGATCTTTTCTGGTAACTCATTCTGCCAAGGTAAACTAAAATAAACATTTTTTAAACTTGGCAGAACAAAATTTGCTCATTTTCCCCCTCCTTTCCAAGCTTCCAAGATAAGGATTCTTCTTTATAGCTTGTGCTTTTCTTTAAAGAATGTTCCTCTAGCATTTACCAGCCTTCCTGAATCTGGAAGATCAGCTCTAAGACAGAACCAGATGGTTAAGTGTGTTATATTAGACCTAGGGTCTTTCTGTGTATTCCTTCATGTTGGAAAACCTCTCCAGCTGTTTTACAGTCTTATGTGCTGCAGCTCATTTTCAAGAGATTTTTCCTTTTCTACTTTATTGATAATCTCATGAAGGCAAAATGCAGGGATACATCTGAATTTGACTCTATAGTTTTATGTGGGTTTGTTGATTTCTTTGTTGCTATTGTTATGTGAATCTGCATGCTTCCATTTTTAACTTTGTTTGCTAGTACAGCTGAATTTTCTTACTGAGGAACAATAAATGACTTCTATTTTATTCCATTCTTTTCTGAATGAATGAGCTTTTGAAAACATTCCTGAAGACTTTGCTGTTAACGTTTTTTTTTTGGATTATTCCATCTGATAGCCAATGAGTCAGAATGGCTGTCTCTTTTTCTTGTGGGAGCTGTTACATTCCTCAGGAGTCTGCTGAATCTAACCAAGATTTGAATAAAAAACATTCCACACTCTGACTTTACTCATTCAGTCTGCTCTGTAGATAATATTTATAGCCAGAGTCCGACATGCTGAAGAGAATACATATCCTTAAAGAAACTGTATAAAGGAGAGATCATCTGTCCCATAAGTTCATCAATCAGTCTCCAAACTATTGAGTAAGGTCCTAGAGTTTGTTTTTTGTGTTTTTTCATAAATAATCCCTTCTTTCAGCTGTCAAAAAAACCTTAAATGTTGCCCAGCACTCTACATCTTGTGTGTATTTGTGTTGTTAATTCTTTACCTTGGTCAACATCTGACTCATCTTTTAATGTCCACCTGGCAGCAACTCAGTAATATACAGCTTTCAAACTGCATTCATAGTTTAATTTTATATCTGAGCTTTTCAAAGTTGTGCAATATCCTCTCTTACTTTCTGTAGTGGTCGACTGGGCCTCCTACAGGAACTGATAGTTGTCTGCTACCTTCACACAGTAGTGTGATAACCAAACTAGTTCTGTGCTTCAGTTCGGTTCGATCTGTTTCCTGATAGTAAGCATTTTTGTTATTCTTTCATCATGCGTCCTTTTTTCCCTGTAAAAGTGCATTTTATTATTAAATGAGCAAAAAACTCTGGGGCACTGGCTTAATGCATCTTACAATTCTAACCTATACAGAATTAACAGGTATATCTGATCAAGACTTTGTAATGCCTACCCCAAAACATCCACTATGTTGTATTTTAGTTCCTCTTTATCAAATTTGCTGGTATTACTTTATAATGTGAAGAAATGTTTTTACACAATCTTTACCTGCTTATCTGATTTATTTATATCAGGAGTGTCCAAAGTTAGACCTTTCCCAGTTTCACCTAATTACCGTAATGTCTGAAGCTATCAGTGTTTTAAAAAAGAAAAAAACACCTAAACCGGCAGAACACCAGCCTACAAGGACCAAATTTGGACAAACCCTGCTTCAGATGTTTCTTCATCTGTTCAACATGTTGTTTCCTCATGTCTATTATGCAAGCAAAATAACATGATCTAAAGCATGCTGGCAACCCCACTCCACAGGCAACAGAAAAAAAAGGCTTCTTGTTCTGAGGTTGGTGTCTATTTTTCACATCTGAGCATGCTCATCTCTAGGACAACCAACCTATCTCTTTCCTGAAATCACATATTTGGGTGGGCATTCAGGATGTTTATACTAACACATGTCTTTTTCTTTTAATTTTCCCAATGATGTCTCAAGCTGATCTCTTCCACAGCCCCCGCTTGCTGCCATAATCAGTGGTGGAAAGTAACAAAGTGCATTTACTTGATTACTGTACTTAATAAATTTTTTTTTGTATCTTTAATTTACTTAAGTAATTTTTGGAGGCGGTACTTATAACTTTCACTCTACTACATCATAAAGTAAAAATATTGTTCTTTCTACTCTATTTCAAGGAAGCTGCTATTTCCTTGTTCCCTTTGGCTCAGCTTAGCTTTATAATCCACTGTTGCTTTTCCTTCCTTTAAATAATGCAATTTCAACATGCAGGATAGCAGCCCTTAGGTCTGAATTTGGACACCACTGTTTTAGAGATTTACATGACATTTTACAAATGTGAGAAACTCATGGCAGATATTGTTTGTAGTTTATACATTTTATTAAGGTGTTAGTTGTTACCATGTGGCCAAGTTGTTCAGTAGGATGAGTTTTCAAACCAGAGTTGTAGTTTCTGTGTGGTAATAGATTCAACCTTAAACCTCTATTCCCCTCTACACTCCTGTTATTTGAAAGTTGGTTTCTGAAAGTTGCATGGTTATTTAAAGTTACTCAGAAAATTATACAGAAATGCACTGAAATTTTTTTTTAGAACATTTTATTTGTATTTCTAAATACTGAAGTACTTATAAATTCATGTACTTTTGAATACTTAAGTATTTTCAAAAGTTAGTACTTTAGTAGCCTACTTTAAATTGAGTAGATGTTTGTACTTGTAGTTGAGTAAGATTTGACTATGAGTATCGATACTTTTTCTCAAGTACTACTCCTGAGATTATCACTAGTCCACCACTAGTGATAATCATTAACAACTTGGCAACGGCTGATAACCAATCAGAAGCTTACAAAGCCATGACATCATGTGGGTGTCCAGAATTGTTTAAAGGCTGATAGTGGTTGTAAACAGCTCACTTTTAAACAAGAAGCAAAGATATGCGGCACCCTTTGACTCTTTGTTTGGGGTAACAAATCCAATGCAGCCTCAGTACTTTTCATAACGTTATTCTTATGGACTAGTATCCATCCTTCTTCCATTGAATCTCTCCTAGTTTAAAAATGAACTTCTGTTACAAATTTTATGGAAACTTGAAGTCGAGGATTTAAAGTTAAAAATCTATCAACTTAATAAGGTCTAAATTAGAAATCCTTAAATCGTCTTTATTTTTTTTGAATTTTCTGTCTTATTTACGGGGTTAAAGCCATTGCATTCTGCTCTGCATTTAATCAGTGCATAAAAATTCAATTTTTGATATCCTTTTCTTTCCAGCTATTTTTGGGTATTTTTGAAAAAATGCACATGCACAACTTTGTACCCACTCCCGAGAGAGATTAAACGCGTGCGAGAGCATGCACGAGCCCATTTCTCCTCATTCACGCTTTGTTTAAAAGTTGCTGTTTGCATCGCTCATACAAGCTTACTTTCCAAAAGAAGATTTGCAATTTTTCCACTATGTCAGACTCACCACTGGTAAGTGAAAATGGGGACGAGCACGTAGGACGGCCTTACATAAACATATCACCAGAATGATTGACAGTTAGGAGGACCATTTATTTTGATGATCCACTACACCTTTAAGCATTATGAGTACCTTTTCTAGTCCTTATCTGTAAATAATCACTATACTTTTAAAGGTGAATTTAGCTGCCGATTGGTTTCCAGTACATCAATCAAATAAATTAGAAAAAAGATTTCTGCAATTGGAAAAAAGCCTTCCTAAGAATTTTGATGGTAATCTAATAATTCTGTTTTTATTTTCCGACCACCCTGGAGAGAAATATCAGCTGTGCTGGTATTTCTCAGTGTGAGCAGATGGCTGCTCACACTGAGCCTGGTTCTGCTGGAGGTTTCTTCCTGTTAAAAGGGAGTTTTTCCTCTCCACTGTCGCTTCAAGCATGCTTAGTGTGAGGGATTGAATTCGAGTCAATGAGATGTTGCAATCAACTGGTTTTTCCTTAGATATAAAACTGAATCAATTTGACTGTATGAACTGGTGAACTTGAGATGACATGTGTTGTAAATGTGCGCTATATAAATAAACAGTATTGAAATTGAATTGATTCTGGTTTAATTCATAGAATTCTGACTGAAATCTCAGATTCTGTTTTTTTTTTTTTTTTTCACAGAATTTTGGCTGTAATCTCAGATTCTTGTTTAATTCTCAGAATTACCCTTAGCAAAAAGTAGTATACTTGAAGTAAATTCTATTAAGAATACTTAAGGATAAGTTTAGAAAGTATACCGAACAATGTACTTTTAGCGTACTTGAAGTATCACTAAAGTAATACTTCTTCAAACTAAATTAGGACATTTTTAAGTTTACTAAAGTATACTTAAAGTATACTTTAGTAAACAATAGTATAGTCAAGTACACTTGACTATACTATTGTTAAGTATATGAAATATAGTTTAGAATAAGTAAACTCTAAGTGCACCGCCTGATTTTAGGTATGAAATTAGTTCACTATTAGTATACTTGAATAAACTACTTTTTGCTAAGGGTATGGCTGTAATCTCATATTCTAGTTTAATTCTCAGAATTATGACTGTAATCTCAGATTCTAGTTTAATTCTCACAATTTTGACTTTAATCTCAGATTTTGGTTTATTTCCCAGAATTATGACTGTAATCTCAGATTCTAGTTTAATTCTCTGAATTACGGCTGTTATCTCATGCTGGTTTATTTCCCGGGATTTATGGCTGTAATCTCAGATTCTAGTTTAATTCTCTGAATTACGGCTGTTATCTCATGCTGGTTTATTTCCCGGGATTTATGGCTGTAATCTCAGATTCTAGTTTAATTATCTGAATTACGGCTCTATTCTCAGTTGCTGGTTTAATTATCAGAATTCTGACTTAAATATCAGATTCTGGTTTATTTCCCGGGATTATGACTGTAATCTCAGATTCTGGTTTAATTCTCGGAATTATGGCTGTTATCTCAGATTCTGGTTTATTTCCCGGGATTATGTCTGTAATCTCAGTTTCTGGTTTAATTCTCGGAATTCTGACATTTTTCAAAGAATTTCATTTTTTATTTTTTAGTAATTTTCTCCTGTTCAATCGCTCTAATCGTTTTCAGTAACCCAGAGTACAGTGTCTATCAGCCTGGCCACCGCCTTCTTTGAGCTCCCTCCTCCTCCTCCTCCTCCTCTTTCTCCGTCCTCCTCAGCAGCCTCTGCTGCAGCATCAGAACCCGGTGTCTCCTGGATGGATCCATGAAGAAAGACCCCCCCCATCCCCTCCACACGGTCTGTCCCCTCCCGCACCACGATGATGGACCCCCAGCGATTAACAGCGTCGTTGTGATGATGATATTGGGTTATTTCAGCAATCAAATATGAATCATGCATTTGATATTTCTCGCCACTTCGCTTGTCTGCGTCCTCTCGCCTTGGCTCCATCCATCACTGGCTTCATCCGGTGCGTATTGCAACAGCCCGCTGCTGTATTTCTATTCATCTTTTAAATACACGTTTATTTATTTAATCTCCACGCGCACATCTATGGTTACGCCCTATATATTCTTTAATCTTTCGGGAAAAAATGTTTTTAACGGTGCGTCTTATCTTATGTTGGTTAATCTATCCCCCCTTCAGAAAACACAGGGAATTATTCAGTTTAATATGCGGCTCTCCAACGTGATGGTGCATGAAAAATAGCATGACAACAGCATCTTTTGTTCAGACTCTTAAAAGCATCAGTGTCTATTCTGCTTCCCACCTATGGATCATCAGTAACAGTCTTAATTTGTGCATTGCTCATTCATTTTTTATGTTAGTCCATTCCTTGAAATAACATAGTTGTTTTAATGTGTTTTAAATCATCATATTTAAATGTAAATATATGGATCTAAGCTATTTAAAGAATAATTGCATACTTTATTTAGTAGATGGCAGCTTTTATGCACTGTCAGTTAGATTTGTTATTTCTGTGAAAATCTAGTTACCCAACGAGTAGAGGACAAGGTTGAGAGGGGCACAGTGTCAGCAGTGCTGAAGCAACAGGCGACTGCAGCACCTGCTACTGACAACATAACACAGCATGCAGCAGAACACACCATCACCTACCCCTCACGGCTGATCTACTACCTGAATGAGGACTCAGAGAGCACCCACCATGACCTCAACACCCGAGCCAAGAACCAGGCCAAGGCTGACCAAGTAAGCCCCCTCCCAGGCAGGGATGGTGTTTAAACACTCACAAGGCTTTGAGGATTTATTTATTGCTCCAGTTTTGTGCTTTTCTTTAAACTGTATTTAGCCTCAGGAATAGAACGTATCCTTCTTCCCAAATATCGAATGAAAGTATGGGAGAAATTTGATATCTAATAACTGTATAAAACAGGATGAATATATTTGGTCTGTTTGGACATTAAATTTATTTTTTTTCCTCATCTGCAGACCATCCATCTTGCCCAAGCCAGTTTCCAGTTAGAGGCGTTCGGGACCAGATTCGTTCTGGATCTAACATTGAACAAGTAAGAGAAAGTAACTCTTTGTGCCTTGTAGTTCCTTTACCTCTACTAGAGGGATGCTGTGTCATTTCCAGGTTAACAGACCTGCACAAAGTGGTGTTAATTGCATTGGTTTTAAGACCCTTGGTAAGTCTTCCATCTGCAGTAGGATGAAATGCAGAGTAACTCAGAGCAAAACTTGCAACCAAGGCTCCGAAAATGTTGTCATTTAACAAATGCAAAATAACACAGCAGCAACAAACTTAAAAACAATCTCTATTGCATCTGTATTGGCTTTTATATCTACTAATAATAACTTCTCAGAGACTCACGTTATTTCCCTTAGCTGCAGTAGATAACCATATTAGCATCTTCATTTTTGTTGTAATTTTTGCTAGTTGGTCCTGGATATAGCTACTCCCAGACAGGCCAATACCTCCATGATTTTATAACAACTCCCAAATTCAGTTCAAAATTCAAAAATACTTTGAAGTGGTTACTGACATGGGTTGAAGAGATAGGAGGAGGAGACGCTGCACAACTAATAATCTTCTTGCGGGAAAAATGAATAAAAAATTAAATATCTAAAGCCATTCCTATAGAAAAGTCAGGCAGTGTCAGAGTACTCACCTAACCCTTTGTGTCAGAAGTTTACTCTTATACGTTTTCTTCTCAGTATGTTCTACATAGGGAAATTTATAATTTTTTCTTGGCCCATCTCAAACTTAGCTCTAAGCTTCGGACTCAATGACCACTGCAGAGACTGACCCCCCCGCAGAACCACTGTGGCCTCCTTAATGGGAGACGCATTACGTGCAACATAGAAAAAAGTCTTTAATTATTCAGCATTTCAAACTAAGAATATGCTGAAGGCATCAAGTTAGTAGTAAAGACCCAGGAAAGGGAGTATTGTTAGTGCTGCTGGAGGTAAGCATGGCAGCACAGATCCACGAAAATGCTGTTTAACTTTAAAATGCCGTGCACACCAAAATGCTTTTGAATAAAAGGGTGGAGTGTACTTTCTAACATGCTTGAGCAAATGTTGACTGAAAAACATGAAAAAAGAACCATATGTCGTAATTATTTAAGAGACAAGAATTGGTTTATCTTAACTAAAGAGTAGTAGATGGTCATATCATTGGCGATTGGTAGTTAATACATTCAATGTGCAATGTGAGGGTTAGGATGGATTTAGTATTAATTGATTGATTAATGCAGTATAAGATGGAAATACTGCGATTAAAGAAGATGTGATTTAAATTAGCAGGATGCTGGTTCTTCAACTGACAGTTTACAGACATGTTAAAATGGCATAGGGTGCAACAGATCTAAATTCTTTCCAGGAATTCAGTATTAAAGGTATGCCTAAGAAGTCCTAATGGGGTTTAAATCACTGTTGTGATTTAGTATGTTGGAATTGAATTGCTTTGTCAATATTTATATAAAACAACAGTAATTATTGGTTTTTAATTCCTTTATCATTCATATTCAGAAGAAGTGGGTCAATTTAAATTCAGTTGATTATTTGCTTTCTTACTGTAATGTTAAACAACATAAATCCTAAGATTATGAACGTAGTGTGTCAAGTTTCTCTGAAATACCATGAAAGTTGTTATAATAGTATGAATTAATTATAACAGTATTAATATTAATAGGCACTCTGTGGTTAATGGATCTGAAAGAAAGAAAGAAAGAAAGAAAGAAAGAAAGAAAGAAAGAAAGAAAGAAAGAAAGAAAGAAAGAAAGAAAGAAAGAAAGAAAGAAAGAAAGAAAGAAAGAAAGAAAGAAAGAAAGAAAGAAAGAAAGAAAGAAAGAAAGACCCACTCATTTGTGTCATAAACATAAACTTAATATAGTTTCAAGAAAGAATATAAACAGAAAAAGACAAAAATGAAAAACAACCAGAAATGATTACACATGTAACTGTGTAATAAAAGTCTGGTTATACATATTTAGAACCGCGCTTTTTAACCAGATAAATTCATTACCAATTTTTAAAAAAGTGCACCAGTATTATATTACCAAATATATGTCCAAAGATATAAGGTAAAAAAAAAAAAGGAAAAGGCAATAAGAGTAACATTTAGTTCTCATTTATATTTATGATCAATGATTAAGGTCTTAAATTAGCAGATGAATTATCTTAAAAAGATATTGTGACTATTTTTTGTATTTTCTCTTTAAGGTAATGGGTTATGAAGCGTGGATACCCTCTGCAGGATAAAGACCACTAAAGATACTAAAGAAAATAAAACAAACTTCTTCTAACTCTGCGCTATCTATATTTGGTTCAATGGCCTTACAAGCGGCTTAAAATTAATGCTAAAGCTGGTATATAAGTGAACACTATGGAGGTCTACTGAAGTATTTTTGGGGTATATAAGCCCAAAGAATTTTGAAGCTAAAGCATTAAGAACAATCATCAACTTTAGAACTTAAACCTATGCAGAAACTGATTAGTTTTACTTTTCCAATGCAGCTGATATCCCTTCCTATGTTTGGTCAACAGCCATAAAATAAGTAAAGTCAGTTCCTACCTGTGTACCCAAAAGTAGAGATGTGATTTATCAGAGCAGTGTGAGCACATGTAGTCTGAACTCTGTTTACACAACTTCTCTTATTTACTTCAGAACAACAAGATATTTTCTGTGTTCTTCCCAGTGGTGTTGGTTGGAATGATAACAATAGCATAGGCTGTACTGAGGTTAGATGGTGGGAAAGGGCCTTTTCAAAGAAGCCAGTAAAATGAATTGTTTGAACTCGGGTTTGGATTGAAAATATGCAAATAAACCTTCTTGAAAGAACTTTGATTTCTCATCTCATACCTTATATTTGATGTCACCAGAGGCATTTTGTAAAGGGAAGATTTTTTTTCATACATGTGCAGATTGTGTCATCGATTTCCAACATAATAAGGAAAGAATAGAAAAAGTTATAATTTCTCATTGTTCTATGAAGAGTTTGGCTGATTTTACAGCAAAAAAATGCATTAGAAAAAATAACATATTTGTCAGAAATGACAAAGTGCAGAATTCTGCAGTTTTCTGCAGCAGTGTTAGAAATCTGCCTGAGTTTGTGTTTTTTATTTTGGGTCAGAAACTGAGAAGTATAAATGCGGCTTTGCTTTCTTGCGTAAGTATGGTCTGTAATAACATTATCAACTTATTTTTCAGGGAATGTTGTGTGACATCAAGTAACCCACCAGTGGGTTGATAACCAGCTGTTTGTGTGTTGTTTTATTTCTGAGATGGCCTTTTTTTGGTTTGTGAACAGCGGCTTGAATTCTTTGCTGTGTGTTATAGCTGTAATGTTACTGGGCTATATATAGCTGGATCTGCAAAGTGCTAGAGTTTGCTGTTTTTTACCTGCTCATCTCTTGGTGCATCTAGGACAAAAATCTGGGGGGAATTTAATTTAAACTAATTAGTTTCACAGGAACACAATCTTGTTTACCTAGAGGGGTTCCACATCTGAGGATGTGCAGGATGTGAGTGTCTGTGACCTTTCTATAGAACATCCTCTTAATTTAGAGACAGATTCCACTGTTGCAGAAAATGTATTCCAGTATTATGTGCTGCAGGAGAGCTTGATGATTTTATCAGGTGGCATACGTGAGAACCTTGTGTAGTTTCCTGGACCTTACTTTCTGGCTTTTCCCTGCTGCTGCATCATAGCACTCTGTCTGCTCACTGAGGGACCTCCAAGCAGGACTCCCCCTTTTTACATTCTATTTGCACAAATCAAGCAGACATGCTCCTCAAGGTGCCCATGTTCCTGCACTCAGTCCCTTCAAGCTCAACACACACAGGCAAACACCAAGACACCGTCCGTGGCCCCCTCGTCTCGCCTTGCTTCATCTGCTGAGCTAAAAATAGCTCTTGCACTGAGGAATACCTCAGAGATAGCGCTCCTGTCCTGACTTTTCTCTACGCAAAGATGCAGTTCATGCTCTCATACTGCTTAGCTTCAGTCAAACATGTCAGAGCTTTTCCTTTTTCGTCTGACATCTACATAACTTGGATGGGGATGTTGCTGATTTGCAAGGTTTAATCCAGGTGAAAGAATATGACACAAACACAAAAACCCACCCAAAAAAATGCAGTTA
This sequence comes from Cyprinodon tularosa, assembly GCF_016077235.1. Classification (NCBI taxonomy): domain Eukaryota; kingdom Metazoa; phylum Chordata; class Actinopteri; order Cyprinodontiformes; family Cyprinodontidae; genus Cyprinodon; species Cyprinodon tularosa. The sequence goes on along the minus strand of NW_024038416.1, from coordinate 684,172 downwards.
TGACAAAAACTGCAGTCTTTTGAAGTCAGCTAACTGATAGAGTGCGTGTATCAGTGAGAGCTGCTGACTCAGACAGCAGCAACTGACAGCAGGGCTGTTGTGTTCAAGGTGAAATCCAGAGCCCGGTGATCACTTTTCGCTTTAGGTTTTGTTTCTATCTCAAATTGTGTTTTACTGGTTTCTGTTGGATACAGTTTAGCTTGCTTTCAGTTTCTGACCTTTTTTGTTGTTGTTCGTTGCTTGTGTTGTGCAGGGCAGAGTTAAACCATGAATCATACGCCTCCACCCTTTTAAAATGGAAAGGTTTGAGTAGCCTCTTGCTCAGGTTCCAACAGCAGCCACAACATGTGAGCTAGAGAAAGCATGAAGACAAATGTTTCTACAGGGACTGAGTCACATTTTCCTGATTTAAGGGAACATGTAGGTTAAGAGCGGTTAGTAACTTACCCGCAGTAGATAATTCTTTATTTAGGTTTAACTATTGGATGAAACTAAGATTAACACAGTCCTTATAGTTAAAAAAATCAAATAAAAAATACTAGTTTATGTGAAAATTATTCTGTGAACTCTGCATCCCAGGAGATGAAGGTTGGATATTTTACATAGCCAATTATATTCCTGTGGGAAACATGAACCAGGGGCTAAACATGCAAAAAGAATCTGATCAAAGCAGCTGCATAAATAACTATAAAGACTTAAAGAAAACTAGATTTGATCATTTTAACTTGATGCTGTTTTTTATGATTCTACACTGCCTAGCTTTTATAATTGGTTCCTACTCTGACTGGAAAGGCTGTAAATGTTTTGATCACAATATGTATTTCAAACAGGAATTTGCACTGGTAATAAGTAACTACCTGGTATGAATTAATGTAAAAAAAAATTAGTTAAATCTGTTGGGCTCTTTTTGGCATCAAGACAATTATCCTTATTGCCACATTGCCAGACATGACACTGTAGAAAAAAAAAAAGGAATTAGGCAATATATAAAGCAATGGCCTTATCGAGGTTTGAGTTATCTGAAATAATAGCAGCTATTATTGTTTTACGATGAGTACCAGAAAGGATAAGACCAAACCAAGACTATTAGAAACACTTAGAGTAAACACAAAATCACCCTTACATTTTCTGGTTATTTGAACTCAAATTTATAATTATAGTTACATTTCTATGCGAAAAGAACTGAAAACAGAACACATAAAGCATAACATTGTTATTCAACTTTTGGAGGGCTTTTTTTTTTAACTTTATATAAATCATTTTTTTTTTTGGTAAGGCTTTACATGACTCATTCCTACTTCTTGTTTTAACCTCCTACCTCTTTTTTCCTTTTTCATCTATTTCTTTGTTCGAACTCAAACATGACAACCCTTCAAGAGTTTATAAAATAGTTCCAACATAAAACAGTATTAATTTTTTTTTTAGATTGGAATTTAGACACGGAGAAGAAGAAGAAGTGTGTTTTTGGTCTTGCTTTTGTCCCTGGGGTTAACTAATCTGAATTTATAATAAGATAGTTTCAAATACAATTTTTTTCTTGTTAAAAAGAAAATCTAATTTATTACATTTTCTAATTCAAGTATTTCTTTTGAACAGTGACTTACTGTCTTCGGATTATGTTGAGATCCACTACGAAAATGGAAAACCTGTCCAGTCTAAGGTAATCGTCCTCTTCTTTAAGCCTTCTCTGATCCTGCTTACAAATCACTCACAGACCAGACTAAGATTGTGAAAGAAAGATCTTTAATGTGTCTAAAAATGGAAAAAGAGGTACTGAAAAAAAATTTATGTCAGTGCTGATGTAAGCAGAGATGTTTTTAGTATTTTTTTTTTAGACATTTTAGTAAACAGAGCCAGATAGATAGATGGATGGATGGATGGATGGATGGATGGATGGATGGATGGATGGATGGATGGATGGATGGATGGATGGATGGATGGATGGATGGATGGATGGATGGATGGATGGATGGATGGATGGATGGATGGATAGATAGATAGATAGATAGATAGATAGATAGATAGATAGATAGATAGATAGATAGATAGATAGATAGATACATAGATAGATAGATACATAGATAGATCGATCATTTATTTGTTTTCAGGAATGTGAGGGGGAAGTGGAATGCTTGGTTTCTGTGGCTGCTGATTCAGGTACAGATCTGGGCTGGGCATATTGGAGCTGAATCAGCAGGGTTTCACTCCCCTGCAGCTTTCTGTTTGAGCTCTGGTCACATGATGAGGGAAGGAAAAGGCACTCTGCAGTACCAGTGCAGACTGAGAGCAAACGAAGTGCAAGAGAAAGTAAAAAAAAAAAAAAACCTGAAAGAAAGTAGTATAGAAAAGTAGGAGAGTGTCCGAGCAGCTGAGTCTCAAACAGAGCCAGGGGCTGTTGTGCAGAGTATTAAATCTATGCCTTTATGAGCACAGATTGAGACCCCCTGCAGCAATGCACTGCAAAGAGGGCAATCTGACATCTGCAGCACAATCTGTTACACTTTTAGACTCGTGTGAACATTGAAGAGGTCTTCCTGTGAAGCTGCTTTGTTTTTGGTGATGCATTTGTGCTGTGTTGTTTCTCCTCAGGGCGGGGAGCACTGCTACTACCACGGCCAGGTGAGGGGGTGCAGCCACTCCCATGTGGCCTTATCTACCTGCAATGGTTTGCAGTAAGTGAACAGCACATTTGTGTGCTAAGAATACCTCATATACTTCAGTACGCTTTCCTCTCTCCTGGTTATCGACCAGCCTCTCTTTGACTTTTTTCCACTCTCTCTCTCTCTGTCTCTATCTCCTCTGGCAGCGGGATGTTTGACGATGGAATCCATGCGTATCTAATTGAGCCCTTACACCAGGCCCATTTAATTGTAAGTTAATGCATCTACAGATTGTCAAAATATATCAGAGGTGTCTCTTATCATACCTCTAAAATACACAGACATCACTTTTTGAAGTTTTTAATATTTAAACTCGGGACATTGCAGTGCAGAAGAAGATCTAGATATGTGATGAATATGAAGGATGCTTAGTGAAAAACTAATAATGGTATAAAATCTATAGAAATCCACAGGTTTTACACGGTGGCATGTTTTAACTGCGCCAAGAAGATTATGTTTTCATCGCCATTGGGTTGTCTGTCTCTTTGTGTCTTTTAAAAATAACTTTAAAAGTTATGCACGGATTTTGCTAAAAAACTGTTGTTTTGTGAGTTGCAATAAATCATAACATTTTGGTGATGATCCACATCACCATCTGAATCCAGGATTTTGATACACTTATAAACTTAAGATTGAAAGTCACAACATGTCAACGAAAATTAGCCACTAGGCACTTTAATGTAATTAAAAGACCAAAAATGTTTAAGAAATATGTCCCAAAATTCAGCATGTAGGACACAGACAGAAAAAAAGAATAATAAGAATTCTTGAACATATTAAAAAGTATAAAACTCTCTGAGAAAAAAATTAAATAACAGCAAAAAGTATTGAATGTAAAACTACCTTAAAATGTGAACAAACAAAAAAAATCCTCTGGCTAATTAATCAGAGATGTTCTTCTTCTCTATTTTCCGTTGTGGACCTTTGACATTTTGCTGTTGTTGTTAGTTTCCCAATATCCGTTTTCCTTTAACTTTGAAGGTGTTTTGAAAACAATGTCACCTCCTTCCTTTTGGTTCCTCCTGACTCTTCCTGCCTTTGCTTCCATCCTGCAGGATTCAGCTGCAAGACCTCACAAAATAAAGAGAGCAGCCTCAATTCTATCCGACCATGGTTCAGAAGAGCTGGGTAAAGTAGACATTTGTCATCTCACATAGCTTGCCCATCAGCCCTCCACCCATAACCAGCACCACACCCTCCACCCTGACTGTTGCTTAGCGCAGTGAAGAAAGATGAGAAATGCTTCTTCTGGGAAAGCACCCCCTTAAAAGCCCAACCCCGCTGGCCAGAATAAACAACTCAAGCCTACATGGTTACAAATATTTCACATGTTTACGATGGGCTGTAACTGTTTGCTTGTGTGCTTGCAGTGGATGAAGATGAGGAGGATCTCTTTTCGGAGCTAAATGAATTATCCTGGCTGAGGCGCAGAAAAAAACGAGCAGTGAGTCTCTCTGAAGGGATGCAACCCTTTTAGACGGCCGTCTCTGGTGTTTACAGTCATGAATTTAAATTAGCCTCTGCACGGTTAAACATGCGGTGGCAAACCACCTCAGATTATATGTTTTCATTTGCCTTGTAATTGTTTGTTTTGTTTTGCAGATGCCTCGTAACATCTTTGAGGAGATGAAGTATTTGGAAATCATGATTGTCAGTGACCACAGTATGGTATGAGGTTTTACTGAAAGCTTTTGTGTAAAGTCAATGCTTTGGCTTCTCAATTTTTTTTCATGTTGCTCTTAAACTTCTGTTGCACAATAAAAGACACAAGTTTAGTCTTTTAAAGCTATATTATGTCATAAATTCCTTTAACCTCCATGTTCTAGTCTTTATGCTTAAATATTACATTCTTATGTTGGAGGTTGGAAATCCTCTGTTTGAGGCTGGACCTGCTTTTGTAGATTTCATAGATGCGTTATCTTCTCTACTTGCCTAAACTAGAAAATCTTCACTTATGAAATTATACATTTTCATGTCAGGAGAAGAGAAATAGAAAGAAAATGAACCATCTGAAAGGAAGCAACGGACACTCCAACCATGTGAAACTGATGTTAGTTCTCTCAAAAGAAAACAATGTTTTGGCCTTAAGATGTAATTTCAAGCTAATTCTTCACATGTGGTGTTTGAAATGGAAATCAAAGTATGGAATCCAAAAGAGAGGAAGAACAGAGTTGCTGCTGTTGCTAATTAGCATTAGTAAGTGTTCAGAAAAATGTTTAGAGAAGCTGTTATTGATTTGATTAAGAACATTGAAGTTGTGTTGTAACACCTGAAAGTGTTAGTTTTTAGAAAAAACACGGCAAAAAAAAACTAATATCGGCCAAAATTTGAATCAACATGTCACTTTTTTCTAAAGAAATCACTGATCAGCTATAAAAATGCAATCCTTGCACAATATTATATGGACATAAATTCTGTTTATCATCAGAAAAAATGAAGCAAGAGTGCATGCTTTGTGTTTAAATTTAACATTAAAGCAGCTTTATTTGATGACTTAGGGCAAAAACTTTGGGGCGTGCATGACTTACATAGATATTTATCTTCATTGTTCCAGAGTGGGGAAAAAAAAAGCAAAAAACTTCATAAAAACACACAGCTACACACACAAAACTGGATAATATAGGAACAAGAACAAAAATGAAACCATTTAAAATAGACTTCGTAGTAGAGGGGGAAAAACACGTTATTGTTATAAAAAAAAACTCAGATTAAATGAAAAATGTTCAAGAGAATAAAACACTAGTCTATGTAAAGGAAAAAGAAAGAACTATGTCAATAAGATAATCAGAGAAAATAGTCACAGAGCAGATGATGAAATTGTGCAAATAAAGGCTCTAATGTACAAAAACACTTTCTGAACTGATAAAAACGGAAAAGGCTTGGGCAAATGCCTTCATGCATAAAAAAAAACCAACAAAAAAACAAAGCAAATTCCCATTTGCGGGGCACAGTGGTGTTAATATCATCTACGTTGCACATTGACTCGATGGAACCATTCTGAAACAAGACCATCAAATACTTAAGCAATCATTGGAAGATAAAGTTAAGTTTTTAGTTAGGGTTAAACCTTATTCTTGTACTCGTCATCCTCCGATTATCTGGAACGGAGTCAGTGTCTGCGTTACAGCGGCAGCCGCACCAATCTCCTTCCCCCCTCACATGTGAACAGGACTCCAAATACTTGAACTCCTCCATCTGTGGCTGAAACTTTTCTCTAACCAGAAGGGGACAAGTCACATTTTTTCCAGTTAACAACCATGACCTCCAACTTTGAGGAGCTGATTTTCATCCTTGCTGCCTCACATATAGAAATCCTGTCCATATGGGTATGAACAAGACCGTTGACAGAAAGCAGCCCTGCTGGAGTCCAACATGCCCTGGAAACAAGTCCAACTTTATACCGGTGTTTTGTCAGATCAGCATACCCCATCAGGCCAGCATACCCATAGACATTTTATCGCTTAGTTTATCGTTTTAGTTTAACTTCATTTATCCCTTTAGTTTTATACAAAAAATACTCTTTAAACTACCTCGACGGGCGTGTATCCCTTTAATCATGTACAAAAAACACTTACTTACTTTTTGGCATTTTTGAAGCATATGGCAATATGACTTTAAATTGTTTCTTTTGTCCATGACTAAAGGGATACAGGCCCGTTGAGGTAGTTTAAGTTTATTTTTCGTATATAACTAAAGAAATAAACGGGACTAGAATTCGTGTATGCAAATCTGACGTCTTGTGCATGCGTATTGACTATGCTGGTCTGATGGGGTATGCTGAGCTGACAGAACACTGGCTCCTGCTGGATAGCCCCTAGTAAAGACCCCCTGCCTGCTCTATTGGAGCACCACCCATAGCGCTACTTGAGGGCCACAGTCTAATAGGACTAAAAGTAGATGTTAAATTGCAGCTTTAAAGTTCCAGGCCTCTACATCTGTTTTTTGTCTGCTTTTTTTATTATTGGCAAACCCAATTAAGAAAGAAAATTCAACCGAACTTAAGATTTTATGGTTTAAAATGGCCTTTTGTAGGGTTTGTTTATTCTTCATACCAGAGGCGTGCACAGACATTTTGGGGGGCAGGTGCTCAGGAGGGGGGGAGGGCACTTTTTAGCGCACGTGGAACACTTAATTATAAAAAAAATACACGCATGTTTAATGAAATTTGACTTTTATTTGTAACATTCTCTAAACGTGACTTTTCAATGAAAAAAAGTCACACCACCAACAGAACAGACTAAAGCTCATCTTTCTTTTTCTTTCATCTGGCTCATCTCCCCGTTTTCCCTCATCCATCTGTTCTCCCTCACCCATCTGTTCTCCCTCATCCTGGTCTTTGTCTGTCTCTGTGTCTTCCCTGAACTCTTCCTCATCTCCTGTCCTGGTAGATGTTGATGGTATAGAGCTTCCCTGCTGTGACTGGCTACAATATAATAATAATAACCATCATGACAATAATAATAATAATAATAATAATAATAATAATAATAATAATAATAATAATAATAATAATAATAATAATAATAATAGCTTTAACAAATATGCCACATTAGTTTAAATAATGGGCTATTAGGGCAACATGACTGGAAGTCTTGTCACGTGGATATGACTTATGGTAGCCTACAAAATAATAGCTATTTTAATACCTGCTTCACAAACCACTTAAAAATAAAATGTGAACAGCTTTTAAGAATTTTCAATACGATTAACCCTCCTTTCTTGGCCTTGTACTGCAATTACTAAATCAATATGCAATTAAGACAGTAAAGAGACCAAAATGTGTTAATTTATGTTGCCTAACAAAACCTATACAACAGAATTCTGAGATTAAAGTCAGCATTCTGACTTTTTTACCATACTAAACTGAAATAAAATTTAAAAATCAGTTAACTTTTTTTTTTTTTTCAGTGGCCCTAATCCTGTTCCGTATTTGCAATTGCAAGCTCTACCAAAATTATTTGTAGCCTATGTGGTCGTCCTCACGTTATCTGTCATTGACTTGGGCTACAGTGTAAAACTTTCAGAATCAGGTTTATTGCCATTGTTAGTGAAGGAGTTCACAAACTAGGAATTTTTTGTTGTACAATCGTGCAACATAAAACATATAATATGGAATAGGTAAATAAAATTATAAAAATATCTAAAAACTGTGGGTATACGTCATGCAATAAAATAGACTAATATATACACTTAAGATACAAATATGGATATAAAATATAAAAAGTAAAATAGCATCTTACAAGGAGACGACTAGTTTATCAGGTGACCAGTCGGCAAAATGCTTGTTTGGTGCTGCTGAATGAGACATTTTAATGCACTACAAAATGATTTGCTTGATCTGTATATTACCTGGCTAATGGGGCACGGGAGAAGCAGCCTGTCAGCGACCGTTCCTGCTATCTGAAGACGCTACTGAACTGCTATGATGCTGCGCATCTGGCATGCCCTGCGGGCGACCGCGCGAGGTCACGTGACAAAGGAAGCGAGAGAGGGTCGTTTGTGCGCAAGTAGGTGGCTCATTTCGGGGCATTGTTTCAGTCGTTTTTAATGGCTCAGGTTTTCAAAAGATCATTTCAAAACCGACCTCAGTAAAATCTTATTAATATTAATAATAATAATAAAAAAAACGAGTTTCAAAAGGGCATTTTCTTTGATAAAGGGCAAACTTCCTAGTGCTTTAGCACCACCTAGTGTCTATGTGTGCACGCCCCTGCTTCATACATATTGTTGGACGTAGCACTCTTTGTTAAGGGGCCCCAAAAACTGAGCAACGGGAGAAAGAGACGAATTTGTACTGAAGCCACTCAAGGTCAGATTCAAGATGGCTGCCCCATATTGGCTTGTGTTACTAATGGCGGTTAGCTTTACAACTATTGGTAGATCCATATGGTGTTGCAACCTCTAACTATATTCATTGCAATGCGTATAGGTGAAAAATAATCCAGCTGTGAAAAGCTCTAAGGTTACAGTGCAGGAAACATTTAATTCAATTAAAAAACAAATTAAAATGAACGCAATGACATTTTTAGAGTGCATTCAAAGCTCGTAAATAAATAAAACTTGCAATAAATCAGCCTGTTCCCCATCCCGCTGACATTTCACATGCTTTAAAACAAAGCAGTAATCCTTATTGACCTGAGACAGGAAATGTTCATGAGGATTAAATGTCAGGAAATGCCCTGCATCCCTTCATTAATATTTCAAGCTGTGTTTTTTGTCCCCCACAAGGGGGAGCGTTGTCTCTCAAACCATGTGTCTCACTGTCTCTGGAACCCAATGTCTCTGTTTTTCTGTCTCTGCAGTATAAAAGACACAAAAACAGGCAGCACACAAGAAATTTCGCAAAATCAGTGGTGAATCTTGTTGATGGTGTAAGTACGTTTTCTAGTTACTGTGCCACAAATATATTGCATCGAATTTGGAGCTTTGATCACAGCCAAGATTATGTTTTATCAACATTTTCTCCCCTCCTCTCAATGTGATACATCCAATCTCACCCCTGCTGTTGTTTCTCTTCTCTCTCCCCCTGTCTCTCTTTCTTTTTTTGCTTCCATTCATGCCACACTTCAATGACAGATCTTCAAAGACCAGCTACACACTCGTGTGGTGCTTGTTGCTTTGGAGATCTGGACGGACAAGGATCAGATCCCCATAGGTGTGATGCCGCTGGAAATGCTGAGAGATTTTTCCAAGTATCGCCAGCAGAGCATCAAGATGCACGCTGATTCTGTCCAGCTCCTCTCGTAAGATTTTACCGACACTGAACTGAATGGGTTTCCTTTTTTTATTGTAATTTGCTTTGCTAATAGAGCAGACGGAAGCTATCCATGTAAAGTTTTATCTCACGTTTTTTTCTTTTTTGCCATCAATCCTTCTTGCAGAAATGTGACCTTCCACTACAGAAGGAGCAATGCCGCATATTTTGGTGGCATGTGCTCCGTGAGCCGTGGAGTGGGAGTCAACGAGGTCAGAATCACCCTAACATGGCCACTGACACTGCATCATCTCCATTCACCGCTTTGCAAAAAGAATCCATACCCTTTAAACTCTTTTATAAACTGGATTTTGCTGAGAATTTAAAGAAGTCCCATAAATAGTCCCATAAATAGCCACAGTAGAATTAGCACCATATACTAAAAATGAGCAATAAATAATTCAGCACAGGCTCAAATGTAATAAACGTTCAGATAAATTCAGATGGTTATTTCAATGTTGGTTTGATTGATGCAAACATTTCTTCTTAGTAAGTAAACAGCTGCAAAGTCCTCCTTGAGTCGTACTGTAGGAAGCACATTGTGGTATGACCTTAATTTTGATTCAGACCTTAACTGGACCGTTCTAGCTTATGAATATCCTTTCTAAACCTAGGGAGCCCAACTCCAGTACTCGGGAGTCTTTATCAACACTTCTAACACACTGGAATTTGTTTAATTCAGGTGTACTGATGAAGGGATGCATCTTAAAGTTGCAGAATAGGAGCTTATTAAAACTAGAGTCGAGGACAGCTGCTCTAAACAGACCCATTGTCTTTCTGGTTGTCATTTGAGTAGTGGGAGGTAAAACCTTTGGGGTATTTTAAAGTTTTTTGCATCCCCTAAATGGTTTTCCTTTCTAGAATACTCTATATTTAGCTTTCCTGGTCCTGTAGAATAAAAGTATCACCACAGCATACCGCTGCAGATTACAGATTTTTATTTCTAAAACACCATAACACATCCATCACCTTCCTTCCTCCTTACAAATACATGCTACCTTGTTTTGTTCCATGAATAACATGTTGTATATGATGCTACCTCCACAGTATGGCACCACCTGGGCCATGGTCGTGTCTCTGTCTCAGAGCCTGGCACAGAACCTGGGCATCCAGTGGGACCCTGCATCCAAGAGAAGTATACATGAAACACATTTTGTTTATTTACCACATGTATAACTGAGGTACGAACGACAGGCTTAAGAGAACAGACTTTCTCTTCTGCATTTAATGTGTAAACTATTAGATGTTGGCCATTTAGGTTCTTAGTCCCCAGTAAATGTCGGATAAGAGGGCAGTCGGGCATCTCTACGCTTCTGCAGATGTTTCCTCTCCTTTGAGAAGCCTGCCGGGTTAAATTCTCATCTGCCACATACCTGTACAAACCTTTAAAGCGTTGCCATCCCTCCTAGGTCCCTTCATCTTCCTTTTCTCTAATTTCCTGCAAAGAATGAGGAGGATTATTTATTATTCATGCTATTTTACCAGCAATACGGTTGATCAGTCAGCATTGTAAAAACGTTTTCTACAATGTAGAAGCCTCATGGCATACAAAAGCACTGCTGTTTTCCTGTTTTTTGTAGCCATTATAGTTTAAGTTTTTGTAGTTTATATATACGGTTCATTTGTTTGTAAAAGACAATGTATAAACTACTCTATTAATGGTATAATACAGCTTTAAATTGTAAGATGCAAAAAAGGAAAGACAGACTGACTTTGATGATTTAAAAACCCGATGTCGGAAACCGAATGTCTTTGGATTCTAAACCTCTACTTTGTGATGTTTCTATTCCAATAAAATATTGTTCTGCTTTTTAGAAGACTGCGGATGTGCAGGCTCATGGAGCGGCTGCATAATGGAGGACACTGGGTAATCTCCAACACACACACACACACACACACACACACACACACACACACACACACACACACACACACACACACAGCCTTTGTTTTCATGACTTTCGCAGACATTTCATTGACATACCTAAAAATTCATATGGCCTAACCCTAACAGACAGACAGACCCTAACCCTAACTATTAGCAACATATACCTAACCCCAACTCAAAGAAGAAAACTTTACCATTTGGAGACCCGTTGAATGTCCCCATTTTGACCACTTTAGACCTGTAGGTCCTCACAATGGGGGATATTTCACAATACACTTCCCCTAGTTGTAGCTCAAACAAAAACACACACACGCACATCCAAAAGACAGAGGAGGATGAAACCATAGCAGTTTCTTTACGCATGTGCACTCAGGGATGCAGTAATCTAAAGTCTTGTGATCTGTTGGGGTTTTCAGTTTTTAAGTTTCAATAGACTTTGTAAATTGGAGTGTTTTAAGTGCAGGATCTAGCATAAAATCCTTAGATTGTTTGTTTAGTTCTAAACAAAGCAATGTTTACTTACCATAAGTAAGTACCTAACTTTGTTACATTTTCCTGATGTTTCTTTTTCCTCTTTTTTTATTCCAGAATTCAATCAATACTTTGTGTGATACATAAAAATGTTTGTATTTAATGAATATTTGCTTATTTTTAAAGTAAATAGTCATGTCCCTGTTTCGGTTTAAAGCCTCAGTAGAAAATGTATAGAAACAGGGCAGTTGCATGCGTTTGTAAACCAAATAGTCAAATGATAACCAAAACACGTGCAGGCAGTGGCTCAATGGTAAATAAACAGAGTGAATCTACAACGAGCAGCATGAATGATCATTAGGCTTCACATAAACAGTTCTGCTAGTAATCAGGAAACTAGATCATTATGACAAATAAGACGATTTATTTTCCAAGCCTTGGTGCAAAGAGAGTAAAAAAAGGAATAAAACCTAAGCAAGCTTTAAACAATAATTACTGCATTGCTTCTTTTTCCTCCAAACATACCAATAGTCTTTATCGTCAAATGATTACATTTTAGTTTCACCCAATTATGCTATAAAAAACTAAGACCTTAGTTCCTGTTTTTTGAATTTGCCTTTGAAGTAGCATACTGTAGGTTAAATTTTCCCTTAAGGATTAACCAGGCTTGTTGAAGTCCCTCTCCCCATAGCCTCCTGTTTACTTTAGATTCTCAGGGATACATTCAAAGAGAATTTCCTTTTCTGTCTTATTTTAAAATAAAATATCTATAGTTTGTTTTGATATTGCGTGGTCTCAAATCAGGAGGTGTTAGTTGGATGCAGCCCCTGTTATGAATCTAACATTGGGATGCAAAACAATTCAAATAAAAGGTGAAAGGTTTGGATCCCCATTACAATAACACACTGAAAACACATTAGTAAACTACAGGAAGCCTTTTAACTCTTTGGCTGGACTTTAGAAAATGATGAAAGTGATGATTTTTCCACCTGCAGGGTTCAACATCCACAGAGGTTCTCCAAATGCAGCATCTCTGACTACAGGGAGTTCCTTTTAAAAGGCGGAGGCTCGTGTCTATTTAACAGACCAACAAAGGTTAGCTGGAAACGCTTTCTCCTCTATCCACACTTGTCCCAGCTGCCATGCTAGCTTCATTCTGTCTCTCTTTGCTCTGGCAGCTGTTTGACGTTGCACATTGTGGAAACGGATATGTAGAGGTGGGAGAGGAGTGTGACTGTGGACTAAGATCGGTAATTTTTTCTTCTTACTGCATTCCAACTTTTTAAGTTTATCTTGTTTGGTCAGAGGAGTGAGACTTTTATTTTTTTGTATTTTGATATGAGGACTGTCACAAGGGCTGCTGCAAGAAGTGTTCTCTTGCAAATGGGGCTCAGTGCAGCGATGGACCTTGCTGCAATGTTACATGTCTGGTATGATTGGTATCAAAACACCGTCTGGGTTTCATTTGACAAAAAAAAAAAATTATAATTTTTGTTTGCATTTTTCCAGCTTTACCCGCGTGGCTATAGCTGCCGGGAAGCTGTGAACGACTGTGACATCTCAGAGACCTGCACTGGAGACTCTGGACAGGTGTTTCCTATTTTTATTTCCTTTTAGTTTATTCATGTTTAAGTTTTAAATGTTTCTTTTTTATTGGTAAGTTGAGGAGGAGTATTAAGAAGCTGTGCTCTGTTTACGACTTTGCAGTGTCCCGCTAACCTACATAAACAAGATGGTTACATGTGTCAGGTGAACCAGGTATGAAACTGACTTTTTGTTATTTTGTGAAGCAAGAGCATAAAATTTGAAGATGCTAAATTATTTTTTCTTTTGCTGTTGAAGGGTCGTTGTTACAGTGGGGAATGCAAAACAAGAGAAAACCAGTGTAAATACATCTGGGGATCAAGTAAGACTGTGTTCATCCCTGGTGATCCTGTCGAAGGTCCACAAAAGAGACGTTTCCCATTTGTTATGTTCGCTTATTGCTCTTGATTTCAGAGGCTGGAGGTTCAGAGAAGTTTTGCTATGAGAAGCTTAACACAGAGGGGACGGAAAAAGGCAACTGTGGAAAAGATGGAGACCGATGGATCCAGTGTAGCAAGCAGTAAGTTACAAATCCTACAGCCTGTAAACTCAAATCGTAGGCAGCTTAGTAGCATCTTTCAAGTCAAAATTGAGCAATGCATTTTAATATCATTTAAAATGAAATTTATTTCACTTTAAAACGTATCGTCAATGGGACATTGAACCCACTATGTGGGTTTATTACACACGCGGTGGGTTGAATGTCCCAATTTTAATCATTCTTACTTTCAGCTAATAAAAGCAAAAATATTTAGTTTCTAAAAAGCATGAAAATATAAAAAACAAACAAACAAGAAATTAAGTTAATGTGTGACTACACAATCATGGGGACAACTCCCCTAGTTATTGACCTTGTCCACAAAGAGAGTAATCCACAACAGGTATATTTAACCTCATTACTGGAAAGTTAGGTGGAAGGGAAAAAAGGCTACCTAGAAGACTGTTTCCTTTATAGAACTGTGCATTTAAAAGCCAGGATTGTTCTGTCCACATGCCTCTCAATAGATCATAGTATCATCAATATTAATTCTAGAAATTCAGACCCTGTTACTGATAAACCACTTGTTCTTTCATGGGCAGCTTTTAAAGGATCCTCACCTCTAGATTAAGACCATCCACAAGATTCTCTGACATTTTTTCTTCGATATCATAAACTAACTCCTATCAAACCCATCAAGTTTATTTTGTCCACAAAATAAATCCAAATTAGCTTAAGGTGAAGTATTTCTGTAATGCTGCTCTGCTTGTTATATAATGTTTTGTTCAATTATGGTTTAACTTGATTCAATAGCAGTGGATGCTGGTATATTGTTGCCATTTTTAATCAATGACTCAAAGTTAATTTCTATGAAATGATGCCAGGGGTATCGGGGAGTCTGATAGTAAAAATGTCTGCCTTTGTTACAGTGACGTGTTCTGTGGTTATCTTCTGTGTACCAATGTGGGGCGAACTCCACGCATCGGAATGATGAAAGGAGACTTTACTCTCACCTCCTTCAATCACCAAGGCAACGTGATACAGTGCTAGTAAACGCTCTCACTTTGTTAACGCCCCACTTTAACTAGATGCAAGAGTTTATTTTCTGACTATGTTTATTTTCTGACCCCCCACCCTCATCAGCGGTGCCCACGTCCTTTTGGACGATGACACAGATTTAGGCTACGTGGAGGATGGGACTCCCTGTGGGCCGTCGATGATGTGCCTTGACCATAAGTGTCTACCCATCCAGTCACTCAACGTGAGCACCTGTCCCATCGGGCCTAATGGACAGGTGTGCTCTGCTCACGGGGTGAGTCTTGGCTGAATTAATTAATATTGATTGTATGAACAAGAAAATAAAATTTGTTTGTGACAGGACTGGTGTAATATCGGTGTCTTATAAGGAGACATTTGTCCCATGTGGAAACTTCTTGAATTAAAACACCTGTGATTGAAATTTGTTTAGGTTGTGTTACGCCCCCCCAAGGTCTAGGGGTCTTGGGGAAGCAACATAAATAATGTCTGGAGTAGTTCGGGGGAAGTTAAAAATTATTTATTACAAAAAAGATGGTTAAACAGCCCCAAAACACAATATAGCTTAACTCAGTTAAAACAAAACAACAAAAAAGGTAAGGGCAAACAAATTCAAGATTGGCTGAGAGCAAATAAAATTACAAACTGCCCAAAAACAGTCAGACTAAGTTTTAACACAAAAAACAAACCAAATGAAAAGACAAAGGGAGCACCAAACCTCCCAAACACAAGCAACTAGCTTGAACAAGGCCACCTAAAGCAGACTAAGCAAAGTGCATACAAAGCCAGGGCAAAGAGCTCTTTCATCCCAAAAACAGATGCAAAACAAGATGGGGGAACAGCTTAACAAAACCCTCCTAATAGCTGTCCCCAAACTGAAAGCTTTTCAGGAGCCTTTTATAAGGTGCAGGTGGGCCTCATCAGCACACTGATTGGCTTGACACTCTTCTGCTGCTCCAATCATGTCACTGCAGTCCTCAGGCAGCCACCAAGGGAGTTCTGTCAGAGCTGAACCTGCACAAGAAAAGGCCTGCACAGTCTTAAAAGGCCAGGGGCCGTAACACTCCCCCCCTTAAATTACAAAACCAAGTTTTGTATACATTTTGTCAAAAAGAATCCCCCCCCCCCCTCAAAAACAAAAAAAACAAGCATACTCACATCCTGGAAAGGCCATCTGCAAGAACATTTTCTGTTCCTTTCTTATGTCGAATGTTCAGATTGTATTCTTGTAAAAGTATTGCCCAACGCATAAGACGCTGATTGTGGTTGTACATGCGTGAAAGAAATACTAGTGGATTATGATCAGTGAATACATCAATCGGTAAACTACTGGAACAAAGATAAACATGGAAGTGCTGAAGAGCCAACAACAGAGCCAAGGTTTCCTTTTCAATGGTGGAATAGTTTAGCTGATGTTTGTTAAACTTGCGAGAGAAATAGGAAACAGGATGATTTAAACCCTGCAAATCTTCCTGTAAGAGCACTGCGCCAGCCCCAACAGCGCTGGCATCCACTTCCAGCTTGAAAGGTCGGGTCAAATCAGGTGCAGCTAGTACTGGTGTGTGGCAAAGAATACTCTTAGCACTTTCAAAAGCATTCTGGCATTCATGTGACCAAACAAAGTCAGTCTTTGGGCTAAGTAGATTTGTTAATGGTTGAACTACTAAGGAGAAATTTCTGCAAAAGTTACGGTAGTAGCCAACCATGCCCAGAAATCGTCACAGCTCACGGCGTGTTTTGGGTGTGGGATAATCATTAATCGCCACAACTTTGGCATTGAGGGGACGAACTTGACCTTGTCCCACCTCTCTGCCCAAGTATGTCACAGTGGCCTTGCCAAATTCACATTTTGCAAGGTTAAGGCTCAAGGAAGCTTGGGCCAACCTGTGAAATATCTTATACAGTGTTTGCAAATGTTCCTGCCAGGTTTCAGTATAAACCACAAGATCGTCTAAGTAAGCGCTGCAGTTGGAGATTCCATGCAATACTGTATTTATCAGCCTCTGAAAAGTAGCTGGAGCATTACACATACCAAAAGCCATAACGTTATACTGCAAAAAGTTATCTGGGGTCACAAAAGCGGAAATGTCGGAAGCCCTTTGAGTTAAGGGGACTTGCCAATAGCCCTTGAGAAGGTCCAACTTAGTGACATATTTTGCAGTTCCAATATTGTCCACACAGTCTTCAATCCTGGGGAGAGGGTAAGCATCAGGTACGGTGACAGAATTTACCTTACGATAGTCTGTGATAAAGCATGGTGAACCATCGGACTTGGTTTCTAACAAACACGGCGAGCTCCAGGGACTTTGACTAGGTTTGGCTAAACCATGTTCCAACAGGTATGCAGTCTCCTTTTTCATTAGAGAACGTTTTATGGGATTAGCACGGTAAGGATGCTGTTTGATGGGCCTAGCATTTTGAACGTCTATGTCATGTTCAAGAACTGTTGTATGTGTTGGTACATCATTAAATAAACATTTGTATTTACCAATGAGGTCCATTACATCCTTTTGTTGCTCAGAGGATAAGTGGTCGAGATGGCTCTGCAGAGATTTTAGCATCTCTGTGTTCGTAAGGCGAGGACTAGAATAGATGGGATAATTCATTCTTAAGCCATCAGCATTATTCAGTTCCTCTACTTCTAGTGAAGTAGTGACTGCAACTGGAGCACACACTCCATTAGATTCTGATGCAGATCGAGAGTTGTACAACTTAAGCATGTTCACATGGCAGACACGACTTGTGCGCCGCCGATTAGGGGTACCAATAACATAATCATTCTCCCCTACTTTCTCTAGGATTTCATAAGGGCCATGAAATTTGGCAGACAAGGCAGAGCCAGAAACTGGTAGGAGTGCAACAACCTGATCTCCTACTTTAAAAACTCTTTTGACAGATGTTTTATCATAGTGATGCTTCATTTTTCTCTGGGATTCAACTAGATGCTTTTTAGCTAGAGCATTAGCTTGACGCAGGCGCTCACGAAAAGCTTGCACGTACCTGGTCACACTTTTTTTAGAACCTTCTGCAGGAACCAGGAAGGTTTCTTTCAAAGCTCTTAAAGGGCCACGAGGTGTGTGACCAAACACTAGTTCTGCTGGACTGAAACCAAGGGATTCCTGGACAGCTTCCCTAGCAGCAAACAGTACAAAAGGGACACCCTCATCCCAACTTTTTTCAGTTTCCAAGCAGTACTTGCGTAGCATTGACTTTAAGGTCTGATGCCACCGTTCCAGAGCACCTTGGGATTCTGGGTGGTAAGCAGATGAAACCACATGCTTAATGTTTAGAGTTTTAGCTACCTGTTTGAACAATTTTGATTGGAAGTTTGTTCCCTGATCCGTTTGTAAAGTTTTAGGTAACCCAAACACAGAGAAGAACTTTGTCAGAGCTTTAACCACAGATTTGGCTGTAATTTTACTCAAAGGGATGGCTTCAGGGAATCGTGTTGCAGCACACATTATTGTGAGCAAATATTGATTTCCACCCTTTGTTCTGGGTAGAGGTCCAACACAGTCTACTATAACATGGTCAAATGGTTGGTCTATGACCGGAATAGGGCACAACGGAGCAGGTGGTATTACCTGATTTGGCTTTCCAGCAATTTGGCACACATGACAACTACGACAGAACTTTGAAACATCACGTTTCATACCAGGCCAGAAAAAGTGCTTTAGTAGAAGTTGGTATGTCTTGGTAACACCTAAGTGACCAGACCACTGGCTTTCATGAGCCAGAGACAGAACTTTCTGTCTATATGTGGTTGGTATAACAATCTGTTTAACTTTACACCAGTCTGAGCTCCCTGCACCTGATGAAGACCATTGACGCATTAAAACACCATGTTCCACAACATAAGCTTGTTTCTCTTTATTGGCTAGTTCAGCACTTACCACATTCTTGAAACATCTTTGTAATGTTTCATCAGCTTGTTGAGCAGATTGCAAATGTCTGGTGAGAGGGATGGATGCTTTCTCCCAAAGTGGACCAGGCTCCTCCAGCACCACCACATCCGGAAGTAACGGAATACTGTCACTTTTGGTTGTTGCCTCCTCCTCACTAGAAAATGGAGACATCAAAATAGAATCAGAAAGGGCGATATCAGGGTCCTTGCGTGCTTGTGCACGGGTGACCACACAGGCTGGGTACAGCCCAGGGTCTGAAATTTCCTGGGTTGTCTGGTTTAAAGGATTATCTAATACCTCTAAAGTGGGAAGTACCAGACCTCCAGCAATGTCATTCCCCATTAGTATAGCCACACCATCTATGGGTAAGTCTGAGCAGACAGCAACAGGGAAAAATCCTGTGATAAGTTTTGATTTTATATAAACCCTGTGGACTGGTCTTGGAGCGTAGCCCATCTCTATCCCCCTCAGAACAGAGTTGTATCCACATGCACTCTCATGTGAAAAAGGTAAAACATTTGAGAGAATGACTGACTGGGAGCCCCCAGTGTCTCTCAGGATGCGTACTGGCTTCAAATCAGAGGCATCAGCTGTCAGTGAGATTAAGCCATCAAAAATGAAAGGTTCAAAACAGGGATCAGGTAATTTGTCACCACAACCAGTGCTCTTATTGCGGGGTTCCTTTTTAACAAAACCAACACCTTTAGTCTGTTGCGAATTTGGCTGCGTTTTGCGTTTTAAAGCTAAGCAATCAGCGATGACATGTCCAGGTTTGTGACAATAGAAACATTCCCTGCTTTCTTTTGGAACTGTGGCTTTAGCCATCCGGGTATGTGGCACAGCATTAACAGGTGACTTTTCATTAAGAACGAAAGCTGATTTATGAGTAAGCACATACTCATCTGCAAGAACAGCTGCAGAGGCTAGAGTGTTCACTTTCTGTTCATTTAAATATAACACCACACGATCTGGAATACACTTCTTAAAGTCTTCCAACAATATTAGCTCACGTAAAGCATCATAATTGTTGACTTTGGAAGCAGCACACCACTTATCAAAGAGAACACCCTTCTCTCTAGCAAACTCAACATAAGTTTGTTCAGCAGTTTTCTTTTGCTGTCGAAACCTTTGTCTATATGCTTCTGGAACCAACTCATAAGCTTGTAAGACAGCAGCTTTAACCAGATCGTAATCTAAACTATCCTTTAAAGGAAGCGCTGCCAACACCTCTTGAGCTTTACCAGAAAACTTACACTGTAACAAAAGAGGCCAGGTTTCCCTAGGCCATTGTAAAGCACCAGCAACGCGCTCAAATGCTGCAAAGTATGAGTCAACCTCAGATTCTCTGAAAGCAGGTACTAACGAAATACACTTACTAATATCGAATGGCATCGCAGACATGGAGGTGGAACCTGGTGTGACAGAGGCGGGGGGGGGCTCGATTCTGGGCCTCCAGCTCAAGCTTGCGCAGCTGTATAGCCTTATCAGCCTCTATTTCCAGCCTCCTGATCTCTAGCTCCAGTTGAGCTCTCCTGTCCTGGGCTTTTTCCTCTGCCTCCATCTGGAGACGTGCCAACCTCACCTTCAAACGCGCTCCATCTCGTCCTTCTGAGCTCACAGAAGACAGTGGATCATAGCGAGGAAGTGTACGAGGTGTCTTTCCCCGGTCACTCACTGCTGCCTCCATACTAGGAACATCTTTGAGATCCTTCTCAAACAAGGCCTGTTGGCTTGGCACTGCAGCAGCCTCAGGGAGATCAGGCCCTTTAATCAGACCAATCCCCACCAACCTATCCACTAGAAGAGCCTTTAGGTCCCCTTTAAGGACCTGTTTTGGGACCTGCAACTTAAAATGCTCCACAATTTGCAGCAATTCACACTTGCGGCAGCTATCTATAAGCTCAAGAGAAGGGTCGGCTAAAAAGCGCTCCAGACTGAATGGAACTGACATGGTTCCTGGATACAGCCAACTCAAAATGTCCCCCTTAAATCTGGAAAAAGGGATCCTAAGAGGATCCCGGACAAGCCCCCAATTATGTTACGCCCCCCCAAGGTCTAGGGGTCTTGGGGAAGCAACATAAATAATGTCTGGAGTAGTTCGGGGGAAGTTAAAAATTATTTATTACAAAAAAGATGGTTAAACAGCCCCAAAACACAATATAGCTTAACTCAGTTAAAACAAAACAACAAAAAAGGTAAGGGCAAACAAATTCAAGATTGGCTGAGAGCAAATAAAATTACAAACTGCCCAAAAACAGTCAGACTAAGTTTTAACACAAAAAACAAACCAAATGAAAAGACAAAGGGAGCACCAAACCTCCCAAACACAAGCAACTAGCTTGAACAAGGCCACCTAAAGCAGACTAAGCAAAGTGCATACAAAGCCAGGGCAAAGAGCTCTTTCATCCCAAAAACAGATGCAAAACAAGATGGGGGAACAGCTTAACAAAACCCTCCTAATAGCTGTCCCCAAACTGAAAGCTTTTCAGGAGCCTTTTATAAGGTGCAGGTGGGCCTCATCAGCACACTGATTGGCTTGACACTCTTCTGCTGCTCCAATCATGACACTGCAGTCCTCAGGCAGCCACCAAGGGAGTTCTGTCAGAGCTGAACCTGCACAAGAAAAGGCCTGCACAGTCTTAAAAGGCCAGGGGCCGTAACAGGTTGAGGTTTGAATTTTGTTTTTGAAAATGAGTTTTGTATCTATTTCAGTTTTAAATTATTGTAAATAGTATCTAGTTTTTTGTAGTTTAGTTTTTGCTTTTCTTTTTTGTAGTTTCAGTTATAGTTTTAGTCTTTTATGTCATATATTTTACATACCGGGGGCAAGACTACGAAAAAAAATAAAACTGCAATGAAATCCATATAAGGACAGATCCCTGCAGCAACACAAATGACCTGACTGCTGTGCCAGCCATCTGCTGCCGTAATGCTCCACGGAAAAAAAAAAAAGCGAAAACAGCACCTGGAAACCAGACCTCATATTACTGAATTATATAAAAAAAAGAAGGAAAACCAAACGCATTCTTTCCTAAAATTCACTTGGTTTTAATCAGCTCTATAAACTCTTATTACAGTTACTTTTCATTTTCTCGGAAGGTCTATTTTTTTATTTCAGGCCATGAAAATGTTTTTTTTTTTCAGTTTGGTTAATGATAATTAAATTGGTTGAGGTGAAGATGACATTGGTGACTGTAATGAAATGTTGAAATCATCAGTATACAATCATGTGGATGTTAGGAATTAATATATAACCAACAAAAGCTGAACAAAATTTCTTTAAAAAAGACTACAAAAAGACTAGAATATCATGAAAAAGTAGATTGATTTCAGTAATTCCATTTAAAAAGTGAAACTTGTATATTATATTCATACATTACATACAAACTCATATATTTCAGATGTTTATTTTGTTTAATTTTGATGATTACAAATGACAACAAATGAAAATCTCAAATTCATCATATCAGAAAATTAGAATATTGTGAAAAGGTTCAAAATTGATGGCCCCTGGTGCCACACTCTAATCAGCTAATTAACTCAAACCACCTGCAAAAGCCTTTAAATGGTCTTTCAGTCTAGTTCTATAGGCTACACAATCATGGGGAAGACTGCTGACTTGACAGTTGTCCAAAAGACGACCATCGACACCTTGCACAAGGAGGGCAAGACACAAAAGGTCATCGCTAAAGAGGCTGGCTGTTCACAGAGCTCAGTGTCCAAGCACATTAATAGAGAGGCGAAGGGAAGGAAAAGATGTGGTCGAAAAAAGTGTACAAGCAAGAGAGATAACCGCACCCTGGAGAGGATTGTGAAACAAAACCCATTCAAAAATGTGGGGGAGATTCACAAAGAGTGGACTGCAGCTGGAGTGAGTGCTTCAAGAACCACCACACACAGACGTATGAAAGACATGGGTTTCTGCTGTCGCATTCCTTGTGTCAAGCCACTCTTGAACCACAGACAGCGTCAGAAGCGTCTTGCCTGGGCTAAAGAGAAACAGGACTGGACTGCTGGTGAGTGGTCCAAAGTCATGTTCTCTGATGAAAGTAAATTTTGCATTTCCTTTGGAAATCAAGGTCCCAGAGTCTGGAGGAAAAGAAGAGAGGCACTTCATCCACGTTGCTTGAAGTCCAGTGTAAAGTTTCCACAGTCAGTGATGGTTTGGGGTGCCATGTCATCTGCTGGTGTTGGTCCATTGTGTTTTCTGAGGTCCAGGGTCAACGCAGCCACATACCAGGAAGTTTTAGAGCACTTCATGCTTCCTGCAGCTGACCAACTTTTTGGAGATGCAGATTTCATTTTCCAACAGGACTTGGCACCTGCACACAGTGCCAAAGCTACCAGTACCTGGTTGAAGGACCATGGTATCCCTGTTCTTAATTGGCCAGCAAACTCTCCTGACCTTAACCCCATAGAAAATCTATGGGGTATTGTGAAGAAGAAGATGCAATACACCAGACCCAACAATTCAGAAGAGCTAAAAGCCACTATTAGAGCAACCTGGGCTATCATAACACCTGAGCAGTGCCACAGACTGATCGACTCCATGCCACGCCGCATTGCTGCAGTAATACAGGCCAAAGGAGGCCCAACTAAATACTGAGTGCTGTACATGCTCATACTTTTCATGTTCATACTTTTCAGTTGGCCAACATTTCTATAAATCCTTTGTTTTTATTGGTCTTCAGTAATATTCTAATTTTCTGATATGATGAATTTGAGATTTTCATTTGTTGTCATTTGTAATCATCAAAATTAAACAAAATAAACATCTGAAATATATGAGTTTGTATGTAATGTATGAATATAATATACAAGTTTCACTTTTTAAATGGAATTACTGAAATCAATCTACTTTTTCATGATATTCTAATTTTATGACCAGCACCTGTAAATCGGGTAAAAAAAATGATGACATCCTCCCATGCATATTCACACTCACACACAGGTATGTCATGTTTGTGGTGGTGGTGAAAGCATCATTTGTCAGCATTTTGAACAAGATTTGCTTTTTTCAAACCTCAGACATTTGGGGGTTTTAAGAGGCCTTGGAATGACTTTCTGTTCCACTCTGCAGAACATAGTCTGCAGGTGGAGGAAATTAAAAGCAACTGCAAAAACATCCTGGGCTGTCCGTCCAAGAGAAATTCTCAACTCTGCTAAAAAATACATCAATATCCCTACAATATCACATGCGACCTACAGCAGAAACTTACTGCTAATCTGTCAGTAATTTAAAAAAGTCAGGGAGATAGAGCCAAAGTCTGGAAACCTGGGTTGGTTTAATAAAAATAACATTGGAACAGTAGCATCAGATTTTTATGGTAAAACAATATTTTGGTATAATGATGTTAAAGTCACAATCTTTTACATAGGGCTGCTCAGGGTCGCGATGGGTAGCACTGGTGCCTTGCAGCAAAAAGGTTGCGGGTTTGAAACCTTAATTGGCTTCTCTAAATTCTCCTTGGGTGTGAGTGAGTGTGTGAATGGTTGTTTGTCCTGTTTGTCTCTGTGTTGCCCTGTCTAGGGTGTAGGGTCTGGCCATAGACAGCTGGAGATAGGAACCAGCAACCCTTGTGACCCTCCTTGGGATAAGCGTGAAGGAAAATGGATGGAATGGAATCTTTTACATTATCTGATTGCCTTTTTTCAAGAACATCATTTTTGTCTTTTTTTTTTCACCTGAAATAATTAATCTTGTTTTTATCTAATATGAAAAAGATTTAATAATCCTTTATGCAGTCAGCTGACAGTTGGTCACCTTCTCTTGTTTCTCAGAAGGACATAAACAAATACGAAGGTCATGCAAATCATATGACAGAAAATATCAAGGTTGATTTTCAAACCAACCATGAAAGACTGGGATTATTAGAACATGCTTTTTGTAAGCTATGTGATATAGGCTAAATACAAGAAACAAAAAAATAAAACTCTCATTTTACAAACCCTAACCCTAACACAAAACCATCAAACATAGATCTATATGCATTTATCAATTGTAGTGAAAAAGACAGAAATCCACTTAGATCACAGAATTTAAAAAAAAAATGATGCACCTGTCATGAAATAAAACAAAAAAATATTCTCCAATTACAATTCTATTCTCCTATGCTATTCTATTCAATTCAGTTTATTTATATAGCTCCAATTCACAACACGTCATCTCAAGACACTTTACAGAGACAATTCAATCAGATCATCCAGTCAAACTGATTCAAAGTTTTCTATCTAAGGAAAACCAGTTGATTGCATCGACTCATTGACTCAAAGGCAATCCCTCCCACCAAGCATGATTGTAGCGACAGTAGAGAGGAAAAACTACCTTTAAACAGGAAGAAACCTCCAGTAGAACCAGGCTCAGTGTGGGTGGCTATCTGCCGAGGCTGGCTAGGGTTCGAGGAGACAAAAGCAGACATAGGAAAAGAAGCAGAGATACAAATGTAACTGTCAGCCATCTCCACACAGCCCCGTCCAGGAAAGACACAGCCAGGCAGATGAGCTCTGAGCCAGCTCCCATGACAGAGGATGAAAGAGAGCACACTCAGCCAGTCACAGTCAGAGAAACGAGACTACACTGAAAAACAGGCCAAGCTCCAAAATCCACAAACAGATGAAGCAACTATGAGAAATAGCAGAGAGAACATAACGTTAAAGATTGAACTAACAAATTCTCCAGAATGGGAGAATAGAGGTAGAATGGAGCAGAATGATAAATAAGGGTCCCTATGTCCTCCAGCAGTCTAAGCCTGTAGCAGCATAACTACAGCGATAGCTCAGAGCCAATTTCTAACTAGATTATATTTATCAAAAAGCAAAGTTTTAAGCCTACCCTTAAAATTAGACAGGGTGTCCGCCTCATGGACTAAATCCGGTAGTTGGTTCCAGAGGAGGGGAGCCTGATAACTAAAAGATATGCTAGATTATATTAAATGTTAGCTCTAAAAATCATAGATTGATGTCACCTTTACATTTCTACTTTTGTGTCTGCTAATTGTACTAATTTGATTCGTTTTTAAAAAAATCACATTAATACAGAATGCCCTATATGTGTAAAAGAAACTGTATGTCGCACCTGAGGAGCATGTTCTTGATATTGTACAAAATAAATGGCTGTTATGTAAACTCCCCAAGCAAGATGTCTCCCAAAATAGACCTGCTGTATAAGCAGTTTTTTTTAAGCACCTGCTTTCTCTCCTATTGCCTCATTTGTTCCTGTCTGGTCCCTACAGGTGTGCAACAATGAAGCCACATGCACATGTTACGCTACGTGGGCGGGGACAGACTGCAGCATGCCTGACCCACCCAAAGAGCCTGACATCACCCCAACCGAAGAACCCAAGGGTCGGTTTCTACTGCTGTCAGCCTCTGCTGTCTAAAAATAAGAAAATATAAAATTAATTCAGTGAATTCAGATGAAACCAGATATTTAGAAGTGCCTTATGAAACGACCAAAGTTATTTCTATTTGCTTAATGCCTTGATAATATAAAGAAGTAGGTCGTTGAGAATCTTTAATACCGTCATATAATTCAGAAATTGAAATCCAGCGAGACTGCCATGCTTTTAAATATTTTGGTTCAGATGGTGGTTTTATAACTTTGTGATCTTCTAACATCAAAAGAAAACAGGCAGGGTATCATGGAGAGAATTATGGAGCTCAGTAAGTCTGGTTCATCCTTTGGGGAAAACTTCAAGATACCTGATGGTGCCACATTCATTTATGATATAAAGTAAAAAGACGGTGGGACGTCCATCCATCCTACTGTTAGGGAGGAGTGTTATTATCCGTAGTAAAATCAGTCCTGTACCAACATGGGCTGAAAGGTTACTCAGCAGTAACATTAAAATTCAATTCACAAATACTTCATTAACCTCAAAATAAATTCATATAGGGGCTTCTTTATCAAGCTGATGTAGGTGTTTTTGGTTGAAGGCAGGAAGGATCTTCTGTTGCAGTCTGTTTTACAACAGATCTGGAGAAACCTCTGACTGAAGACATGTGCCCATAGTGTTAATTTGACATTAAATTCTTCTTTGTAAAATCATCTCCAGAGGTTCTAGAGCAGGGGTGCTCAAGTCCAGTTCTTAAAGGAATAGTACACCCAAAACATGATTAGCCTTCATTTTCTACTCACCCCCATGCTGAACAACACTCTGGAGTACTTTTTTGATATCTCAAATGCATCTGGAGATCTGGGAGGCTTCTTGCTGTCTGCTGACATTCAAATAATGGAGGTCTATGGTGCCCGAGGCAGAAAGGTCCATAAAAGTCCACAAAAAACGTGTCAATATTCCTCCATACTGCTCGTCCAATGTATTCCAAGTGTCCTGAGTGGGTAGCGTCCATAATTTACTTGAAACGAAGTCATTTAGAATGTTTTTAGAGCATAAACAGTAGTGTATAGGATTTCCTAAAAGCGCGTTCACGAGTCTACGGAAACCGCGGCAGACCAAACCAGATAAGTGCGCATTCAGCGTCTGCTCTGCCGATTATGCAAGCTTAGAAGAAGAAATGTGCTGTTTACCTGTGCAAAGAAAGAAACAACGAAAGAAAAATGTCTGAGGACTTCAGTGTTGAGGAAGAGCATGAGTTCTTTGCCGAGCTGAATGCGCTGGTTTGGTCTGCCGCGGTTTCCGTAGACTCGTGAACGCGCTTTTAGGAAATCCTATACACTACTGTTTATGCTCTAAAAACATTCTAAATGACTTCGTTTCGAGTAAATTATGGACGCTACCCACTCAGGACACTTGGAATACATTGGACGAGCAGTATGGAGGAATATTGACACGTTTTTTGTGGACTTTTATGGACCTTTCTGTCTCGGGCACCATAGACCTCCATTATTTGAATGTCAGCAGACAGCAAGAAGCCTCCCAGATCTCCAGATGCATTTGAGATATCAAAAAAGTACTCCAGAGTGTTGTTCAGCATGGGGGTGAGTAGAAAATGAAGGCTAATCATGTTTTGGGTGTACTATTCCTTTAAGCTACTATCCTGCAACTTTTTCATGCACCTCTTTTTTAACACACCTGGGTTGTTACCATGTTTTTGATGAGCTAAATAAGGGGGTTTAGCCTTTAGATGCATCTAAAGGTCTCAAGTCTCAGGTAGCCCCTGAGACTTGAGACTGGACTTGAGCTCCCCTGTAGCAATAAAAGTTGTGTAAGTCTGAGGAATTGACAGATCAGAGCAGGCTTTGTTCATCTGCTCCACAGCAGATTTCAATCAATTGAATTTGAAAAAATAAAACAATATAAATTTTTTTTGGGGCATTCAGAAAATAGAAATAACTTTGGTAATTATCATAATTGTAACATTACGCTCATGTGATGCCGTATCATGTTACCTTTTATCTGATATTAATGTCTGGTTTCAGCTGGTTTATTTTACTATGGACGGAACTTACTCATTTCATATGATATAATGCAAAATGTGGATTTTTATTCAGATGTGAGGTTATTCAAAGGGATTACAGATGTATTAGGGTTGTAAAAGCTTCTTGTGTAAACTCTAAGTTAATCCAAAATGGTAACATAGAGCTAGAGCTGTTTGCTTTGATTCTGAACAGAAATCCCGACTCAAATTTCAGCCGCATACCGGCTGCTGTGACCAAACTGTGAAGGATGGGAAATGCTTCATCCATGCCTCTGCAGCAGAAGGTTGCGTTCTGTTTTTAACAGGGTGGTAATAATGCTCCTTTTCCTTCTGCACAGTGAGCGTGGCCACTAACAGGCTGATAGGGGCTGTAGCAGGGACCATTCTGGCCCTGGGGGTGATTTTTGGAGGCACAGGGTGGGGAATAGAGTAAGCATCTTTAACCCTTTCACAGCTCTTCCTCCTCATAGTGGTGCCTCAGTGTGCGGGCGGTCTCGTGAGCCGGCCTGAGCCCGTGTGTGCGTCCCGGTGGCTTTGTGTTTCCTCGTGTGTTGGTGATGACCATATTAGTTGTCATGTGATTGATTGTTTTCAGTGTTGTGTGATTGATCAATGGATTCCCCTTATGCTCCTCCTCCTTCTCTCCCGTTGTCCCCCCATTATGACAAACCTCTCTCTTCATCCCCCCCCTCTCTTCTCATCGAGCCTCTCTCTTTTACTCTCAGTCGTTATGTGGTTGCTCCTGTGATCCTCTCCTTTCTGGGGCATGTGGGGCATTTAGATGAAATTGTCCAGTTAGTGGAGGCTGTGTGGTGACTGGGACCCCTTAAATTTTTTGTGCTGCTGATACTGCAGGTCACATATAGTTTGATTTATCAGCTGTCAGTCTTTTTTCAGTGATGGATACGCAGGGTCAAGTCTTCTTCACATCCTTAACAGACAAAAAAAAGATAATTATCACCTCTAACGAAAGCAAATAAATGTCAACATATCCAGGATGTTGCTTCGATTACTGGTGCATCTCGAATTAAAATATGAATAAAAAGTTTCCGTATTTAAGTAATTCAGTTCAGAAGGTGGGTTCGGGTCAAGGAGGTGGACAGAATAATGGATGGGGATTTATTAACATGACAAGAATCAAAATGAACATGAGGATTACTAACCAAACATGTGGAAGCCACAAAAAAGAAAATAAAGGAACACAGATATATAAAAATAATTAATAAGTGATTAAAAGTAAAAGAAAGAAAATACTAAATTTTGACGAAATTCAAAGTTAAACTGATCATAACAGCAAATGAAAAAGCAAACATTTCTTTTCTCAGAAATTTAGGATGTTTCCAAAGCAAATTGAAAATTTTACTTTTACTTGGATTACTAAAAAATAATATAGTGGCTCACTACCTGCTGGGGCTTTTTTTGAATGAGCAACAGAAGCCCGTTATGGAGATGATCAGGCTATGGTTCTTCTGATTTTAAGGAGCTCTAACGGCGTCCGTCAGCTCATCTTCATCACTTCCCCTTGAAAAGGCCTCCTTAGGCTTAGCCCTGTGAAGTTTAAGTCTAGCTGGTCTTCTGCATATTTGGCACAGCAATACTTATGCGTTTGTTATTTTTGAAAGGTCCCAGTAAGCATCTTCTTTAAGCTTTTTAGAGGACACATGAAATACTTCAGAATTTCTTGGCATATGGTTGTACTGGCTTTGGACTGGACCAACACCTCAGGATGTGCTTTCATACTATAACTGTAATATCTTTGGACTGGACATCAAATCACCCAGATTCTTTGCCTTCCCAACCTTCACCCAGACTTTGTGAACTTAATTTCAAAATAAAGTGTAAAATATGTCCCTTACCGTTGGACCACTTACTGAAGATTTGAGCTGATATTTAGTTGTTCAAATTCCCTTTTCTTCATATCTGGCATCCTTAGTTAAGAAGTAGAATAACACGTTTGTGTTTTAGCTCTTTAAACAATGACTACCTCAGCAGTCCCTGCATTCCATATCCCCAACAACTCTAGAGTCATCTTATGCCAATTCCTGTTGCTGGTTCACTTCTTTTCTTTACATGTTTTCCATAATCTCAACTGTCCTTGTCCTGATAGGATACAACCATAGTCATAATAATATTTAACCACAGTTTGTCCTTCCACTAAACTTTCCACTACTATCTTTAGATACAAGACTGCCCAGCTGCTTTGAAAGGGATGTTTGCTGCTTAGCTTTACAGTTGACAAGGTTGTTAGTGCCTGTGTGCCGGAGAATTCTCAAGTCAGTCATCTTCATCAGGACTGTGTAGCTAAACTAAAACTAGAAAATATAATTTCTGTATTGAGATTATGTTACATTCAAAATTTCTGAGACTTTTCCTGTGTTTTGGGGGGTGGGGGGAGGCAAACCATAGGTATTGCAAACCATAATTATACAAACTAACAACATTAAGTTAAATCGCTGTGTGAGAAAGTTTAAGTTCCAATGTTTTTGAATTGAATTACTCAAATTTGTTTACTCTTTCATTGTATTCTAATTCATTGAGATGCACTTGTACATTTAAACTACGTTACACACTAAAGGGGGTTGAAAAGCATGCAAAATACATCCTCAGATTCAATCATTTTTCTGTAATATCACTCTTGGTGTGTTTTTTATGCCATGTGAAATCCTTTTTGTGTAGTTACATGTTGCAGATACAGAAACTGTCTTTTTCCCCATAATCCTTCACAGGTCCTAGTGCCACCAATCTAATAATTGGCTCCATCGCTGGAGCCATCCTTGTGGCTGCCATAGTGCTGGGGGGGACTGGATGGGGCTTTAAGTAAGCAACACGCCGCATGCCTCTCCTGTTGTAACTCTAGCATCCCTGCTGCTTCTAGACACCAGGGTTTGAGCTCCTGCTACAGACAATGGTTCTAAAATCAAAGAAAGCATGCAAGATGCATTTGCAAGGAGCGTGTGCTTAAGCAAAGTGCAGTGGATGTTATTTATAATGCCTTCAAATATAAGAGTTTATTGCAAAAAGCTCCAGGAGGTCTGTGCATTTGTAGCAGAACCTCAAACTAATTGGACAGGCAAATATCAGTGCTTGATGTGCATGTTCAGTGAGGAAAAACAGCACTTTTAATTATTGAATAAAGTCAAAGATGTAAGTTCCAGTCTAAAGATAATTAACCTGCTGTCTTGAGCAGAAGGGGTGTTACAGACTTTAATCTAACTAAACCAAACAACTAAATTAGAAACAGAGTTCTGCAGCCACGAAAGCATGCAAAATAGCAAAGCATCATGATTATCAGTTTAAGAGAGCACCAGACAAGTGAAAAACAAGATTAAAAAAAAAGTCCAAGCACTCTTTCTGCATGTTGACTTGCTAATTTGGAGGAGGTCAGCTCATTGCACAAAGGCTGA
The DNA here is from genome assembly GCF_016077235.1 of Cyprinodon tularosa. Classification (NCBI taxonomy): domain Eukaryota; kingdom Metazoa; phylum Chordata; class Actinopteri; order Cyprinodontiformes; family Cyprinodontidae; genus Cyprinodon; species Cyprinodon tularosa. Next base: position 652,615 of record NW_024038416.1, on the reverse strand, counting down.
GCGAAACTGCACATCGATCTGGTCTCGACTTTGTCGTCCTCTCATCACTTCCTTGATTTTTCTCCCAACCCGTTACTGCGTTGAGGCTGTGCCTTTTAAATGGAGTGGTGAGAGCGACAGCACAGACACAGAGATACACAAAGAGCGATAAGCCAGGACCATTTTTGTTGCCTGCAGCCTTTGTGGCATGGCTGGCCACACCCACGTGGATGGCCAGGCTCGGACCCGACCACACCAGCTGCCATTGCTGCCTGCTTCACAGACCTGGTACAGACACGGCGCACTGCACTGCATGAACAACGCACAGCAATAGTGCCACCCTGAGCTGGCTCACTATTGGAAAAAGGTGCATGACAGGATGATAGAAGCCCCACAGCAAGCCACAGTACGGGGAGGTTATGCATTACTCCTGTTGTCGTGCTCAGTGTTGTCCCACCGTTATTTGGTAGTAGTTATTGTTGCTGCTTCTGCCGCTGTCATCCTCGTTATTGTGCTTGTCTCCTCTCTCCCTCCTCCATAGAGTATATTTAATGTTAGTTTCTTCCTCCTAGATGGTTTTGTTTAGAGTGGAACAATGTCTTACCCATCTAAACTGGTAAAGAGTCTCCCACACGGTATTGTGGAAACTGATGTTGCACGAATAAACGGGTCAGTACTTGTCTGCAAAAAAAGAAAATGTAGAACAGAAGATGTTCATATTCAAAAACCATCATAAATTATTTTTACTGTTGCCTTTGAAAGCGAGAGTCAACAACATCTCAGAGAACAACATTTAAACAGTCAGAGATTATGGCTGAGGGTTTAGGATTTAAAGTCTTCAGTGTATGGTACATTACAACACAGTTTTTTGAAAAAACTATTCATACACATTAATAGCTAAAAGGAAAAAAAAATACTGGTTTTTACACTTGAAATCTAAAAAATTAGCAAATATTTGAGTCTGAGTCAGACTGGATAGAAAGCAGCTGTACTGCTTCATCTTTGAGTCATTTTTGGCACTAGTAAACTTTAGTCTCAGTAACCTGGCAGGATAATAATCAGACGATAAAAAGAAAAAATACATGCAGAAAGTCCAAGATTAAGAGTTGAATCTGTCAAGGCTCAGAACAGAAGACCCAGTAATCAAGGCAGGCAGATTTCTCAAAAAGACTTTATTAAAAAATGGCGGATCTGCAGTAACGTAAAGACGTCTCAGACAGGAACCTCTGCACGGGGAAAACTTAGCCTAGTGACCAATTTAATCTTACGGAGGATGATTACCAATGTGTGAGTCACTAAACTGGTCTTAAAGTTCTGTCCGTGTCCAGAGGAAGAGGTAGATTCCAGCTGAACAGCTGCCAACATCACGCAGCGAACACTGCCCAGAGAGTTCCAGACGCTGAAGCCTTGAAGACTGCAGAACTGGAATGAGGACAGATCCAGGCAGACAAAGGAAGGCAGGGCAATTAAAGGGTGAGGCTAAAGCCGGTGTCAAAGAGGTTCACAGAAGATCAGAGATCTGAAGACGCACAGAAGGGAAATTCATGTCAGTGTCATGAAGCAGATCCAGTTTCGGTCAACAGGCAAAATCCACCAGGGGTCCGAAGACAGGTCAGACAAACAGATCAGAACAGGAACAGGCAGGTTCAGAGGTCCAGAGGCAGAACAGGTCAGGATCAGGCAATCAGAACACAATCAGGTGACCTCTCACCAAAGGCCCAAATAATCTGTCACCGATGACTGGAAGCAGTTGATCCAGATGAGTTGTGTTGAGAAAGGAAGACTAACTCCAATGTAAATATACATTACAAACATTCGTGTTATTGCAAATTGATTTATAACATCACAATGTAGCTCTGGCTGTGTTTTTAGGGCCTTAATCCATTAATTATCTCTGTTCAAACTTAACTTGATGGGGAATAGAATACGAGGTATGAATACCATTGGTTTTATGTAAGCCACTGTCCTTCCCTCACCATAAATTGAGACTTCAAGGTTTGGGACTATAAATACTTCTGTCCGCTTGCAGACAAGGCTGACCTGGTCAACATGGACAAGCCTCTCCTGACTTCTATTCTGTAACAGTGCTTGCTGGGAACACTTTCATTCATCACTCTTTATCATAACGTACCAAAATCCTCTTTTCAATTTAACATCTGCACCTCTGTAAGCTGCAGAGTCCAGTGAGGCTGCATGTCCACGTTGCACTAAATGTGTTGCAGAAATGCTTGTAGATGTCACTGACTGCTATTCTTTTTTATCTCCATATAAGAAATGTGAAGAAGCGGCGTTACGACCCCAATGCCCAGGCCATTTAACTCGAGGAGAGGTGGCTGTTGTGGACGGACTCCTCCGAGACTTCCTAGGTTGGCTACTTGACAGCTGGACTGCACTTACTGCTGCTGACTTTTTTGGCATTAGATTTACTTGAAAAAGACATAGTGGACATTTAAGAAAAATAAATAAATCTCATTGTAGTGACATAAAAAAAACGCAGCCTTTTTAACTCCACATGTACCTCCCTTCCCTTTTTCCTTTTAGTGCCAGTGCACAGGCGTTCAGGTGGAATCCCCATCTTCTCACCTTGCATGATGTTACTACACACAAGGTGTGCTGCTTGCTGGCCCTCCTTGGCATGAAAAGCCCTCTCCTTAGGGCTCGGCATGGCTAACAAAGCTATTCATATGGCGCATAGAAAAACATACAAAGACAAAAAAAGGACTTATTTTTTGCAGGAGAAAGCCTGGTTAAAAACCAAATGCTGGAAAAAAAAACAGTTTAAACTTAATTTCCTGTTTAAGGTTCTGCATGTGAGGACAATGCAGACCAATAAAGGAACAGGCCCACATGAAAATGCACACTGATAGGGAGGTGGTATTACTAATCAACTGCTTGTTTCATGATGACCTTAGCTGCTTTATTTTTCTTTTTATCTTGGCATCTTTTTACAGCAGACATAACTAAACAAAAACAGAAGACAGGCTTGTTTGATTTAGGTCAGACGGAGGAGAAACATGTCAGATTTAGAGGGATCCAGACTAGTCTCCTCTAGCAAGATCTCCCCCCCCATGAAAATTTGCTAACGGTGACTCAGAAGCCAAAGAATTAATCACCTGAACAGATGGATGTTGTTGCACACAGAGCACTTTCCTTCCCCCTCTGTCTGCAGCCAGTGGTGCCTCCCCCGCCCCCACTGGTAAGGGCATGAAGTCCATCCATGCAGCAGGCCTTTGCCTTTCCAGCCAGGTCATCATCAGCACCCACCTTACTGGCATTAGTCCCTTTTGCTCTCATAAACTCCTGAGTAGGAATCAAGTTTGGCTCTTCTAAAGAAGCTGCATGCTAGCAATCACTGTAGTGGGCTTATAAATCTATATGGGAGTCCCCTAAAAAAAAAAATCTGCAAGAAAAATATGCTACAAGAGATAGGAGCATGTCAACAACCTGAACATTTAACTTTTATTTACTATGCAAAGAGAGATATTGCACAAAGAGTATGGGTAATAGTGACATCAATGTAGACTTGGAATTGCATAAAAAAGCGGATTACTTTTTTCTATTTGGCCTCTGAAACATCTTGTTTCGTTTGCTTTAAACAGGGTGAGCAAAAACAAAATATTAAAAACAACTTTTAAAAATATCAAAGTCCATATTTCTAGCATAAAGCGAGAGAGCACCCTTTTACATTTGTGAAAATGTAAGTCATTTCTTATGTGTGTGTGTGTGGTTTTTTCCCCCAAAACCGTTTAAATTTTTTTAACCACCCACTCACAGACAAGCAGACTGCATGGAGCCTGTGCGTAACGAGGCCCGAACAGTTTCATCATGCAGGACCATCATGGTTTTAAGAACAGCTGTTGTTGGTGTGTTCCAGGTGCTTCCAGAAGCACCGGCATTATTGTGACCCTTCTATGTTACTCATCGTCTTCTGTCCCTCTCTCAATGCATCATGTACAGTTGGATCCATTAATAAACTACTGACAAATTTTAACCGAGCTGTTGTTTTTTGTGTGTGTATGTGGTTGATGTTGACATAAACATTTGCAAACATCTGTTTCAGTGTAATTTATCCAGAGGTGGCAAGTAATGAAGTACAAATACTTCATTACAGTACTTAAGTACACTTTTTACGTATCTATGCTTTACTTCATTAATTATTTTTCTTCCTGCTTCTGACTTCTACTTATTACATTTTCACACAAGTATCTGTACTTTTTATTCCTTACATTTGTAAAACAAACGTTAATCGTTACTCTTGTCTTCAGTTTAGTGTTTATAAATAATTATTTCACGTCACGTGCGCCATCCACATCTAGTGAAAACTAGTGTAATTGGATGAGTCCTATAACGCAAACACTCATTGGTTAGATAAAGGTAATCATCAGAAGCAAGCAGGTGTTCTAACTGCAAATGCGAATTGTCTATGCCATGCTACGAGGTTGGATTCAGAAAAAGATGTTGAAATGTCTCAAAGGTCAGACACAAGCAAGAATGTATTGGGAGATGGAGACCAATAAGACCTCCCTCATCCTTGGTCCTATCTCTAAGAATTTTTCAAAATAGTTAAAAAGTTTAGCTTTCGGTTCATATAGGCACATCTGGCTGTTTTTTTAAAGGTTACTTTGTACTTTTATACTTTAAGTAGTTTTTGGAGCACATACCTTTTCACGTTTACTTAAGTAAAGAGGTCAAGTCGATACTTTGACTTTTACCAGAGTGTTTTTAAACTGCAGTATCTATACTTCTACTTAAGTAAAAAATGTGTGTACTTTTGACACCACTGAATTTATCTATGTGTTAACTGGTGAAAGAGACGTTTTAGGACCGCTTTGTAAAGTTGTATTTTATATTAGTTATTTTCTAACATATTTACAATATTTGTTTTCTGATCATTTGATAGTGTTAAAAATAATGTTTGTTTTTTTTTCTTACATAAAATCTTAATAAAGAAGCTTTTAAAATCCATTCCGATATGGTGGCATGTCATTTTTTTCTTGATAACTCTGGATAAGATGCTTTGCTCATTAAAAGCGGCTGCCACAGGGTAAACTAACTCAGCTACCGAACCGGTTTGAGCTGTTGGAATTAGCATAAATAAACACTTTAAATACTCAAAGTTTTTTTTTTTCTTTTTTTTTTTTATACATTTTCTAAGTTAAGAAATCTATTTAAGTTAATAAATCAAATCACTGCTTGGTACCACATATTATAAATTAAAATAGCTAATAGTCTACTGATCTAACGTACAGTATGCATTCAATTCTTAGCTAAATGTTTTGGTAAAATCTGTGACCCAAATTAAATAGTTGATGAATTTACAATAAAACCATCAATATACAACCTCTGTAAGCATTACTGATACATTAATACATACTAATTTTTTTAAGCTTCTGAACCAATGTAGCATTAGTCTTTATAACCTTTTCAACAATCAAACGGAGTCAAATCTATAAAGAAAAATTAACATCATTTACTAAAAGGCATCACCAGTTGGAACTTTAACAAGTTTTATAAGTTTGTTGGGCTACAGACATTTTGAATTGAAAAAGCTTCCTGGATGGGTAGTAAAACGTCTTCAAACTTGGAAAAAAGGTCCAGTGGTTTGTTTGTTAACTTTTTTTTTACTTTTTTGGAATGACTATGACAGGTTTTAAAGGTATTTTTAGAATCAGTGTAGAATTGGTTCCTGGTTGTTGGACTGCACTGCATTTCTAAAATATAAATATGAAGTTGAAAATGCATTTAAAGTTGTGGTTTACTGCTCAAAGTTTCTCTTTGGAAGCGACTTTCATGCTGCCTTAAAGTTTGTTCTGACAAACAGCCCTGATCCTAATCAGATTAAATAACTGCATCCACTTTAACTATAAGGTTTGTGGTGATATTCTCTGAGTCAGGGAACCTATATCCACATGCAGAGTCTAAACTGTGCAACTAAAAACAATATTTTGTCTCACTTTCAACAAATTCTGAAAATTTAGACCTATTTAATGTTCTGTCTTTTTTCATTATATATTTTAGAATGGTGCAGTATGGAGCCCCCTCTTTTTTTGGAGCACGCCACAACTGTAATCTGCAGACCAGCAAAATGTGACACCCAATAGAAGAACGGAATAAATAGAAAAAAGAGGCAGTAAAGCTGAGCCTTAAGGAAAACCAAATCAGAGGGGAGTAAAGGGAGCTTCACATCCCCCACTCCTGTAACTCAATGAAAATATACTCATTAATAAAACATGGGTTTAAGGCTTTCCTGTCTAAAGACAATAAATTTAAAACATTTATCTTAACTCAGCAAGAAAATACTCATTATTTATCTATTTGTAATAATTTTCCAGCAGAAATTACTCCTTTGTTTCTTCAGTTTTTAAACCCAATATTGTAATCACCCAAATAATATAATGGATTTCATACCTCATAATGATTGTGTGAATTATTTTAAAAATAGAACAACAACAAAAATCAATAATAATGATAATGAAGACAATAGCTAATGAATCTAGAATACAACTGGGATTAATGGTCAGTTTGATACTTAAGAATCTTCAGTCTGCTTAAGCTGCAGCTAAAGAAATGTTAAAAACATGCAGAGTCAGGATGAGCAGATCGTATTTAATTATTGCCATTTAGTGTCACAGGACTTAGTTATTCGATATGGGATGAGGACAATAACCTGTTTATGCTCTAAATACAAAAACTCCTGGCTCCCTGCTGGGAGATCTTCAATAATAACACAACATTGAAATGTTGTGTTATTATTACATGAAAGACATGTAAATCTGAAAAGAAAAACTCAATCACTGCATTTATTATTATTTAATGTTCTCATATCTTGCATCAGTTAAACATATAATGATTTACTATTCAGGCGAATAGTTAATTAGCTGCTATAAGTGATGTTATTTTAAATACCTCCTAAATAAATAATATTTTATGGTTACAGAATATAAAGATTAAACTATAATATTAAGGAACATTTTTTAACCTTTTCAAAGCTTTAAGAAATCTGGGCTGTTGGTCACTGGTTTTGCTGCCAGTTACTGGTCTATTGCATGGAGTGGATGGAATAATAGTAAAAAAAAGGAATACATACTAATTCTTCACCTTTTCCCAAAACCAGCAGCTAGTTGAGGAGTGGTGGCCTAGTGGTTAGGGCAGAGCTTGGAATCCTGAGGTTCTGAGTTCAAACCCCACTCCCACAGATTGCCACTCTGGGTCTCTGAGCAAAGACCCTAAACCCCACACTGCTCCTCGGTGTGCCCCACGATGGCAGCCCACTGCTCCCGAAGGATTGGATTAAATGCAGAGATAAATTTCTCCATTGTAAGATCAATAAAGTTCAATCATTATCTGAAAGTTGGTAGCTTCCACTCAATAGTGGAAATTGTTTTGGTACGGATAATGCTGGCTAATATTAGGCTTTTAGGACTTACTTTTCAAAGCTCCACAGGCATTCCTAATACAAAATTGGAGACTGTTATTATAAGACAGGTTCTTGGCACAAAATTAATCAAATAGCCAATAAATGACCCTTGTTTTCAAGAAGAAGGTTAAAAGCTCAGCCAGAATTTAGCCAGAACGATCCCTGCAAAAAAGTTTGTGGTATAAATGAATTTTCTGAGAGAACTCTGAGCAAATATAACTGGGTTATATGAATATATTGGAAAAAAAAATTTAACTCAAAAACAGACTCAGAAGAACAAATACAGAATCATATTAAACCCATGCATATAGGTTTTTTTTAACCAATGCACCTTTTTGTCATATATCCCTCCATAAAAAAAATCACAAAATCATCCACATTCATTTCTCTGATCACTTTTTTTTTTCAATTTTCCACCTTAGTGTGACGGATAGTTTCAGCTTCTGATAATTTAATATAAAAAATGTTTTATTTTTTTTCCCTATGTAATTGGCATGGAAATAGTCCAATGGGAATGATAAAAAAAAGTACAGAAAATAAGGTTCTTGTTGCTTCCTTTATGCTTTTTAACATCATGTTTGTTTTTTCGGCATAATATGTCCCTGGTTTAAAAGTTCTAATTCATCCGTAGCAGTGGAAATGCTGTGAAGCCAACTTCTATGCATCATCAGAGGAATTGAATGAATGAGTAAGACATCCATTCAGTACATTTACTGTCGGCCCCTCACTGTGACAATAATTACATTGGAGATGAGGTATGCATGTGACATTTCAGTAAAAGCATATAAAACCAAATCTGCCACTTTCTGAACACTATTTTGAAAATAGTTTGTTTTACAGACGGCAGGGCAGAGCAATTTATAAGGTTAGACTACTTATGTTTTCTGCAGATGCCTTGGTTTCTTGGTTTACGTTAAGCAAAATCTTGCTGTAAGGCTCTTAATAAACACAGTGCCAATTACAAAGATGTGGTTTTTATAATGGGAGGCAGACAATGGCTAAATATGGTTTAATTAAAGTCAACTTTTACGAACGTGGGATGTTGATAATCCCATTGTTTATAATCCCAGGGATGAGTTTATTGTCACATATCCATCAATCCAACCAGACAATTTAGCGCTATGTAGACTGCAGTTTATATTTCCATGCTTTTTTATATAGGTGATCTTTTTTTTGTCTTCCATAAACGTTTTAATGTTTGAAAAAAATCTATGGCAGACAAAACTACTTATTAAAGTAAAAACAATAATAACACAAGAAGCTGCTTTTTGCAGAGGAGGGAGGTAGTGACGTCATTTAAGACTAATACAGGTATTTGTCAAACTCCCATTAACGCCAAAGCCCAGGCTGTTAAGCCAGCAGAGGTGGTAAGTACTTTTTTATTGGGAAAAAAATGGTTGGTTTGCTTTAGAAATGGTATTTTATGGCACATTATTAAAAAAGAAGAAGCACAAGCGCTGTTTTTTAGCTTTAAATTTATTATTAATAATTTTCATTCATAGATTTTATTTATTTTTAATTTTTAACTTCTTTCTAACTTATTTCTACAGAAAAAAAAAAAAAAAAAAAAAAAAAAAAAACATCCGACAGGTGCCAGTTTATCTTCCAGTGGAGATGATCCCGGTTCTGTTTCACCTAACCCCAGCCACAGTGTTTGTTCTGGCCTGCATGTCAGCGGTACCGCTGCGGGGCCACAAGCCTCCGCAGGTGGACCCGCTGACGGCCCACCGGGCTGACCCGCAGTGCTGGGACTCCTCTTCCTCTCTGCTGCTGGAGATGCGCTCTCCGAGAATAGCCGACTCGGTGCCCGCCTTCTGGGACCTCATGGGGACCCTCCGGTCCTCAGAGAACGGGAAACACGCGGCGCTGTTCTGGGACCTGGCCCGGGTGTTTTGGGGGATCTATGCGGACTGTGTGATGTCCAGGAGCCACGGCCTGGGCAGGAGACACGTCACCTCTGAGCGCTCCGTCATTACTGACAGTAAGCGTGCTCCTTTCTTATAGCCTCATTTGAAAAGGTTTTAGAAAGTATAGTTAAAGAAAAGAAAAGAAAAAACTAAAAGATTTTCATATAGAACATTTTAACACCCTTTTATAATTAATAAAATACAATTTATTTTCAAAGCTCCACACTTTTAAAAGGGACAATTTAGAAATTATATGCAAAGACTTAAAGTGACAAAAGATCATTTATAAGAGCAAAGTATATTAATTAATCTATATTATTGCACATTTTTCAACTCTTAATATATATTCATATAGATAGATAGATAGATAGATAGATAGATAGATAGATAGATAGATAGATAGATAGATAGATAGATAGATAGATAGATAGATAGATAGATAGATAGATAGGTTATTGTATTATATTATTAATTAAATATGACTTATTTTAATAAAAAATGAAGATTGACAAATCCTATAACACTAAGTATGTATTTAATGCATGGGTTTTGAGACCTCTACATCATCGGTGTGATTTCCTTTCTTGTAGAAGCTGACTGAAACATTCAGACAGATGTAGTGTACAAAAAACATAGGATAAATGTGTACAAAAATGCTTTATGTATCGAAATGTATACAAATAATTCATTGAATTTGAGTTATCAACAATTTGATGTTTTCTTAATTTATATTATTTGTCAGAATCTTTTAAAAAATGAAAATTTTCTGACAATTATTTCATATAATTCCTTGTATAGACAGACAGACAGTTTTGGATCTAGCCGTAATTCCAACAAATTTTGCAACAAATTTGGAAAAAAGAAAAACCCATCCCATATGACTGAGCATCTTGTTTTTCCTGTAGAATGAAACTTGAATGCCATAAAGGTGTTGGAAGTCCACCTAGAAATCCCTCTGGACTCCTAATTAGGGATAATATTTTGGGACTTTCCATGTGTCTATAAATAACACCTTCCTTAATGACTCGTGGTTCTCCCAGGATTTATACCTGCATTTAAGTTTTTCAGTTTTCATTAACTTAACATGAAGCTAGAACTATTGAGAATATGAATCTCTCTTTGGGGAACAAGTAATTTATTTCTGTGAATGTGTTAGTATAAAAACATTTATATTGATGCCTGTTGCAGCTTTTACTCTTACTGTGTTTATCCCTCACAGAGTCCTTTAGGTTCAACAGCTCGAAAGAAAACTCCTGGACAAAGCTTACTGTCAGAGTGAGACGCAGGGGACACATCAAGACCCTGAGGACTGAACCCAAATAAAACCCATCACAAATGTTTGGATATGTTTGCTGGAAAATCTATGTCTTTACTTCACCCCATCTTTGTGTTACCCCTGCCTGCAGTTAAAGGAGACCCGCAGTGCATCACAATTTACCTCATAGTTTTCTCAATATCACACTCAATATCACAATTAATATCCCCTTTTTTCATGTAAATGTGTGTACATATATATACTGTAAATATGTCTTGATAAAAGATTAGATTTTATTTTGTTCAAATTTAGGCTGTCATGTGTAAAAGGGTGAAGGATTTTGATTTGCTAAGGAAAAAATAACAAAAAATCAACTTTGCTTGTTCATTTCTGGTAAACTATATGTTCAAATATCAGAAATGTACTATATATACCACAATAATAATGATATTGATGTTTTATTAAAATTTATTATAGGGTGGTTTGTCTGTGCTTTGCTGATAACGACTTCTTAAAACTTTAACAGTTTTCTAATTTAGAGCAGAAGCAGAGAAGGAGATTATGAGGACAACAGGACTCCCCTCTGACATCATCACACATAACCGTAGGGAAAGCGGATATTTAGTCCCTCCAGTGAGTTCTGGGTTTTCCTCAGGGTCTCCTACAGGTTGAATGTGCCCAGAAAAAACTGGTGTCCAGTGGCAAACTTAAGTCAGGCTTTCATGTTTCATAGAGAGCAAAGATTTTCCTCTGTGAAGTCTCAGATTATTATAGAGGTAGAGCTTTTTCATATTAACTACATTAAGATGTTTATTATGAGATATTTGTGTATCTTAGGTGCCTTTTTCGTATATTGCAGTCTACTTTTACAGTTATTCCTGGGATCTGAGCCTCTTTTCAGTTTTGACTTATCACGGTCATATCATTTGAGATCTCTTTAAATCCGTTACTATGCTTATGAGCTGCTACTATTTTTTTTCTCAAGACCTAAGAAAGGTCTTATGATCTCATACTGTTTACTCTCACTTCAGCTGTCAAGGAGGTTTAAAAAGAGTAAACTTCCTTCAAAATGCATGTTGATATGATAATACTATGTATGATTCCAGCTATTTTAGGTGGAATTAAATATGGGCAGGTGTTTATATATATATATATATATATATATATATATATATATATATATATATATATATATATATATATATATATATATATATATTTGTGCATTTAAAAAAAAGAATCGATCTCTCCTTTCAGTGAACCTGCTTTGAATGGGGAAAATAAGCATATATCTAACTAATATAATTGATGTATAAGTAAAAAGATCTACTAGATCTAACTAGTTACTGCCCGCCTCTGTTTATATCATAACATACAAAGAAAGTTCAATAATTCTATGATTAGATGAGATAAAGCAGAGTCACAGTGTTGACTTACATACAAGATAGGAAGTGAAAGAGCAATGTGAATAAATAACTTATTTTAGAACATTTTTTGTCAAAGGTATCTATTTAAATGATTATTTCTTATAAATGGGGCTCTTTAATATGGAGGACCAATCCTGCCATAATTAAAAATAAAAACAGAAATAAAAAAATGCTCCAAAAATAAAGAATTAAGCATACATTTAATTGCTCCCCCCCCCCCCCCCCCCAAATACAATAACAAATAAATGTAGGTAGAAACTTAATTATTCAGTGAGACATAAATATCTATATATATCTTTTAATTAGCTGGTCAGGGAACATCCGCTGGGGTTCCCCGAGCAGCCCCGGAGCTCACAAAAAAAATACAAAGGAAGAATAAACCAGACAAAAATATTATGCACATAACATGCACATACATAAATACTTAAAGAAATAAGTAATTAAAAGCTAATTAAAAGAGATACATATATTTATGTTTCACTGTATAACTTGACTTCTACCTAAAATTAATTTTATGCTTATTTATTTTTGGTGCATTTATTTATTTCTGTATTTTTAATTATGGCAGGATTAGACTTTACAGGAGCTCGTTATAGAACGGAGACTTGTAACAACATATTTAATACAGCAGAGGGCGCAGCTGAATGATTATGTTTATAAGTTATCTCTCTTTTCCTTTTACTTTCCACTTCCGGCTGGCTTCAGCCTAACTGACGCAAGGTTGCAGACTGGCTTCTGGGAAAGTTTGCTTATTTAGTTCGTATGTCTCTCTTCCATCGGTTCGGAGCTCTGACATTATGCTGATGTGAACGAAAACCAACTTTTTCTGACAGACGAGGAAACAATTGGTGTCCAAACAGGTATGGCTGCTTTTTATTAGATCTTCGGTACAAACTTAGCCTGACTGTCCGTCTGTGAAAATGTCGTTTTGTCTTTTACCGGCCGGTTACGGAGCTATTTATATCTGTCACTATTGGGAGAGGGGGGTGGGGTGTGTGGAAATAAATGAATAAAAGTTTTAAAGGCTGACAGATTTAGCTCGAGCCAAATAGAGAATATTTAGATAAAGGAAAACAAACCTACGCGTCTCTCTGTGAAGCTGACCAAACTTACTGTAAAAGTTTTATCCTTCTCGTTCTTTTTCTATTTTTGTTCTAATTAAATGTGTGTTTCTATAGACAGTCATTCGTAAAATGACAGAATTAAATAGCTATCTTTATTTGTGAGTAAAACAGCGTTCCTCTCATAAATTAGGCCTTTTATAAACAAAAGAAGAGCAGTCTGTGGCTTAAATTATTGGGAATATTTCTGCTTTTAAAAGTAACCTTTTAGTATAAACATAACAACATGTTTAGTGTAATAAACTCGAAACTACCTTTTTTTCCTGTTTAATCAGTTTCCAGTTATCCTAAACTTGGTTCTGCTGGTTTAGTCTCATCTGGTCTTTAAAGTTACAGGACACTTAATCTGTTAATCTGTCTGAAAACTCATGTAGCTAAATAATCTGCTCCATATATTTTCTTTGCTGGTTCCAGACTTAAACATGAAATAAACAAGAGTTGCAAATACCATTGAAATATATATATATTATTAATAAATGAGAATAAGGCAGGGCCCCAGCCTTCTGGCCTTTGTGTATACATGCTATGGACTGCTCTAAAGCTGTTGCAAATGGGGAAAAAGTGGGATTAAAAACTGTAATAAATAGTAAAACGATCAAAAACTATACAAGTATTAACAGTAGAACAAAGTATTGATAAAAGAGATGAATTGCACATATCCCCATGTCAGCTGTGATGTAACCTGGTTTAGTCAGAGGCTGTTTACTGTCTCGATGTTTCTGTATGACTAATTCTGATGGTACCTGCGATCTGACATCAGCTGCAGTGTTTCTGATCAGAATGTCATCTTGGTGGTCAGACTGAAGCGCCAAACACTTGAAAGAGAGGAGATTTTTTGCCTCTTTCCTTCAATAATGGCAGTAGATCAATGTATTTTATTCAGTATAACAGAATCAATATAAAAGCAGCACAATTCAACAGTTGTCTGTAAAAAAAACAGCTTCCATTTGAGGTCTTAAGAAAAAAAGTTTCCACGAAGTGTATGAGAAGAAAAGAAAGGCCTCAGAAGAAGCAGATATATCCAGAAGGTTTTGTGTGTAGAGCTCTCCTCGCAAAGCATTATAGGATTTGCTGTTACAGCGACTCATAACAAAGTTTGCGCAGGCACCGCGCGGTGTGGGAGGAGTTACTTGACCAACAGGGAGCAAAAAGTTGTGATCATCTGACCGAACGGTAAGTTAACTGAGATCAGTATTAGGGGTGTAAATAATAATCGTTTTGTATCGATGTATCGATCCAACAGCCGACGAGCAGATGCATCGATACGTCTGCAAGAGTATCGATTCATGTTTTTTTTTTTCTCCGGTCTATTTTTATCCATTTGCTCCTGGGTGTAATTCTCCCTCCCCTCCTTGCTGTGGCGCCTCGCCTCTGGAATGAGCTACCTTTTACCATTCGTTCTCTTGTTTGTATAGACACTTTTAAGAAACAACTAAAGACCCACTTTTTTAAACTCGTTTTTTAGTTTAATACTGTGTTTACTGTTTTTGTATGTTGTTTTAATTTATAGAAACTTTTTATAAATTTGTGCAGCACTTTGTGACCCTGGTCTGTGAAAAGTGCTATAGAAATAAAGTTTACTTACTTACTTACTTCCTCACTTCCTGGTTATACTCTTACAGCAGTTTGTTGCAGTAAGCTTGTATGAGCTATGAGAACAGCCTTTGAACAGAGGAGAAATGAGCTTGTGCATGCTCTTGCACGCGTTTAATAGGCGTTCCCTCTCTGAAGCGGGTACAGGGTTGTGCATGTCCATTTTTTTTAAGTGGTGAGGGCGGGTATTTTTAAAAAATCGCAAAAAAAATCCTCCGCAATACCTTTAAATTACTTCTTTTGTGATATTGTTGTTTTCTATATATCTAGTTATTGACTCTCTGGTGGGTGGGAGGCTGTTAAAGGTGTGTCTCCAGCATATTTACAGGGAAGCACTTTGGTCTCAAAGATGTCTGATTGCCTGTAGGTCAGACCTTCTATGTTGCTTTTATGAACTTCTGATCCTCTTTTTGCCTCCTATGTAAAAGGCCTGTAGTCAGGATGCTCTCCACGAGGCAAAAGTAGGAGTGGGTTTTCAGGTAAATCACGCTTTTCTAGTCTCCTCAACGGATGTGAGGAGAGGTCCTCATGATGTGGCCCTCTCCCGTGCTTCATCGTAAATGGTGGTATGAGTCGGACTTCTGGACACTAACATCCTCCAAAGTCTTCTCAGTTTCCTGCTTTTCAGGAGTTTTGGTGGAGAAAAAGGTAGCCTGTGTATTTTTGACCTATTTGAAATGATGGTGGGGAAAATAAAAAGGCAAAATTATTAGTGTAACCCTTACTCTATTAAAACATAACCTTTAAACAGGGCTTAACAATTCTCCAAAAATCATAATTACAAATATTTTCAACCATGACCTCGAAAGCTGCTTTTCTAGAGTCCATTGTTGCAGGACTTTACTGTAACATTTTATCGAAAAGTTTCTTACTTCTCCTCCCATGCACAGATCTGCATGCCAGCTGCAACTTTCATCCCTTCTGTGTGGGAGAAAACCCACTTTCAGCGTATTACTGTCACCTAAAGGGCTGGAGGGAGAAATGTGGAGTTTTGCTCTTGCAACGTGATTAAAACTGAGTGCCTCTGCATTTTGAAAATTATGTTTAGCTAATTTTCTTTTATATTCCAAATGCTATTAATTCCCTAGCCCTAAACCTTTAACTTTTGAAAAGAGGTTGGGACTACTACCAATCATGTTTAGCTGTTAAGAAGCTAAATCCTTGCCTCTGCTTACATTATCTTGAAAGCTGTGCAGTTCTGGATCAGACTTCAGTAAAACTAAAGGTCGTTCTATAAGGCATATTTTCTATAGATATTGATCCGATGTCTATCACAGTATAAACTGCTATTGTTTGATTGTTGGAAATCAAATTGTTCTCAAACATAAGGACAATGATTGTCATGTCTGGCAGTGATGGGTGAACAGGATGAACAGCAGGTGGCCTCGATACTCATCTCTGGGGCAGCACACCTTTATTCAAGGTGATGGTACAAATGTAATGTAGTTGGAAGGAGGTTCACCATCTACAGGTGCTGGTCATAAAATTAGAATATCATGAAAAAGTAGATTGATTTCAGTAATTCCATTTAAAAAGTGAAACTTGTATATTATATTCATACATTACATACAAACTCATATATTTCAGATGTTTATTTTGTTTAATTTTGATGATTACAAATGACAACAAATGAAAATCTCAAATTCATCATATCAGAAAATTTGAATATTGTGAAAAGGTTCAAAATTGATGGCCCCTGGTGCCACACTCTAATCAGCTAATTAACTCAAACCACCTGCAAAAGCCTTTAAATGGTCTTTCAGTCTAGTTCTATAGGCTACACAATCATGGGGAAGACTGCTGACTTGACAGTTGTCCAAAAGACGACCATCGACACCTTGCACAAGGAGGGCAAGACACAAAAGGTCATCGCTAAACAGGCTGGCTGTTCACAGAGCTCAGTGTCCAAGCACATTAATAGAGAGGCGAAGGGAAGGAAAAGATGTGGTCGAAAAAAGTGTACAAGCAAGAGAGATAACCGCACCCTGGAGAGGATTGTGAAACAAAACCCATTCAAAAATGTGGGGGAGATTCACAAAGAGTGGACTGCAGCTGGAGTGAGTGCTTCAAGAACCACCACACACAGACGTATGAAAGACATGGGTTTCTGCTGTCGCATTCCTTGTGTCAAGCCACTCTTGAACCACAGACAGCGTCAGAAGCGTCTTGCCTGGGCTAAAGAGAAACAGGACTGGACTGCTGGTGAGTGGTCCAAAGTCATGTTCTCTGATGAAAGTAAATTTTGCATTTCCTTTGGAAATCAAGGTCCCAGAGTCTGGAGGAAAAGAAGAGAGGCACTTCATCCACGTTGCTTGAAGTCCAGTGTAAAGTTTCCACAGTCAGTGATGGTTTGGGGTGCCATGTCATCTGCTGGTGTTGGTCCATTGTGTTTTCTGAGGTCCAGGGTCAACGCAGCCACATACCAGGAAGTTTTAGAGCACTTCATGCTTCCTGCAGCTGACCAACTTTTTGGAGATGCAGATTTCATTTTCCAACAGGACTTGGCACCTGCACACAGTGCCAAAGCTACCAGTACCTGGTTGAAGGACCATGGTATCCCTGTTCTTAATTGGCCAGCAAACTCTCCTGACCTTAACCCCATAGAAAATCTATGGGGTATTGTTAAGAAGAAGATGCAATACACCAGACCCAACAATTCAGAAGAGCTAAAAGCCACTATTAGAGCAACCTGGGCTATCATAACACCTGAGCAGTGCCACAGACTGATCGACTCCATGCCACGCCGCATTGCTGCAGTAATACAGGCCAAAGGAGGCCCAACTAAATACTGAGTGCTGTACATGCTCATACTTTTCATGTTCATACTTTTCAGTTGGCCAACATTTCTATAAATCCTTTGTTTTTATTGGTCTTCAGTAATATTCTAATTTTCTGATATGATGAATTTGAGATTTTCATTTGTTGTCATTTGTAATCATCAAAATTAAACAAAATAAACATCTGAAATATATGAGTTTGTATGTAATGTATGAATATAATATACAAGTTTCACTTTTTAAATGGAATTACTGAAATCAATCTACTTTTTCATGATATTCTAATTTTATGACCAGCACCTGTATTTGTAGATCAGTTTAGGCTGATGCTGTGCAGGTTGGACTCCAGGCTTGTGGGAATGACTGTTGAAGCTTCCTTTAGGTCATGTATCTCTCCTGGCTTTGACTTCATGTTCCTCGCATTCAAAACAAAAATGCATGAAACCATCTTTGGACCTAAGATCTTGTCATACCAGCATAATTTCCTCAACTGCAGAAATACCTCACACAGGAAACAAAGATGTAGACTTTTGGTCACTCCTTTCATAAACCCTTTGATTACATAGCATTGGTTCAGTTATGTATTTCAGTATTTATTTTAAAGTTTCTAATAGTTATAGTGATCAGGGCTTCCAGATCATGAAAATCCCAGATTTTCTGTTTTAGAAAATTAGCATATTGCATAACAACAATGAACAACATCATGTGATGGAAGTATTATAGCTGAAACAATGATGGGGAATCCTGCAGTCATCATCCACTTGTTTGTTTGTTCTTGATTATCCAAGCATATACATTAAAAGTTAAGTGGATGGAAAAAAGGGTGGTAGAAAAAGTGCCTCACGTATTCTTCTCTGCTCCTGCCTTGATCTAATCGTTGTCGGTGGTTTAATTATCAGAATAAATTAACTGCTAATTAAAACAAACTGTTTATTATAGTAAAATATTAATAACTACGTCATAAAAGATCATATCTAACTGGCTGATTGGAAAATGAATAATAAGTCATGTGGTTTTTGGGATGGGAGTTGCTTAAATAAAGTGTTCTGTGAAATTCCATTCATTTGAAGAGGAAAACATGAGGAAGGGAAGCAAATTACCGACAGGGTTTTGCTTAAATGTTACCAGTGAACCCAGAGGGAACATCAAGTAAATAAGCCCTCCTCTCAGCCCTAGGACTCATGCAACCTCTATTGTCAGCAGTCATAAGTTTGTCTCTGACAAGGTCTGCTCTGCTGAACACATTTTTTATAAGGTAAGAGCCTGCTTCTAGTTAAACAAACTGTCACTTTACATTTACTAAATTTGTTTTATAAAAGCATAAAAAATTATCTAAAAAGGGAAAAATGGTGCCTTTTAATTCTGTGCTTAGTGTGGTTCCTTACAGTTTAATCAGCTCTGTTTCTTTAGACATTGCTTTTATTTCACTCCTGACTGTTTTGAAAGTGAAACCAACCGAATGATTCAGCAGCCACGCAGTGGTTATTCTCCACTGAATAATCTGTTAAAATAGCAGCTCCCATTGCTTCTCCAGGGTTTATCTTTATGAACCCTACAACTGCTAGAATCCTGTTATTTACATTAAGATTTATTCTAGCTAAGAAAACAGAGATTTACAGTTGGAGCAGCCTAAACCGTGACACTTTCTAGTTATCTGTTTAAAAGTATTATTTTTTTTTAAATGTTCTGAGCTTCATATTTATCAGGAATGTTTGCCTTCTCTTAAACACATGAGTCAACTAATCTGCAGAGGAAGAACTTTCATTCTAGCAAGCTGTTGTAACAAAGTTTAGATTTGCTCTCCTGGACATGTGCTGACATGTCTAAAAGCTGTCAGCAACATAGTAGATATGCCTCTGAAGTACATGAACTGATCCTGGATCTATCAAAACATTACTCTACATCAATAAAAGGTAAATAAGAGTCTAAAGATTCCTTTTTTGAGATTGAAATACTTTTAATGTTGTTTTTTTTGTAAAGTTCTCAATCATTACCTGATACCAAATTTTAATGAAATGATATTCTTAACGTTTTCCCCCAGTTCACTCCTGGCATACCCTGGGCAGATGAGTCTGAGTGGGTGTCAGGATAGCCACATTTTCCTACTTAAGTTTTTGTTTTTGTTTTTAGTTCACAACATTTGCGTAGGAAGTGGTGTACGTGTTAGTCCCCATTTTGTATGTCTACTGGTCTACTCCCTGCCTAGTAAACTAGCCTCCAAAATCATTTTTTTTTTTTTTACTGTACTTGTTAGTGCAGCTTTTTGAAGCTTTGCATTATTCTTACAAACATAGTGATGCTACTGGGATGTTATTCGGTCTTAAGGCATGTCAGTGATCCAAAACTAACCGGCAAATAAAAAAAAAATCTCTCGTCATGTTTGCTGTGGCAGATATACACTGAGAAATTATTAGGCGGCAGATTGATGACGAGGGTTGTAGGAAAGTCATGGATAAATCTTTGCTCATTCTCTAAATCTGCGGTCTTATGTCGTACCATAAGGGTAGTTCTATGATTGCCTTTTTTTCCTATCTAGTGATAAAAGACAACCTGTGATGGATATTAAACAATATTAGTAAATATAATATTAGTAAATACAAGGATGTATAAAATGACTTCTTAATTTATCCACAGTGAGAATCTTCTGGAAAACGGAACCACCAGAACTTGGCCTACAGGACAGTGGCCTCAAACTCCAGTCGTTGAGGCCCGGTGTCCTGCAGCTTTTTGGTATGTCTTTGTTTCAACAGACCTGACACTAATATGAGCTAATTAGCATTAGCCTGACTGCTACTATTGAGTTAGTGTAGCCTTTGGATTCATTTGTTGTCAAACTCAGAATTTAGGTTGGGGAATACTGTTATAGGGAGATAGTTTTTCAACATGTTGCTGCGCCGCAAATATGGGAAGAAAGTAATGAAATCGTGTTTAGATGATTGCTAAAGTCGCACAGTGTAGGAACGACATTAATTACATAAAATGTGAAGGCTGAGTGCTCTATTCTTGAAAAACAAATTACTAAAATCTGTGTTTTATTTTGTTTTCTCAATTATAGGAAATGGATTTCCAAAGGGTGCTGCTTGGCGTGGAGAAAGATCTGTCCCAAGATGAAGTAGAAGCAATAGCTTTTCTGTGCACTGACCTCTTGCGCAAAAACCCGAACTCTGTTTCATCAGTAAGCGACCTGTTCACTATGCTGATGGACGAGGACCGCCTGTCCGCTGAAGAACCACAGCTCCTGATCGAACTCCTTCTCACCATCCAGCGTCCTGTTATCCTGCGTGAATTGGGAATCTCTGACCGAATGTTTACAGCTAGTCAGATCTCACCCTACAGGTGGGCTGCCCTTGTTCTCTCATCAAAAGATTGGTATATTCAGGTACATTCAGATTAGCTAGGTCATGTTATTGGATTGGATGGATTTCAGTTTGGAACAGAAGTTGAAGACACATATTTTTCTCCTTTATTATAGTTTCTATTGTCATACACTGTAAAATAACTGCCAATAATCTCTGCCTTTAGAGATGCTCCTGCCAAAGATCCAAAAGGCCTTGCTGGGAATTAATTACTTAGTGTAGTTGGAGGGGGGGGGGGGGGGGGGGGGGGGGGGGGGGGGGGGGTTGTTCAAATCAGATCACGTGTGCAACTTGGTAGGAAGACTTTTAAAAGGTATAAATTGTGCATGTTGTATGAAATTATTTAATGGTCCCATATTATACAAAATTGAGTTTTAGAAAGTCAAAATTGAGTTTTACTGTCATAGGAGTCGTAAAGCCTGTTTATGAGATTCACATTGCCTTTTTTCACCTCTTTATGTGTGCTCAAAATGCTCTGATTGAAAAACTTCCCCTGATGACGTCATCAGGAGAATGCTTTTAAATAAGCTGTCCAGAGCGCTCTGTAGCAGCCCGTGAGCCAAGCTCCAGCTTTCGTCTTATGTATTATTGCATACTCCGAGGCTATCTTTACAAACTCTCACTGGCTGTCATGGTTGTGGGTTGGGGGGGTCGCTGACTTTGGGAGGATGGGATGGGAAAGCCAAAAAGATTTTTAGTAAAAGCCATATGCCTAATCAGAGAATTTCCTGCACAAGTGGCAAAAACATGCTCTGGGTGCCTAATTGGTAATATTTTTAATTTTAAAATATATAGAATAATATGGGACATTTCATAGAAGTTTCCAATAATAACAGAGAAACCATGCAGCCAGCAGCAAAGATGTAAACATGCTACAGAGTTTGTTGGGATTAGTGATGGTTATAATGTCTAAGATCTGCGATAGCCTCTTTTCTATTGCCTCTCAAGAGCTCTAGGCTGAACCTTATCTCTTACGTTCTTTCATTTCAGGAAGCTGTTGTACCACCTTTCAGAGGAAATAACCACTGAAGAGCTGAAAAAGATGAAGTTCCTGTTGGATAAAGACCTCCCACGAAAAAAACTTGAGAAAAAAGTTGAGTGATTCTTTCTTCAGGCTACTGTGTGGCAGAGGTTTCTGCTTCTATCCGCATCTTCTACACCTTGCCATTAAATTAGACACTCTGTAATGGACAGTAACAAAAAGTCAAAATATTTTGACCCATCACAAAGTTGTATGCCTAATCCTGCTTTAAACCTGCTCACATTTTCAGACTACCCTGGGGGTGTTCCTGGAGATGGAGCGCAGGGACCTCATAAATGAAGATAATCTTGATTATCTTGCTAACATATTCAAATCAGTGTTTCCTTTGTTGAATGAAAAGATTCGACGCTTTTCAGAAGGTAAGCCATTCATTATCATAGATGTAGACTGTAAATGATACCTTCATGGTTTCACTTTCATTAGATAAGAAATACTTTTTACACATGTGCAGTTTAGGGAATGCGAAACTGAAACTAAGAAGGTTTATCTTCAGTCAGAGAGACGATTTTAATTTCTCGTTTAAATATATATATTTACAAGAGTTAGTTTTCACACAAATCATAAAAAAGTAAAGATATCTGCCTTAAAAAAATTCTTCTTTGAGAGTATGACTATTTTAATCTGTTCAGATGTTAAAATGTCTGTTTGCATTGAACAATGCAAATAACAGAACATTCCAGAATTAGCAGGTACCTTAATGTACCATACAGTATTTTGCCTCAACAGCGTTTACTAAATATGTTCATATTTTTAGTAAAAGTTGAAATGATCAGTTTTGAAGTAAAGAACGTGAACGAGGGCAACGTTCACTCTGAGAATAATGAGCGACGCAGACAACTCACATCCACGTTCTATTGATAACGACACTTTTCAATGGATAACGTCAGGTTTTACGGCACTTATTACGGTAGACAGCATGACAGACCAGTACTGTCAGCTGCTAGTACTAGTCTGCACGATTCTGACTCATCTACTTGTATTTCTGATGCCAGTTTAGCAAAGCGCTTGGCGGAATTTTTTAACCAATCAAAGAAAGACGAAAGAAAAAAGAAAACGTTTTAACAAACAAGTCCGTACTTTAGCCACTTCAAGTTGAAAGTGAGTCATAGCAAGCATTGAAGCTATCTTGGGAAATATCTGCAACTGAATGAGGAACTTAACAAAGCATTTTTGATACAGATCGTTTCAGCAGGACCTGAATGTACCTGTATGATTTTAAAGTTCTATTTAATTTAGCTAAATAAAGGCTTCACTCCACACACAGTGTACCTTGACTGCATTGAGTATTTTACATTTATTTCTATATATTATGATCACACATTTAAAGGGTGAAATATGAGGTTCTATTGTGTAGGATTGTGGCTTCATTTACCGAAGAACTCAAACTACTTCATTTATAAGTTTGTGAACAAAGTTTCATCTATGTGAACTGAACTTTGAGCTAATTTTTTTTATTATTATGAACTGGCTAAACATTGGTACCATGGATATAAATACAATACGAAACAAACAAATGAACATTCTTCCATCAAAATAGTCTTAAATAATTTAGTATCATACTTTAAAAAAAAGCAATATAAAACCACAGCAAGAATTAATTACACTACAAGCAATACATGAAAGATGCCAAAGAATCCCATAATAAATTGTTATAAAATTGATTATCAAGGATACATTATTTTAAGTGAAGGTGGAATAAATATTTAATTTCTATCTCAATAAACTGTCAGTCAAAATAAATGTACAATGTGTAAGAGGAACATCAGTGCTGCCTCTTACAGTGGATCTGGTGGTTCCTATAGATGACAATGTGAGAAGTGCTTTAAGTCTACATAAATAACATTATCATCTGCATACAATTGCATATCTCCGCTGTCACACACCGATGAGAGTTCTTTAGTATCTATGGTAAATTAAAATGTATGGACCTTTGAGGAACCCCAGTGTGTTCTGAGCTGTAGAACATTGGTTAATGCTCTCTATAGAAGGAAAATCAGCAGGAGAAAGGTAGAAGCATGGAGGTTGGTTTATTATATCTTCCCTGATAAAGGTTTAAGTTTGTAGATCTAAAAAAGACTTTAGGCAGAGTGCTCAGCCTGGATAGCTGCTGTTTTGGCCAGCCTCAATGTTGAAGCTCATTTCCCAATGTTGTGTGTGTAGTTGTTGTTGCCTGTGTGCCCAGATCTATTTAGGAAAGTCTTTTGAATCAAAATAAAACATTTTTCCCAGGCTAATGAAAAAAATAAAAAAACTAGAAATTGCAAAAATTGTGCCTTTTACTAGATTTTACTAACTGTCCAGATGCTATTTCCTACCCTCTGCATCCAAAGCACAAACGCATATTAACTTACGTAAAATATGAATGGATAGAATATATCTTAGCCTTTTCTGCTCTTACTGTTTGTTTCTCTTTAGTATCAGTTTCTTTGTCTTTTCTTTTAGATAAGTGTCGTCCAAGGTCTTCATCTTTGCCTCCTGAGCCAAACCAGGTATACCTTTTTTCTGAATATTAGACATAACCTCTGTTATCGTGCTAAACTCCATGGTTTTAACACTCGACTTTTTACCATTTATCAGATCCTAAAACAATTTAACAGGACTGGCTCATTTAACATGAATGGTAAGTAATGAGTAATTTTTCTTCTACTAATTCTGACATTTTAGAAGTTTTTTTTTTTTAGCAGACAAAAATGAAGATAAGTTTGTTTTTTGATGAGATGCATAGAAAAAAATGCTTATTTACATATTGCACTTTTAAATATATATTCTTTCCTTTTAGTTGCAATTACATAACATTTTTTTTTTCTTCTTCTTAAGATCCAATGCATCCGTTGGTAAGAATCTAAAAGCATTCAATAATTGGACAGTGATTAGGCATCTAAATAAAGATATAAAATCATTGATTAATATTTGAATAAGTTTTTTTTTTCCCTCATGTGATTTATGTCCTGCAGCCTTCAATGAATTCCTTCAACACCTCTAATGGTATCTGTTTATTTGTATATTTAGATATTTCCAGTATCTTTCTATTAAATCTGTATAATTGAGTAATTTTCAGCAGTTTTTCTGAGCTTATATTTAGTAAATATAGCTACCCCATGATATGGGGATGTAATGTTTTAGGCACTGAAAGGAATCACTTGAACCTCCTTATCTACAGGTGCTGGTCATAAAATTAGAATATCATGAAAAAGTAGATTGATTTCAGTAATTCCATTTAAAAAGTGAAACTTGTATATTATATTCATACATTACATACAAACTCATATATTTCAGATGTTTATTTTGTTTAATTTTGATGATTACAAATGACAACAAATGAAAATCTCAAATTCATCATATCAGAAAATTAGAATATTGTGAAAAGGTTCAAAATTGATGGCCCCTGGTGCCACACTCTAATCAGCTAATTAACTCAAACCACCTGCAAAAGCCTTTAAATGGTCTTTCAGTCTAGTTCTATAGGCTACACAATCATGGGGAAGACTGCTGACTTGACAGTTGTCCAAAAGACGACCATCGACACCTTGCACAAGGAGGGCAAGACACAAAAGGTCATCGCTAAAGAGGCTGGCTGTTCACAGAGCTCAGTGTCCAAGCACATTAATAGAGAGGCGAAGGGAAGGAAAAGATGTGGTCGAAAAAAGTGTACAAGCAAGAGAGATAACCGCACCCTGGAGAGGATTGTGAAACAAAACCCATTCAAAAATGTGGGGGAGATTCACAAAGAGTGGACTGCAGCTGGAGTGAGTGCTTCAAGAACCACCACACACAGACGTATGAAAGACATGGGTTTCTGCTGTCGCATTCCTTGTGTCAAGCCACTCTTGAACCACAGACAGCGTCAGAAGCGTCTTGCCTGGGCTAAAGAGAAACAGGACCAAAGTCATGTTCTCTGATGAAAGTAAATTTTGCATTTCCTTTGGAAATCAAGGTCCCAGGGTCTGGAGGAAAAGAAGAGAGGCACTTCATCCACGTTGCTTGAAGTCCAGTGTAAAGTTTCCACAGTCAGTGATGGTTTGGGGTGCCATGTCATCTGCTGGTGTTGGTCCATTGTGTTTTCTGAGGTCCAGGGTCAACGCAGCCACATACCAGGAAGTTTTAGAGCACTTCATGCTTCCTGCAGGTGACCAACTTTTTGGAGATGCAGATTTCATTTTCCAACAGGACTTGGCACCTGCACACAGTGCCAAAGCTACCAGTACCTGGTTGAAGGACCATGGTATCCCTGTTCTTAATTGGCCAGCAAACTCTCCTGACCTTAACCCCATAGAAAATCTATGGGGTATTGTGAAGAAGAAGATGCAATACACCAGACCCAACAATTCAGAAGAGCTAAAAGCCACTATTAGAGCAACCTGGGCTATCATAACACCTGAGCAGTGCCACAGACTGATCGACTCCATGCCACGCCGCATTGCTGCAGTAATACAGGCCAAAGGAGGCCCAACTAAATACTGAGTGCTGTACATGCTCATACTTTTCATGTTCATACTTTTCAGTTGGCCAACATTTCTATAAATCCTTTGTTTTTATTGGTCTTCAGTAATATTCTAATTTTCTGATATGATGAATTTCAGATTTTCATTTGTTGTCATTTGTAATCATCAAAATTAAACAAAATAAACATCTGAAATATATGAGTTTGTATGTAATGTATGAATATAATATACAAGTTTCACTTTTTAAATGGAATTACTGAAATCAATCTACTTTTTCATGATATTCTAATTTTATGACCAGCACCTGTATATTTTCTAGATGTTCAGGATATGTTTCTGTGTTTTTTTTTTACTTTTTGTTTTGTGTAAAACTGACTTCATTTCTTACTTGTTTTTATAAAAGAGCCTGTGGCTTCTTTGGATACCAGTGCACTTCCTGAAATCAAGAGATCTGAATCCCAGGAAAATATTGAGGTACAGACATTTATTTATTCTTTAGTTTTGCTAAATGCTAACAAACATAAGGTTTTGTTTTTGTCCTCTGGGAAATATTTAGGTGTTTTTCAAGTTTGTGTTTAGCTTGGGGAAAACTTATAGTATGAGATTATCAGTAGTTCCACTTTGTTTTCCTTGTAACATTGTCTAAAATATCATCTATGTTTCTTTCTTTTGTTTTTCTTTTTGTCTTTACTCCCTCCTGTGTATCTTCTTCCTTCATTCCTTTCATTTATCTCCCTCTCTTACTGTACTTGTCCTTAGTGGTGCAATTTTAGACCAGACTTAGAGACTTAGACAAACTTTCTTTTCTTTTGTATACCCACAGTGTATACAAAACAAAATTCCATTGCATAAAGCTTACAGTGGTGAAATGATATTGCAGTTGGAGTTGATAAACATTACCAATATAAAGTGCAGCAGTGATCAGAATGTAAACAATGTAGGAGAAGAGAAAGCCAGTTTAAAAGTCATTGTCAGGTGTTTCAGAAACTGCACCCCACACTGAAAAGGGGTGGAGCCATGACTTTAAGAGTGAAGCTGGATTTACTCAGAAAGAGCAGTCGACTATTTCCATTCTTTTTATTTTTATTTCCCTCTTTTTGTGGTCAGTCGTAACAACAGTCAGGTAAAAACCTTAACCATAATACACTTTTAAAAAAAAATAAGGAACACTTTGTAATCAGAGTATAGCATCAAGTTAATTAAACTTCTGGGATATTGATTTGGTCAGGTAAGTAGCAGAGGGGGTGTTAATCAGTTTCAGCTGCTTTGGTGTTAATGAAATAACAACAGGTGCACTAGAGGGGCAACAACGAGACGACCATCAAAACAGGAATGGTTTTACAGGTGGAGGCCACTGACATTTCTTCCCCTCCTCATCTTTTTTGACTCTTTGTCACCAGTTTTGCATTTGGCTAGGGTCACTGTCTCTACTGTTAGCATTAGGGGCTACCTGGACCCTATAGAGGTTGCACCGGCAGTCCAACTCCTCCAGGATGGCACATCAATATGTGCCATTGCCAGAAGGTTTGCTGTGTCTTGCAGCCATTAGCAAATCAAGGTGTACAAATCAAATGAGGAGGACTCCACTCAAATTACAGACTAGATTAAACACAGCAGCAGTAGTAAGATCCTATATAAAGGTCAGATTTCTTACCAACTGCCTCTTCAGTTTTTTGACATGGTTCCTCAAATTCTCTGCAGCTAGTATTCAGCACAAATCTCTTACACAACTTGCAGGAAAGAGCTGCCTTCCTAGGTGTCATTTATGCCTTCACCAGTGTCAGGCAAAGCAATTTATATGTGCACACACCAATAGCCCTGGCCTGGGCTGCCACCAATTAGCAACTCAGCGCAACAATAAGGTTTAGTGCAGTGCAAAAATGTATATAGTGCAAAATGCAGTACAACGTTGAGTTGTTGTTTTTATGATCATCTTTATGCACATTGTTGAAAAGACCTGCCCTCTCTACTTAAAAAAAAAAAAAAAAAAAAAAAAAAATTTCACATGCTCACAACTAGGTACCTGAGCCGTTTTCTCCTCGGGCACTCTCTGTTTAAAAGTTGCTATTTGCATCTCTTATACGAGCTTACTTTCCAAAAGGAGATTAGCATTTTTTCCACTATGTCAGACTCACCACTGGTAAGCAAAAATGGGTACGAGCACGTGGGATGGCCTAAACATATCACCAGAATGATTGACAATTAGGAGAACCACTTATTTTGATGATCCATCCGGAAAAAGAAAATCCTCCACCTTTAATAGTTTATATGTTAAGATCAGCATAAAGAATGAAACCCCAGGAAAACGTCCATCTGTATTATTATGACCGTTTTCCATAGAGAATATGTGTAAAATATTATGGATTATGTAAAAAAAAAAAATTTTTTTTTTTTCGGTTTTTAATCTTTTTTTTGGGGGGGTTTATGTTTCTAGGTTCTGAAAAAATATCAGATGACTGGAAAGAAGAGAGGAATTTGTTTAATAGTGAACAACAATGACTTCTCTCATTCCACAGTCGCTTTAAAGGAAAGAAAGGGAACCAGTGCTGATGAAGGTAAGTTTAGGTCTTATGAATCTTAATTGAACTGCATATTTATTTTTATAAACTGTTTACTCTGAATAGTAACTCTGTTTTTAACAATTTTCCTTTATTTATATTCCTTTCAGATGCTCTGAAAGAAGTGTTTGAATGGCTGGGCTTTGATGTGGAGATACACCAAGACTGTAACGGACAGAAAATTCTCTCCGTGCTTCAGGAACTCCGAAAAAAGGACCATAGCCAGATGGACTGCCTGGTGTGCTGCGTTCTCAGTCATGGCACGGAGGGCGGGGTCTACGGCGTAGATGGCAAAGTGGTTAAGATCAAGGACATGATGTCCCCCTTCTACGGACAGATGTGCCCCTCTTTGGTAGAAAAACCAAAGC
Organism: Cyprinodon tularosa; assembly: GCF_016077235.1. NCBI lineage: Eukaryota > Metazoa > Chordata > Actinopteri > Cyprinodontiformes > Cyprinodontidae > Cyprinodon > Cyprinodon tularosa. The sequence continues at coordinate 623,373 of NW_024038416.1, read as the reverse complement.
TTTTTTTCATCCAGGCTTGCCAAGGCACAAACGAGCTGAGGCCCATCCAGGCAGACGGCCCTGAGGACGAAACCAGCGAAGTTGTTAGCGATGCAAGAGTGGCGAACGAGAGCATCCCAACAGCTGCAGACTTCCTGTTGGGAATGGCCACCCTTCCTGATTACGTCTCTTTCAGGGATAAGAGCAATGGGACCTGGTACATCCAGTCATTGTGCCAGAACCTTGTCAAGCTTGTGCCAAAGTGAGTAAAACAATGATCACATATCTGGTGCTAATCATTTCTTTCATGGAGAGAAATTAAAATCAATTATAGGCACATCTTAAAAAAAAAAAATCATCGAAAAGTTAATTTATTTCTGTAAAGTGGTTCAAAAGGAGAAACTCATAAATATGTACTTTATGCACAGTGAGGCACGTGAAGTGCTTATTTCCTTTCATTTAGATGATAATGGCTTTACATAAAGCCATTGTATTATTTACAGCACTCTTAACAGCCTGAATGCTTGTGTTAGCCAAACTATAAAATCTGTGTTCGATGATTTATTGATTGGTTTTATACCAGAATCATCCGCCTTTAATGACTGTTATGAATATCAAACTGACTTGTGATAAACATACATAATTAGCTCTGGCTCAAACTGTTGTTTATTTTCAGAACTTTTACATTGTTTAAACTAAATCTAGTATCCAATGTTTTGCCAGGGGGATCGACCTTGTCTCCATTCTCACAGAAGTGAACAACGACGTCAGTAAGAAGACCGACAATACGCAGCGGAAAAAGCAAATGCCACAGCCATCTTTTTCGCTCCGGAAGAGAGTGGTCTTCCCGATCCCTAAAAGGCCTCCCCCCTTCCTCAATTGACTTTCCTGACAAAAGGGATTTTTTTTTCTTCTGACAGTCTACAGGTTTGAAGCAGTTTCTGGACTTTGTTAGTGGCTTTATTTGAGAATTCATATAAAATCTGTTGCATTAACGCTTAAAATGGTATGAATGAATCCCTGCTGTCTGCCCTTTGTTCCCCATATTTACCATAACCATTTTACACTGTTTCAATTAATTTAGACCTTGCCAGTTCATCATATCATGATTATTATAGCAGTTCATCGTGAGACATGATGAACTGCTATAATAATACATTATATAATGTTTTTCTGTTTGAAAATGTGTATATATGTACATTTTTTATTGCATGAGCATATTAATGCAATTATATTTTCCTATGAAGTGTTGTTTCCAGTTTGTCATCTCCTCTGCCTTAGTCCCATTGCAATATTAAAAAAAAAATGCTGTTCTTTATCCAACGTTAACAAGTAATGTTTACAAAGTCCTAGATGTGCTTTATTTTGCCATAAAATACTCAGATTTGAAAAATGATGTATTCTCTGAGTTTTTTTTAAATAATAAAACCTGCTGGACTAGATGAATGTAAATTTATAAAAGAAACTGATCTCCAAAGAAATATGCAGTGTATTTTGTTGATTTATTGATTGTTTATTGTTGTTTGTCAAATTGAAATAAATTTCTATTCTTCCATTCATTCATTTAGATATTTATTTGTGTTCTGTGCTTGGTACGTTCATTAACCAATTAGATGCTCAGGTCCAATTGCGTAGGAATACCGCCAGTTCATTTTCTTTTGACTGTCTGTAGCAAGAATAATATGAAATTTGCAAATAATGGGCTACTGTATTTTTAACGTCTTAAATGCTAATTCGATTGGTTTTCAAATCTTGAAAACCAAGTCCAGTGGATATTTTTTGAATTTTTTCGGAATAAATGCTAATTCCAATCTCAACATTTATTTCACTTTCTATTATTTATAATATTGTTCATTTTTGTTCATACTTCAATTTATTTGTTTTAATTGCCAACATGGATTTTTGTAAATTACTTCTGGGATTTTTTTTATTTTTTTTTATTGCAGAATCAAACTATTACAAGGCCTATCAAAACAATTTTACAAAATTGTAGATTTAATATCTTAGGAAGCTGAGCAGAGTATGTATAATATAACAAATAGAATCATACAGAGAACCTATATACAATTGGAAAACAAAAATAACAGATCGTAGAACAAAGTAATTAAATAAAAAAAGACAAAAAAACAAACAAAAGGACTCTTGAATTTTAAAGTAAATTCTCAATATATTGCATCATTGATTGTATCTCACTTATACGAATATTTAGAGGTGGGGTAATTTTTTTAAATCGACATTTATGTACGAAAAATTTGGCCAAAAGAATTAAATTGACTTCTAAATTAAATTGCTTTTGTTTTAGCATTGAAGCAAACAAAAGCAAAATAGAAGCAATAACATTCTTCTCCCTACAGGGGGCGGTAGACATTGCATCACCGCATTTGACCCGGATGTTAAAAGGGAGAGAATGGAGTATTAAAGGAATTTTAGGGACAGATGGATATAGGGGGGGAAATGCGGTTGTTAATAAAGAATTTTTTTTATTTTTTACACAAAAATATATATATAAAAAATAGAATAGGTGGAACTAGAGAGCCACACACTCAAGTACAGTAGGTGGCGGTATGCACCTATAAATTGTTTGTAATCCGCCAATCTGACAAAGAAGAAGAAGAGGACCCGGATGTGATACGTTAGTATTCCCCCCCATAGCCCCCCTACACACACACACACTATCAAGATTGCGTAGTTCTCCGTTTTATGGTCTGCACCACTTTATTCGTTGATAGTGGAACATAAAGGAAAATGTTCGGAAATAGAGCAGAAAAAACATTAAGGTTTTAGTTTCTGCTACATCGTCGCCGTGCTGGCCCTTTAAGAAAGCCGGAGATCTAAGGTAGCATCAGAGCACCGCTTCTTCCTGTCTGCGTTTTCTGACTTAATACTGTATTTCCTTTTTATTTTTAAGAGTTCATAAAGTCCCGCAGGGTAGATGTAGGTTCGTTAGAAATAAGTTTGTATAAAAGTCTGAAGTAAGGAATGTTTTAAGCCTTTCTGTTAATTGAGACCTCGTTTGTTTCGGTTTTTTGTGACGTTTTCTGTTTGGTTTTTGATGCGCTTCAACATGCTTTATAAAATCTCTATAAATTGGGAAATTGTGAACACTTATTATTATTTTTGCAATTTATTTCTTAACGCTGTCAGGTCCCAACGTGTACAGATCAAATATGATTTTACTTTGAATTGCTTGCAGTATTAATTTATGTCATTTGAACAATGTATTTTTATGATTACCGCAGAGTGTCAAGTAGGGTATTATGTCATGTTCATCAAGCTCTGCACTGGTGGTGCAGCTCCATCCAGTCCTAGTCCTCAGCAGAAGGGGAACTATTTAAATATCCTGGATTTTAACTGCTAAGGTGATGAATGCATCTTTCTCACCCAGTAAATTACTTCTTTGCCTTCAAAGTATTTTCAGTCTTTGTCTTCAGCTCTAAAGCAAACTTAAATGTAGAGCTGCAATAAACGATTATTTTGCAAATCGATTAATCTGCTGATTATTATTTTTTGATTAATCAGTTAATAATTTTATAGCCAAAGGTTTCTTAAAGAAGGCTTTTTGCGAAATCAAACCATGTGGAAAAAACTTTTCCACTTGAGGACTTCTAGATAGAGCATATTGACACATGACAATGATTTATATCTTAAATGCATAATATTTACATATATTTTTTGAAATATTCATATAATTGCTTCTCAAACCTGGTTTCTCTGTCAGATTAAGGCAAGTTCATGATTAATCAATTACTAAATTAGTTGACGATTATTTCACGATTATTTCCACCTAAGGTGGTGCGTTTTCTTTTCTGAATTGTTGAATGGCACTTTCACTCTTTAGCAAAATATCACCACATTATATATATATATATATATAAAAAAATGTAAAATTTAAATAATTTAAATTAGATATTAAACAAACAAAGTGAGTATGTCTGGAGTTATTTATCTGCATGCTCGATGTTTTAAGCATAGTTAAATGTTTATAGGGTAACAAGACTTTTTGCGATCAAGCATTTTATTAACTCTGTGCAGTAATGTATTTATAATGTGAAATGTCTCACAGAGCAAGAGCCTGACTCAAAGAAATTCTGGATTCTGGACAGACAGCACAGTTTTATCCTACCATAACCTGTAAAGATGTCTGAGCAAGGATATCCTTCACCAGCTGCCCCTGAAAGATGGTAAGTAGTGTTTTGTTTTCTTTTTCTCTCTTTTAAACTTCACCCTAACATGAATACTTATTTTGCAAACAAGATCTCAGCTCACCATTCAACACAATCATTATCACTATCATTGATAGTGTGGGTTGTCTCTCTTCTGGTTCAGGTTTTATTTGGAAAAAGAACCAAAGTATTTTGTATCATTTTGCAATTATTAATCTGAGCAAATGAAGATCAAATGTGGATTTTATTGTGGCTAAATTTACAGGTCACTTTATATGCCATGCATAAATTTAAAGTAAAGCAGTGGCACCCTGTTTGCACAGAAAGAAAGTTGAAATCTTTTTGAGGGTGTATTAAACACTTTCAGAATTACTTGTCAGCCCTGAACCATTTAGACCAGAAGGCCCGGACCATCAGGGATCACCTTTAAGTATTTCAATTCAATTAATTTTACTTATATAGCGGCAATTTACAACCCATGTCATGTCAAGGTACTTTATAGAGACAATTCAGCCAGATCATCCAGTCAAACTCATTCAAAGTTTTCTATCTAAGGAAAACCAGCTGATTGCATCCATTCATTGACTCAAAGGCAATCCCTCACACCAAGCATGCTTTAGCGACAGCGGAGAGGAAGAACTCCCTTTTAACAGAACTAAAGAGGGACCTCCTGCATTTTGTTTTTTTTTCAGTTCTGTAGCTCTGGAATAAACACCTTTTTTAAAAAAAAAGCTGAGATGTTCATAAACTATTAATGTGTGGAAGAAGAAAAACATCATTAAACATTATTAAATGGAGAAGTATTCGTTTTACCTTTTAGATCCCATGAAAACATTCTAGCCCTGACAATTTTTCTCTTCCATATTTACTCCTTGCATCACTTTTAAAGTCTGAGGCATTAGTTTTATTTTCTGTGTTTGACCTGCAGCCTAAACACACCTGAACCACAGAGGACCGGCTCCTGCAAGACACCGATCCAAATCCTTTTCGAACACGGCGTGGTTAGTGGAGACCTGCCTGTGTTTGTGATGGAGAAGGCAGAAGGAGAAGCTCACCAGCCCAGCTTTGTCTTCAGTGTGACCATTGGAGGAGTTAAATGTACAGGTGCACAGTAGCATCCTCAGTCAGTGTCTGCTAAATGTAAAACCTCAGTTCTTGCCCAGTTTGTACAACAACAGTCATGTTGTCATCTCACCAGTGCCCCGTTTTTGCCACGTGTTTGATGCGTCCTCTTTGTCAAACATGTCTGCTTCTTTACATTTCTTTACCTTTTTTATTTCTGAACAAACTTCTGAAATCTTCAGACAACACCCGGTTTTATCCTGAAATTAAGCTGCTGACAGGTGCACTCTGTCACTGCAAAAACGATCTAGAGATAAGTTAGAAATTCTTAAATGTATTTATCCTTAATTTGAGTAGGTAAATAAGATGATTTGCCAATAGAATGAGTATTTTTACTCTTAAAATAAGATAATTAAATATGATGTACTTGAAATAAGACAATACGGTTGCTTTTTCTTATTTATAAATGCAAATTGTCATGTTCCGTTGGCAAAGTGTCTCTCTCTAAACTCCTCAATTCAAGAAAAAAATTGAAGAAAAGTTAGTTATTTAGATTAAAATTTTTTTGCAGGCTGATTCAGTTGAATGCAATGGGTTTTATTTCAGCTAATCAGGGTCAATCCTGCTAAATACAACAATCCAGACCTTGCTTTGCAGATTCCAGTGTGTAAAAAAGCAAAATCAAGCACCAGTTTCCTTTAATTTGGCAATTATGTGCTACTTTTGGATGTTGAACAACATAAAATCCTGATAAAGTGAAAAGTTAAATTTAACTTTAAGTAAAATGATGGTTTGAAAATGATCATTTTATATCAACGATATAATAAATGCCTGGTCCTCGTTTTGCAGGTCAAGGTTCAAGTAAAAAGGCGGCCAAACAACAAGCTGCAGAGGCTGCACTGAAATTATTAAACATCGACACTGAAAGTGGGTGAGTGCAACTAATAAAACCTAGAACTGTTTTGTGTTTATCTAAGGAATAAAGGGTTTTGTCATTTGAATATGAAATTATTGTAAAAAAATAAAATAAAATACGGATGAAAATTAGGCATCTGGGTATTGGATCTAAAAGGTGCAGATCAAAGCTAAATTCAGGAAATAAAGATAAATTTGTGTGATGAAAGTTTTTATGGATTAAAAGCAGTATTGTTTTAATAACATTACATTGTAACTATAAACTCTTGGCTTGATCACAGCATCCTTTACACTGAATGCTTAATCCGGTAAAGATTGTAAGATGTGATAACTGAGGCGTCCCGCTGTGCTGTGATGTCGTCCCAACAGGGTTGTTCCTGGGCGGTCCAACACGAACGGTGTGGTAGCAGAACCAAACAACCCCGTAGGCTTGCTTCAGGTGTGCTCTCTCTCTCTTTGCTCTGATTTGTTTACATACTTCCAAGATCTCTAATCACGGTGCAGAGCTGCAGGAGCATCACAGCTTTGTTTGTAACCCCGGTGAGACTTAATCCAGATCTAATAAAGCAAAACGACCAATGTCCCCGAAGCTGAAGAAAGACAGCAGATGAACTCCTTGTTTTTTAGTTTTTGTTGTGATTTTAAGGTTTTCACATCAGGATCTGATACATGTTTGCTTTTGGAAACAAATTCAACTGATTTGATTGAGCTGAGATGTAACTTTCTGTCGCAGCAACCAGACATTCGTTTATAAAAGCTGCCTTTTGATATAAGATATAAAAATCAAACCTTTACCTGCTCTTACAAACACCTGCCCCATCCCTGTCCCTGCAGTATAGATCTTACTTTTTGTTCATATAAAATAAGTGTGGTAATACTTAGAGTTTTAAATTTTTCAGTATTCATTTTGTATTCCCTTAATTACATTTACAATAATGTCATATGTTTGCATGCTGTGATGTAAAAACCAAAAACTCATACATCAGAACTATTGATTTATTGTCTGTATTCATTATTAAAACTGAACATCCTTTCTTTACCTTTTGGTTTTAGACGCTGGCGTTGCAGAAAAGATGGCGCGTTCCCGAATACATCATTTTAACTGAAATGGGGCCGCCGCACAGGAAAGAGTTCACTATTATATGTAGATTGGAGTCGCTCACAGAACAGGGTGCATTTTCTTTTGATCTTTTTTTTTTTTTTTTGTATGTATGTATATGCTTTATTTTTGTTTTTCTGAGACTTATTTTTGCATTTCAGGGGTTGGTAGCACCAAAAAAGCAGCAAAGAAGGAAGCAGCAGAGAAAATGTTGGCAAAGATTCAAAGTTTGTCGGGCTCCTCTGAGATCACATGGGTCCGCCACCGCTTCTCACATTTATTCATTCCACACATTCTGCTATTATTATTTCTTTATTCTTTTTACCTTCCCAATATTTTTTTTTCTAGACTCCGAATCCAAGCGTTGGCTTTGAGAACATCAGGAACTCCACAGCAGAGAAGATCTCTCTACTGAGGAGAAACCCCCTGAGCATTCCCAACACCGACTACATTCAGATGCTGCTAGAGCTCTCCAAAGAGCAAGGCTTTGAAGTCACATACTTTGACATCGGTAAGATCTCTACATCTGTTAGTCACACTTCAGGGTATTGATGATCTAAAGCAGGGCTGCCCAATTCCAGTCCTACAGAGCCACTTTCCCATTTTAAAACGTGAATCATAAATAAAGCTTTTATGCTTTAAAATAATCCCATCCAGAATAGATTGCTTCTTTCTGGGTATGGAAGAAAACGTACAGCCAGAGCTAACAGAGAAGCCTACTTGGATCAAGACAACTTGATGTGTTAGAATGGAAAATCTGCAGACTAATGTTTCTTAGATCGTCTCCATACTGTCTGAGTTTAACCTCGAAATCCAGCATCCTTCGTAACCGCCCCGCTTCGTTCCAGACCCCCTGCACAAAGTGAACCCTGGAAGTCTAGGAGAGCATGCGTGAAGTTATTATTGTTATCATTAATTCATAGGAGCAAAACATGTGGAAATTAACGCTTAATTTAATATGATATAATTGTAATATGGATAATTAGGATCGTGCAAAATTGGTTTGTTATCGACTTCCAAAGCCGGCATCTCTTCCTCCATTCCTTCGATAAGACGTTACTTTTGAAGTTGTAAGATTTGCTCTCGGAAGTTGTTGTGAAATGATGAAACTATGAAACTTTTAAGCCTCTCGGTATGAAATAAATATTTTGATCGAGATGAGAAATCTGCTTCCTGGTATGTTGAAGTACCGATAGTTTGCATCCAGTCATTTAATTAAACGGCCTTAGTTTTTGGGAATATATAAGAATTATGCTCTAATTTGTAGTTACCGATCTGTCGTTAATATATTTTAATCTGACAAACCGGATCTTCTCGATGTTCTTTTTGCTGTTTGGTGCGATTGCAATTGTTGATCTGGACTGGAGCGGACCTAAAAACAGCTTGGCTCAGTATTTTGACGGTGACGGATGGAGAAGACGTACTTGAACAGCGACTTGCGGAGGAGTAGTGGTTGACGTGGAACAGTTCACATTGATTAATATGACTGCCCCAGTGCTCCGCACGACTACATGAGCGGGGCAGAGCGGAGACAGAGGGGGAGATGTGCATCAAATACCCGATTTACACTACCCTTGAAAAACCGATCCATGCCGAGCTCGGTTCTGACGACCGTTTACTCATCATGCTATCTCGGTTCCTCAACTCCTCGCCTCCTAGTGACGATCTCCGGTATTACTGCCAGTATTGAAGGAGGAAATCAAGCAGTTGGTGGCGCTAATGCACCAAAAGTTGTTTGCCAACCGCCATAAAACACAAGAAGAAGAAGACGAAGAAGGAGGGAATCAAGCAAATCAAAATGGCGGCGCCCGTCACACTCAGAAAGTTATGCTTGATTATTATTGCTGTACTTCGGTGTTATTATTTAAAATGCTATTATTTAAAATGTTGCGTGGAGAAGATTTCAATTGTTGTTTATAGTTGAAGAAGTTGTTCTTCTTCTTCTGTTTCCGGAGGGGCATTACCGCCAACTACTGGAATAGAGTGTGAATCAGGATGTGCAGCCAGATGGAGATGACGCGTTCTGCTCATGCGCTCTTGTTATCAGAGAACCGAGCCAGGGAAAAACCGCGCCGAGCCCACCTCTGGAGCTGGTCTGCAGTTATCCTTGTTCGGTTGTGTCTAGCTCAGTTCAGTTCAGTTTGCTAACCATTTACACACGATAAGTTATCTCAGTTACTGAGCTTGGACTGGTCTCGGCACGGTTTTTCTAGGGTAGTGTAAATGGGATAAAAGTCTTTCTGCTATAGGTTTTTCTAAAAGGTATTTCCTCAGGTAAAGCAGAATACTTTAGGGAAGTTTTAGGGTCACATGGAGTAAAGAATGGCGGGTTTTTTTTTCTTTTTTCGTACAGTTGAAATATTTAGAATAAGTTCAAAGTTGTATTTAAAGAAAAGGTTGAGATTGTGAGATATTTAAGTTACAGATCCAGTATGTGTTAACGAATTGCTTTTATGATCAAAGAGGAAGAGGTCTTTGAACCAGACATATTTCCACTTTATTGTTCTGATACTTTTTCCATTTTTTATTGTCATCTTGTCTTCGATCTTAATTCAGTTTAGCAACAACAAAACAGTTCCTCATTTTTTTCTTCACCCTAATACTTTGTTGTAAAATGCTCACATCTGCCACTTCAGCTTTTAATACATGAACAATTTGAAGTCTTTAATTTTTTTCCCCTTTAATTCTGTGCTACTTTGGCTGTTGATGATATGAGATCGTAACAAAGTGCATTAATCTGCTGTTAGATGAGACAAGATGTGGAAAAGTTCAAGCGTATTAAGACTGGTTTAAGCTGCTGCTCGTACAGTGATTGAAATATCATCTGATGACTGTGTCCAGGCTGCCTGAAGGGCTTTTTACTGTAGGTGATAGATGCTTTTAGGTGCAATACTCCCTTTGAAAGGTGTTGGTGTTTTTGCAGATGAGCTGACGGTGAACGGTCAGTACCAGTGCCTGGCAGAGCTGTCCACCTCCCCCGTCACCGTGTGCCACGGCACCGGCATCTCCTGCAGCAATGCCCACAACGACGCGGCGCACAGCGCACTCCAGTACATGAAGATCATGGCCACCAGCAAATAGAAATCCAACCAGCATTCACAGATACTTCACCTAAACCATCGCCTGTCGTCTTGTGTGTAACAGAGCAGCTCCGTGGGATTTCTGTTGACTGTTGACATCTAGCAGAAGCAGGTTTACCGTGGTGCTTCAGGAGTATAGAAGTAAATTTTAAATGACTGCAAACAATTAGCTTTTTCTTAAACAGCTGAAAGCCACGCTATTCTCACACAGGGTTATTCTCACGTTGAAATATAGAGCATAACTACATTTATCTGGCATAAAAACAAGACAAAATTTTACACTGCTAACTTCTTAGCCTGTCCCCCTTTGTTTCTTTCCCTCTTCCTCCACAGTTAGCTTGAAATTCAAACTGACATTAAATAAATGTAAGGCAGCTCTGGTTAGCATTGAAACTACTCACCTATTGTAAATACAGCATTTTAGTTACCTACAGGAATTCTGTTAGCTTAAAAAATATTCTTCAATCACTAAAATACATCAAAAATCACTTTTTATCTGTTCAGAAGAAACCCTCAATATATTAATGTTGATTCTATTATGAAAGTCTCACGTATAGTTCTGCTCGCTCATTGATTGACATCTATCACTTTTTTTGATAGTCAATCAAAAAAAAAATTTAATACATATTTGAACTTAAAAAACTAAACATTTATTGCTTATTTGAAACGCGCTAAATACCAAAATAATGTTAACAATCTATTCAACGCTCAGAAATGATGAATTCTGAATAGATCGTATTCAAACAAGTTTTTTTACATCCTAAATGCAAAATCTATATTTTTTTCGTAAAGCTGTTACTCAATGAGTTGGTTTTTATTAAATGATTTAGTGTGACGATTATTCGATCACTAAATTCATTGTCAAGATGGAGCCATAATGACATTCTGAGTAGAACAGAGAGATAAAAATAAAAGCCTGCATAAAATATATAAGGCTCTTTAGGAGGGAAAGTGGATCACTTACAGCAGCTGAAAAATGTCCCTGTGGAGAAGTCTGAAAATATGTGCATGAGGCTATAGTATGATGGTTTTACATAAAGCCATAGATTGCTCTGGGAAAGAAACCATATTTTGTCCTGGATGTAATGATCCTCAATTGCTTTTACTGTCATGGTGCAGATTATTCATATTTTTTTATTTCTAACTACCATCTATAGAATATCATTGGTTTAAATTGTTTTTTTCTAATTCAATGCACAAGATCAGATTTGTTTGTTTTATCTAAACGCGCTCTGCAGAGCGGTTTGCGCCCTTCAAACTGACCTGCATGTTACTTTCAGCTTTCCTGATCGTATAAATGTGATTCTGTGGAACAAAATCTCCAGACTTGTGTAAGACCTCAGCACCAGTGCAGATTCAGGAGTTTGAAACCAGAAAATAAAACCAATAGAGTCCTAAATGTTTGCTGTTTTCAGTTTTGATTTATATATTTGATATATTTGATACCAGATGTATTGAAGAACACCAAGCTCACAAAAAAAGGAGAAATTTCCTCTAGATAATTGACTCTGGGAGCCTTTTTTTGATTGTTTTTTTTTTCACAAATGTAACGAGTTTAACAAAAAGTGGAATACCAAAATGCATTTTACACGGAGAAATAATACAGAAAACCCCCACCAGGAAATTAAAAGAACGGAGCTGCTATCATCCATAACAGACTGCTCTAAATGTCCTAATAGGCGTGGTGACATCACTCATGCATTTATAGTTTCTAGTGTGGTCAAAAGGCACCAGATGTTTGCATTTTCCCAGTTTTTCTCCCCTTAGGAGCCCGATGCAGTTATCTCTGTTTACTAATTTTATCATCAACGTTTTCATGTTCAGAAGCTGACATACGCTCCTTTAATTTTTGGTGAAATTGCTTTTTATACTGTTTGGCAAATCAACCTTAATTTTAGTACTTTGGCCCATTTCTAGTGGTAGAACGACTGTAGCTGAGCACGAGCTGCAGAACCTTCTAACTCTGCGTACTTTCTATAGTACTGTGTTCAGCTCTTTGTTTCCAGGTTTTCCAAGACAACAAAAATCAACAATGTGGTTTTTAAGCCACTTTTGAACAACTTGCTGGTACCTTTAGGATTATCATAAACTTCCTGGCTAATGTGTTGAGATGTTACTTTAATATCTTGCTGTTCTTTCATCATGACATAGCTTTTTAAAACCAAATAGGTTCCAAATTTGATCAGATAAAACAAATTTGAGGAGGGAGCAAAATGGCAAAGAGGCCAAACCTCCAATCTCAAACAGCAAAAATAAATCATCTTAACACCAAATAGAAAGATGGAAGCATTCAGCGGTTTGATTGGCTGTAATCCCAATGCAGATTTCTACTGATTATTTGGAGCAATAAATTAAAGCTCTTATTTGAAGAGAGGGAGAGATACATCCTTTAAAAAAATGTAAAAAAAATAAATCTGCTAGCAGTATGAATATGTTGTTTACCTGTATATGAAAGCATTTCATGATTGTTTGAATTACTCAGAATCACCTGCATAAATAGAAATGTCCAAACTGTCCTATTGTCCACTGAAGTGTTATACTCTGAGCATCTAATACCAGTCCCCATTTCTACGTTTTTATTCCAGCCTAGCTGAAAGTAACCCAATCTTATCATCATGCAAGACTTCAGCTGTGTGTTTTTCCAGGATATAAAAGCACACCGATTCCTCAGTTGGCGTTTGCTGTTTTATTAGAACAAGCACTATGCAGCAGCAGTGTACAGTGTTCATGAAGAGATATGTACTTAGTTAAAATTGCACTTTAGAAGGTATCCACTAGGGAAAAGATCTGATTAAAACCAAGCTGACTTTTTAGTGCCTTTTAATAATGTGTCAGTCCAAAAAGAAGAATAGGGGGTCCAAGTTTTAAAGGAATAAAAAACAAAAAACCCTTTTCTTTGTAAGGCATCAAAGACATTCATTGGCAAGCTAATGTATTCTAGGCATGCAGGTGGAGCGAAGGGGAAGAAAAGCTTCAGATCTTTTATTTTTTTTTCCTGATTCTATGATACAAGGACTACGCTAACCACTGCTTTGAGCTGCTGGGACGCCGTCGCTGAACCCGGTGAAGAACGTCTTTAAACCAGCAACGTGCTGCAGACGAAACGAAAATACATTAAATCGAATTTTTTTCTTCCAGAAGGAAATCCTTAGCGTGTGTAATCATCTGCAGGCTGATGGAGAGTGTGCAGGGTGACTTTCTTTAATGGCATACCTTCTTCGTGGTGTGGGGGTGTGTGTGAGAGGCATTGATAAATGCATTAAGGCACAGCAAGTGAAACCAAAGAGATGTAGCATTAAGACTGTGATCCAAGAGATATTTTTTTATAGTATATGAATCCCATTAATGCAAAGCAGATCTACCTGTTTTTTGGTTTGCAATCTTCACTCTGCCCATTTATTTATATATATATATAATCTTCTTTCACCCTGCAGGGCAGGACTAAGGGAACCATTTTAGATTTGGACAGTGTGAGATATTTTTTAAAGGTTCTATTAGTCTGAAGAACTAAATAAAAAGTTAAGGAGCTATTCCAAACATTAAAGCTTCTCAGTTTTGCACTAAATATACAAACTTTATGCAACCGTCCGGTTCTATGTAAAAGCAAAAAGTCCTAGCAGTAAGTTTTCTGGGGAATTCGACATAATTAGGTCACAAAAAAGCAAAAAAAAAAAATTTAATATAGTATGAAAAAGTTAGCCTGCTGGTCTTCTATATGAAAACCAGTAGGTGTCGCTGTTGCATCATTATCTATACACAGTCCCCTACCAGTTCTAATATTTAAATGGAATAACTGATTAAGAAAATTGCCACAAATCTGGAAAAATGACAGATTCTGAATATTTTTAGATCATCAGAATTTTTTTTTAAATGTTAAAAGGAAAATGTTTTTTTTTAAGCTGATGTAATAATGACCAACCTTTACAATCTTTATCATTTTGTGTTTTCTTACACTGAGCTTTAAATATTTAACTGCAAATCTCAAAAGAATTCACAGTCAATTTAAATTTACAGACCGTCACAACCATAAACCTCAGCTGCTTTTACTGGGACTTTAGGTCACAGACTAACAGTCCTGCATAATTTAGGAGTATTAGATTTTTTTTTACAAACGGAGAAAGTCTTTCTATTCAGCCTCTTTTATTTGAGCATAATTTAATCTCAGTATAAATCAAAATGTTCTATCAACACTGCAGAGGTTTGTTGGAGAAAATAAGTGAACAAACAGCATCATGAAGAAGCCGGCAGAAAGGTCGGAGGGAAAGTTGAGAAGTTTTAATTGGAATCGGGTCATAAAGCCAATATTCCAATATTTGGATTTCCTTTTCCATAATCTGAGCAAGGATGGAGTATGGAGCAAAAGCAGATCTATCAGGACCGGCCAGTAAAGGAGAAGAATAATCTGAAAAATGCAGTAGAGACCCATGGTAGCTATGGAGGAGCTATCAGGAGAATAAGTGATACCAGCTGTCCACAAATCTGTCCTTTGGACAACAGAGGGGAATAATAATCCACCATTCAAAGAAAGCTAAATTGACTTTATAGTTTTTCCACAAGCGAACATAAAAAAGATATTTTTCAGGTCAGATGAAAAGGACACATCTCCTTATATGAAGCTAATTGAAACAAAAAAGTGCAAAGAGGGGCTCTTTGGAAGAATCTAAAAAATGTTATTTCACTATTTTTTTTGTTTGCTACATACATTATCGCCTCATAGTTTAAACATCTTCATTCTGTATCTTTAATGGGGAAAGGGATCAAAATAAGGAAAAGCCAGCAAACGCTGGATGCTGTACAGTATGGAAATGAGAATGTGGCTCTCCATCTTGTGTAACTGAGCTGTCTCAAAGATTTTAGTGTCTAGACGTGCAAAGCTGCAGTGGAAATACCCCGAAAGACACACTAGATTACAGTCTTCTCTTTCCTCTTCAAAGTTATGCTTCACTTTGTGTAAGTCTATCACCTAAATCCCAGTAAAATACATCAGTGTTTACGGTTGTAACGGGATGGTTTAGGTTCAAAAGGTCATGGAAATAAAATACCTTTTTTTCTTTGCAAACAGTAAATAATAATATTCCTTAATTGTCCCACAGTGGGGAAAACACCTCTCCACAGAAACCCATTCTGACCACGTGTCTTTAAATTAAAATGTTCAATAAACATGATTGCATCATGACAGACGGTGTGTGAGCTATTTACAACAGGCTGTACGTTTAATACCAACCTGCATGTTGGCGGGGCGTCGTTAATCTACTCCCGCTGTTTCTGTTAATCTAGTATGAGTCGTTTCCCCAGAGAAGATGCTGCCATTTCATAGATTCATTAGTATTAAAAAGCAAAAAATAAATAAAATCTGCCAATTCAAGTTATTCTCTTTCACACAAGATTTCTTTTTCTTTCTTTTTTTTTTTTTTACAAAAATACTTCTTATTTTTTTCTCTACAATATTTGATCTTATAATAAATACGGCTTTATGCCGGAGAAAGCTGCTCTCTAAACATGCACGGATGGAAGGTAATCCAGATGTCTACTCCATAGACTAGTCTAAGCCAAACTGCTGTTTGGAAACGAAATGGCTTCAACTAAAAGGCGCCTAATCCTTTGAGTCATATGGGGGTCTTTTTAAGGCAAGGACAAACTGGGAAAGTCAGAGGAGCGATCTACGTAGTAGCTGCGACCTGGCTTCAAAAAAGCAGGATGAGGATGTTTCCATGGATGGGTGACCACTTGGCAGCCCCCACCCACGCGAGGCAACAGGTCATCCCTCCACTCCGCGGTCCTTCCGGTCCATGCAGCGAGTGTTTCTATCCAACGCGCCTCCTGTGCATAGGTAAGGGCTTCCTGGTGTTGCCATGGATGCTGATCCATGTGCTACCAGAGGCTGACGGTGGGCTCCATGTTGATGAAGCCAGGGTTCTTACGGAGCTCCCAGTACGTGTTGTTGGAGACCCACCTCTCCCTGTGGTTGGCATCCATCACTTTCCTGGACAAAAACAGAACAGGGTTTTTAGCTTTGTGGAAAAAAAGCTGATTGTTTTACTGTCTTTATCAGCCTCTGAAGGTTCGGGTTGTTTTGTGAATTTCTGATGTTTAGGAATAATTTTGGCAGGTCAGCTACTGTGGCTCAGCTACTCAAAAAAATAATGCAACCGCTTTTGGCATTTACTTAATCATATTTAGTTACTTTAACACAATTGTTTTATTTTCTACCCTGATAACATGAAACAATTGTGTTAAATATGATTAAGTAAATGCCAAAAGTGGTTGCATTATTTTTTTCAGTGTGGAATGAAAATCCCACATCTTTTGTTCTATAAAATACTTGAAAACTGCTTTTTTTTTTTTTTGTTCAGGTTATTTTTGTTTGCAATAAGCAGTGTTTTGATTGAAACAAACAACAAAAAAAACAAGAAATCAGTAAAAGTAAAGGGGGAGTATTTTAACACATCACTGCATGATATTCGCTGCCGTTATCATCACCATGGCAGCCGGAGCTGAAATGTGGAACTCAGCAGGTGACCAGTGGATAATTATCTTCCTTTCTCTCTTATTTACACACACGTTAATTTGGCTTCAACATACCAGCGACAACGAAAAAAGGAAGTCTGTGTAGAAATGCAACACTGAACTCCATTTTTCCACCCAATGATTACTGGAGATAGACATGCATGGAGAGATAAAAAATTGCAATGCAAATATATATATATATATATTTTTTTTTTTCCTTTGAAGAACCGCCCTAAAATAAACGTTTCTAGAATATAAACTGCTTTGTGGGAAAAAGTTTTCCAATCAAACTGTTTTAAACGTGACTGATGCACCGAGCGGCGCTGCACTGACAGGTGTGGACTGGCTGCCTGGTGGAAAAAAGACAGACTCTTAAAAAGCTCAACATCCTCGATGGAAACTAAAAGAATAGGAAATAGGAAAGAAAATTATTGATCAATTAGTTAATCTAAAGTTGATTAATCTTGTTGATGAGATAATAATTATCTTTAATTATTATCTCCAGAGCTTATGGCTTTTGTCTTGTTTGTCTGTTAGCAGGACTTTTTGAAAAGTTAAGAACAGATTTAGAGGATTTTTTTCAAAGGAACACTCCATAAAATTGGTGATAATCCAGATCATAATCTAGATTAAGGATTTTTTTAAAGGATTCTTCAGCTTTATTTAGCAGAACCAGCAGCCCCCCTGTAAACCAGAGGTTGCCAGCAGTGACTATTTACAACCTCAGCATCGGACTCAGAGAGTCTGGAGGTAATATAATGAGGATAAAACACACAAAAAGGGGATCCATGCCTCGCTCAAAGTATCAATCTGCTGATAAAAGAAGAGAGCAGAGAGCAGAGCAGACACCAGAGGCTGCAGACACATGCTGTGCCTTACTGATGAACTTATGAAAGGATTTTAAGCCTAAATTATACTTTTTATTATTAGTCATTTTGTAGTGTAGAATAAAAAGCTTTGATTGAGTGATATCACTCAAACAGAAAACAATAATCAACAACAAGAATGAGAGCAACTGATCCGTGCATAAGTTCCAATGATCATTTTTTTGGCTGATTTATCTCAGTATTGGATCGGGACATCCCTTAATTAGCGAGGTATTCTGTTATACCGTAGTTGTGCTCTGAGGTGATATATCCTGTATACTGGCATTATTCAAATAAACTAAGTAAAATTATCTACATTTCTGCCTTTGTTATTGCCTGAATCCAGACATGTGCCTGCTTTAAATGCTTTAGTGTGTGCAGAAGTATCCCAGAGGAGGCACTTCAACACTAAATTTGAAAGGCTAATTGTTCTGAATTACAAAGTCAATAAAATCAATTTCAGTTGGGTGAAAAGGCAGGCTTGTCCTTACTTAAAGAAGCGCGGCTCGTGTTTGATGTTGTTCTCTTCGTTCCACTTCCTCCTGGCTCTCTGGGCATCCTCGATTCGCTGCTTTTCAGAGGCGGCCATCTCCACGTTTCCTTCCTCCAGATATCTGCAGCAGAAAAATGAGGGAGATAAATTACCAGAAGAGAAAGTAATCTGAAAAACAAGCTGCAGTGGGCCTTCACTGTAAAAATATTTTGTTTTTTGCTGGATTATGTTCAGTTTGAGAAGTTTGCTGTTAAAACCACAAACTTTAGCTTCTTTGATAATATATATAAAACAGATGAAACATATCAATGCCTAATTGTTAACTGAAAGGAAAGAGATGTTTGGGTTTCCAGTTGTAACAACCAAAACTCCTGGATTAAAAAAAAGCTAATTTTTCCTTCCCCTCTGAGTAAAAACTCAGAACCACAGCATCATATTTCAGATTAGTGGAGATGTAACGGCCTGAAGTTGTTTGCAGATTATTCTGTGTAATATAGCAGAGGCTTGGTCAGATTGGATGGAGAGTCTCTTAAAAATAGTTCTCAAATCCCCATAGATTCCCAAATTGATTCTGATCTGGATCCCGCAGCATGATACTGCATTAACTGACATTGTTTCACCATGAGAAGCATTAGTATTCCACTACACTGATCTTAAGAGGGATTATGCATAATAAAAAGAAATGTGCAAAACATTGGAACAATGATGATGGGGAGAGATTTAGTTTGGATGATGATATATGGGAGGTGTTGGCCTAGAGGGTTAGATCGGTGCACTTGTGCTCTGAGGTTGCAAGTAGCCTGTTCGATCCCTACAGCCTCTGGGTCCCTGAGGGGTGGGTTAAATGCAGAAGTGAATTTCTCCATTGTGAGATCAATAAAGTTAAATTAATATTATTATTATAATAATTATTATTATTATCGGGCTGCTCAGTGACACGGTGGGTAGCACTGCTGCCTTGCAGCAAGAAGGTTCTGTGTTTGATTCCCCGCCTTGCTGCATGGAGTTTGTATGTTCTCCCTGTGCATGCGTTGGTTGTCTCTGGGTACTCCACCTTCCTCCCACAGCCCAAAAACATGACTGTTAGGTTAATTGGCTTCTCTAAATTCTCCTTAGGTGTGAGTGTGTGCATGAATGGTTGTTGTCCTGTTTGTCTCTGTGTTGCCCTGCGATGGACTGGCGACCTGTCCAGGGTGTAACCCGCCTCTCGCCCATTGACTGCTGGAGATAGGCACCAGCACCCCTCGTGACCCCGCTTGAGATAGACGTGCAGAAAAGTTGATGGATGGATTATTATTAATATTATATTGTATGGTCAAAAATAACAATTGTAGAAATCGCCTATGCAAGCTGGGAAATGTACAATTGAATCAAAATTAAAATTAAAGACTGAACATAAATATTATGGCATGAGAGCATCCCACATAGAGCCTCTAAAGAGATGCTGGTGAGGAATCCAGATGTTCACAGGAAAACCTGCTGTAAATGCTACTCCAGGTCCTTCTCATTCAGAGAGGGAACTCAGGTTATTACTGCCAGCAGAACCGACAATCTGCTCATTTTAAAGCAGCAGGACCAAACAGGTTTGTATGTCTTAACAGGCGCTTGAAAAGTCATTTTAGATCACAGCAGACATGCCCACTTATTGCACATGCAAACACTTTTCTGAACATACAGTTTAGCGCTCCTTATTTGGAATCTTAATGATCAGGCCCTTTTGTTTTCAGGCCATTTGCATACAGCAGCATCCCCTGTTTTAAGCATCCATCTGGATGCCTTTCTCTCTACAATCGCTTTTTAATGCCTGTCCTTTAAGATGCTGTTTTTTCTTTAATTTTCTCTGATTAAACCTCCAAAGTCTTTGCATCACATCTTTATTTATAATGGGGTCTAATTACACACAATCCAAGTCTATTTAATCACCTATAAATTACATTAAAGTATTTGGTTTTAATGTGAAAAAATGTGGAAAAGGTCAACTGGTAAGAATAACAAATAATCCAAAGAATTTGCTTAGCTGAGCCCTAATGGCCAGGATTCAGCACCTTTGATCGGGCCTGAAGCGAGCATCTGTACGCGGCAGGGCGTCTTTCAGCTCGGGGCACAGCTCATTCAGTTCGATGGCGAATCTGGTGAAGCCGTAATAGAGCTCGTAGTCTGTCGGCATGGAGCCTGAGGGGGAAATCAGGTTGGCTTTAAGCTTAAAGCTTTTTGTTTTAACAGCCAGTTTTGCACGATGCCCAGCTGTGTGTGAAGAGAGGGAGCGTACCTGGCCTCCAGACACATTTGGCAGACGGCGGGACGCCGCAGTAAAGACCTTCATGCCATTTTCCAAAAAGCCTGTGAATCACTTTCCCCTCTTGATCCATCACAAATCCCTGGACCTCGTTCACATTTGAGCTCCAATAGTTTCCCTAAAAGTAAGAAGAAAACCTCTTATAAATCATCTAATAAGAATAAATCTGTCACTTGCTCCTTTATTAGGATATTTTATCACCTTAATAAAGGTAAGTTTGCAAAGGCAGGCGCTGCTCTTGGTGTTTCTGATGGTGATCTCCCCGTAATGTTCGATCCACCGTCGTCCACTAAGGATGTTGTGCACACAGGTGGTGACTTTATTCCATTCATAATGATCTCCAAACCTGGAAGGAAACATTGACAGCTGTTAGACTGGAACAAAAACAGCTTTAGATAAAAAAAACACAAACAAAACAAAGAACGACAAAAACATTTTAAAATCCCAACATCAATGTTCTCCTGTGAGAAGACAGAACCGTTTCAGTCATAAATGAACACATCTTATCCCTGGGATTGGTGTTATTTCCATTTTAGGGTTTTAAAATGATGTATTTGAAACATCCTCATGGATTTACAACTTTAATATCCTTTTTAAAACAAGCTGCACAAGTTTAAATTCACTCTAGATATATTTAAAATACAATGTCATAGTCCTTTTTCCATGGCTGAAGTCAATTCTTTTTCAGTAGTGTTGTAAAGAACCATCTCAGTATTTTATTTACTGATCTTGAATCAGTTAAAATGTGAGATCCAGAAGAATATTGATTCTTAGAGTTAATCCAGGCCGTTTAAATCACTGATTCCTGAACGTCAAAGATAAAGGAACTATAATAGTAAATGAAACCCAGTCCAAGAACCGTACATCCAGTTTGAAACCTAGATTTAAAATAATCCACCTATCCAGACAGCCAGACGCCATCCTGATCAGACTAACCACTTAGAGAGTACATCAGTCTATACTGAGTCCAGTCATCCTACAGCAGAGGCTCATTTTAGCAGCTTGTATCCAGATGGAAGCCGATAAATCAGTGAAATTAAAAATCTGTTGATCCGTCAGTCAAAACAGCAAGAACATCAGTGGGTCAAACAGAAGCTCAAACTGAACCTAAAACGGTCACCAATTTAATAGAAATCAGCATTTAGAATAACATTAGGTCAATAGGTTAACATCTCTTTCAGAG
Source organism: Cyprinodon tularosa (assembly GCF_016077235.1). Classification (NCBI taxonomy): domain Eukaryota; kingdom Metazoa; phylum Chordata; class Actinopteri; order Cyprinodontiformes; family Cyprinodontidae; genus Cyprinodon; species Cyprinodon tularosa. The sequence continues at coordinate 601,730 of NW_024038416.1, read as the reverse complement.
GACAATCCCTCTTTTTAAATATATTTAATGAACATACAATTATTAATTGTTATTTTTTTCAAAACTACCCAGAGCTAGAATATGAAAATGTTAACCCTTTATAGGCCAAGTTACCGTTTTTGATCACTTGCATACCCCTTAAAAATAGAGTCCCCTGACCCTCTGTGAGGTCTAGAAGCACTAGATCTACATCCAGCCATTCAGCAAAGATACTGCTACATGGCTGTACATCTTATTTTGGCATTTGACCTACCGTATTTTCACGACCATAAGGCGCACCGGACTAAAAGGCGCACTCTCAGTTATGTGTCCCATTTCTGTATTTAAAGGAATAGTACACCCAAAACATGATTAGCCTTCATTTTCTACTCACCCCCATGCTGAACAAAACTCTGGAGTACTTTTTTGATATCTCAAATGCATCTGGAGATCTGGGAGGCTTCTTGCTGTCTGCTGACATTCAAATAATGGAGGTCTATGGTGCCCGAGACAGAAAGGTCCACAAAAGTCCACAAAAACTTGTCAATATTCCTCCATACTGCTCGTCCAATGTAATCCAAGTGTCCTGAGTGGGTAGCATCCAGAATTTACTCGAAACGAAGTCATTTAGAACGTTTTAGAGCCTAAACAGTAGTGTATAGGATTTCCTAATAGCGCCCCCATGCGCGCTCACGAGTCTACGGAAACCGCGGCAGACCAAACCAGCGCATTCAGCTCGGCAAAGAACTCATGCTCTTCCTCAACACTGAAGTCCTCAGACATTTTTCTTTCGTTGTTTCTTTCTTTGCACAGGTAAACAGCACATTTCTTCTTCTACGCTTGCATTATCGGCAGACCAGACGCTGAATGCGCACTTTCTTCCGGTTTGGTCTGCCGGCTTCCGTAGAATCGTGAGCGCGCATGGGGGCGCTATTAGGAAATCCTATACACTACTGTTTATGCTCTAAAAACATTCTAAATGACTTCGTTTCGAGTAAATTCTGGATGCTACCCACTCAGGACACTTGGATTACATTGGACGAGCAGTATGGAGGAATATTGACACGTTTTTTGTGGACTTTTATGGACCTTTCTGTCTCGGGCGCCATGGACCTCCATTATTTGAATGCCAGCAGACAGCAAGAAGCCTCCCAGATCTCCAGATGCATTTGAGATATCAAAAAAGTACTCCAGAGTGTTGTTCAGCATGGAGGTGAGTAGAAAATGAAGGCTAATCATGTTTTGGGTGTACTATTCCTTTAACACACACATAAGGCGCACCGGACTATAGGGCGCGTTTTTTATATACAGGTACATGTCCTCTACTACCTTTAAATACCTCTACTGCGTATTTAAAAATACAGCGGGGGCAAAACTGAGTATGACTGTGCTTTATTCATGTATTTATTACAAAGTATTAATCAAACCTGGCAGCTGGCCGTGAGACAGACACAGCGCAGATGACACAGCGCTGTGATCACTCCTAAATTAACTTAAAATCCTAAAACCTGCCGACGGAATATGTTCGCTTTTATTACCGGTATCCTGGTGCCTGCAGCTAAAATTATTTAGATGAAAAACACCTGCCAGCAGCCGCGGTGAACGAAAGGATTTCTCCTGTCGGCGCACCGCTGGTATGTGGGGGTCTGAGCGCCTCCGACAGAAATAGATAATCTGGATGAACTGACTGCAATTATTAAGTTTTCAGGTGGACTTTCTCACTTAAAAACATATTAAAACTACTTTATTCC